>NW_024070188.1:66982120-67536730 GCF_014754425.2 Oryx dammah
CACACCACGCGGGAGGCCCCCTGGGAAGCACACCACGCGGGAGGCCCTCTGGGAAGCACACCACGTGGGAGGCCCTCTAGGAAGCACAGTAAACTGCAGAGTCTTTCCTGGCAGGAGGGAAATATACTAAGTTTAACTAGTAACTGACAGCCAAGGGGGTTGGGAGACCTGTGTTTCTTTCTTTTCTAAAAAATTAATTTTTATTGGAGTACAGTTGCTTTAGAGTTTTGTGTTCGTTTCTACTATACAGCAAAATGAATCAACCATACATATACATCTATCTCCTCCCTTTTGGATTTCCTTGCTATTCAGGTCACCACAAAGCATGAAGAAGAGCTCCCTGTGCTATATAGTATTTTCTCACTAGTAATCTATTTTATACATAGTATCAATAGTGTGAATGTGTAAATCTCAATCTCCCAGTTCCTCCCATCTCCCCCCTTCTCCCTTGGTATCCATATATTCTTTTCTCTACGTCTATGGGGAGATATGTGTTTCTGCCACAGACGGTATTAGGCTTTGGCTAAATAATTTGGTTATACAGATCTTTCTTGACTTATGATGGGGTTATATCCCAATAAACCCATTGTAAACAGAAGATATCCTAAGCGGAAAATGCATTTAATATACCTACCTTACCAAACATTATAGTTTAGCCCATCCTACCTTAAACATTCTCAGAACACTTTACATTAGCCCACAGTTGGGCAAAGTCATCTAACATAAAACCTGTTCCATAATGAAATGTTGAGTATCTTAGGCAATGTATTGAATACTGCACTGAAAGTGAAAAACAGGGTAATTGTATGGATCCAGAATAACTTTAAGTGTACTGGTTGTTTACCCTGGTGATGGCACAGAGCCCCAAGAGCTGCGGGCTCTGTAGAGCTGCCCACCTCACAAGAGGGTGTCATACTACACACCACTACTCTATGAGTGTGCCAAGTTGCTTTAGTCGTTTCTGACTCTTTGTAGCCCTAGGGACTGTAGCCCGTAAGACTCCTCTGTCCAGGGGATTAGGCTAGCAAGACTACTGGAGTGGGTCACCATTCCCTTCTCCAGGGGATCTTCCCCACCCAAGGGGTTCAAACCTGAGTCTCTTCTGTCTCCCGCGCTGGCAGGCAAGTTCTTTACCACTAGCGCCACCTGGGAAGCCTGAGAAAAGATCAAAAGCCAAAATTTGAAGTGTAGTTTCCACAGAATGCATATCACTTTTGTATCACTGTAAATTTGAAAAATTGTAACTCAAACCATCATGAGTTGAGAACTGTCTATAATGGCTAAACTTTCCCAACGAAAAACTGGGAATTGTACTCGTGTGTCCTACACTCAAAAGTATTGTTGAAATTAGGTGCATATAGGATGTGTTTGGGTTTCCCTGGTGGCTCAGACAGTAAAGAATCTGCCTGCAATGCAGGAGACTCGGGTTTGATCCTCGGGTTGGGAAGATCCCCTGGAGAAGGGAATGGCAACCCACTCCAGTATTCTTAGCTGGAGAATTCCATGGACAGAGGAGCCTAGTGGGTCCCCCATAGTCCATAGGGTCGCTAAGAGTCAGACATGACTAAGCAACTGACACGTGATGTCTTGAGAGTACAGTCTATATAAAAGAAAGCATTTATAAACTTGTCTAATACGTTTCCTCATGTTTTTTTTTTTATCAATTTTATTCTGTAAGCTTCTTCCTTGAAAAAAGTCACTACGTCACTTATGCTTTTCTTACTATAAAATGGTGATATATCAGCTATGGCAGGAGAACAAGCTTTGTAATATATTCTGCAAGGAGAACATTACCACCAACTGTTTGCTCTAACCATCCTTCACAGAGCAAACTAATCCATATTCCATTAGAGGCCCAGAGGAGCTAATGAAACATATCATTGACCTCAGACCCTTCTGCCTCTGCTTGTTGCTTCTTCTGTTTTTTTGTTTTTTTAGTCACCATGCCCAGTTCTGTTTTTAATGAGTCTCCTCTCCACTAACTGCCTCCCCATGTTTTCGACTCTGCCTTTCCAGAATAAAATCACAGACTTCATAGTGGCCACCATGACATGGATGGGGCCCCCAGGGAGCTTGTGACATGCCCTGACAAGTTTCCACACACTGGTCTGCTCCAACGATTAGCAGTTTACCAGAACTTCACCACGGGTAACAGGAAGCAAAGAGATGAGGGGACTCTGTCTCTTTCTGGGGTCAACATTACAGCTAAACTAAACTTTGATTCTGTATTTTATTTTATTGGAGTGTAATTGCTTTACAATATTGTGTTAGTTTCTGCTGTACCACAAAGTGAATCAGCTATGTATATATACATATATCCCCTCCTTATGAACCTCCTCCAACCCCTCCATCCCATCCCTCTAGGTCATTACATAGCACTGAGCCTAGCTCCCTGGCTATATAGCAGCTTCCCTCTAGGTACCTATTTTACATATGATAGTATACATATGGGGCTTCCCTGGTGGCTCAGTGGTAAAGAATCTGCCTGCAATGCAGGAGACCCAGATTCGCTCCCAGGGTTGGGACGATCCCTTGGAGGAGGGCACGGCAACCCACTCCAATATTCTTGCCTGGAGAATCCCAAGGACAGAGGAGCCTGGTGCACTACAGTACATAGGGTAGCACAGAGTCGGACACAACTGAGCGACTAAGTAACATCAGCAGCGGTATATATATAAGCAGCAGTGCTTCCCTGGTGACTGAGTCAGTAAAGAATCTGCCTGCAATGCGGGAGACCCGAGTTTGATCCCTGGGTTGGGAAGACCCCCTAGAGAAGAGAATGACTACCTGCCTCAGTAATCTTGCCTGGGAAATCCCATGGACAGAGGAACTCGGCAGGCTATAGTCTATGGATTCACAAGAACTGGACATGACTGAGTGACTAAACCACCAATCTTTCAATTTGTCCCACATGATCCAACCAGTGCCTCCTAAAGGAAATCAGTCCTGAATATTCATTGGAAGGACTGATGTTGAAGCTGAAACTCCAAATTTTGGCCACCTGAGGCAAAGAGCTGACTCATTTGAAAAGACCCTGATGCTGGGAAAGACTGAAGGCGGGAGGAGAAGGGGACAACAGAGGATGAGATGGTTGGATGGCATCACCAACTCGATGGACATGAGCTTGAGTAAGCTCTTGGAGTTGGTGATGGACAGGGAGGCCTGGTAAGCTGCAGTTCATGGGGTTGCAAAGAGTCGGACAGGACTGAGCGACTGAGCTTAACTGACTGAAAGGACTCAGGAGGGTGTTAGGACCTTTAGAAAGTAGCAGCTTTCCCAAGACAGGAATCCTCTTTTAAACCCAGTAACTCTAGTGTGGGACTTTAAAATAAGGACAATTGGAATTGAAAGATCCAGAGAGTGCCACTTACTATCGCTGCTATGTGACATTTTTCTTAATTTCTCAGACCCTCCATTTTCTGGTCATTTTTCATAGGATTTCTCATAATGAAATGGAGCAGGACACAATGGTCCTGAACCCCTCCTCTCATCATGCCCTCTGCCTGCCTTCTGTCTGTGGAAAACTGTGGTCAAATAAGTTTAATCAGAGAAGTGAGAAATGTGGAAGCAAAGGAAAACAGTCAAAGGAGACTAAATAATAATAATGTAGTCATTAAACACAGTCTAGGACCTTTAGTTCTTCCTCAAGGGCTATAGATAATATTTTGAGCCATATCCTCTGAGCTGTCTTCTAGGCACCAAAACAACCAGGTGGAAAAGTTAACTATGTGATGACCAAGACTGTACCCAGGACATGAGCTACCACAATTCCCAGACCTGGCCTCAGAGAAATGGGAACAAACGGACCCTGGGACTGAAGATTATCTGTACCTAAAACAATCAAGATGATGCTGGTCAGACCACCAACAACCAATCTGAAGATGACTGTCAGAGCTGACTGTGCTGTTTCTGCATGTAGCCCCCTCCATCTGTCTATAAAAGCTCTTGCCCCACTGATTGTCAGTGGGGGAGAAGTTGACCTTTGGACAGGTTTCTGCCATCCTTCCCCCGACCAGTTGCCAGCATCTGAATTAAAGCAAACTTTGCTTTCCACCAGTCTGGCCTGTTTATTGACTTTTGAGCAATGAGTAGCCAGACTCCACACACTCTTTTGGCAACAAAACTATGCAAAATCTTAACATAAGCAGTAGGTACTCATGACATGTTGGGTCTTTCCCCAAAAATATTTTTGGAGAATTAGATCTTTTAATTACTCATATAGCTAAGGCTTCCCTGGTGGCTCAGAGGTTAAAGCATCTGCCTCCAATGCGGGAGACCCGGGTTCGATCCCTGGGTTGGGAAGGTCCTCTGGAGAAGAAAATGGCAATCCACTCCAGTATTCTTGCCTGGAGAATCCCATGGATGGAGAAGTCTAGTAGGTTACAGTCCACGGGGTCACAAAGAGTCGGACACGACTGAGCGCCTTCACCTTACCTTACCTCACCTTATACCTATGTGCTACATGCATGCTATGTCGCTTCAGTCATGTCTGACTCTTTGTGACTCTATGGACTATAGCCCACCAGGCTTCTCTGTCCTTGGGATTCTCCAGGCAAGGATACTGGGGTTGGTTGCCATGCCAACCCAGGGATCAACAAGCATCTATTACATCTCCTGCATTGACAGGCAGGTTCTGTACCACTAGCGCCACCTGGGAAGCTCTCATAAACCTCTATCAGCTAAAAATACTTTTATAATAAAAAGCACAAATCTCTCACACATATACACAAGCACATATGTTTGCTATGTAAAATATAAGAAAGTTTACATACATTAAATTTTTTCTTGGTTTCTCAATAGGGAGTGAGATGTGGAACACAATTCAGATGAGAAGAAGAAACAAGGTGTTTTTTTTTTTAAGAAATTATTTTTAGAGTGATTTTAAGGTTTACAACAAAATAGATGTGAATGTAGAGTTGGACTGTAAAGAAAGTTGAGCACAGAAGAATTGATGCTTTTGAACTGTGATGTTGGAGAAGACTCTTGAGAGTCCCTTGGACTGCAAGGAGATCCAACCAGTCCATCCTAAAGGAGGTCAGTACTGGGTGTTCATTGGAAGGACTGATGTTGAAGCTGAAACTCCAATCCTTTGGCCACCTGATGCAAAGAACTGACTCATTTGAAAAGACCCTGATGCTGGGAAAGATTGAGGGCAGGAGGAGAAGGGGATGACAGAGGATGAGATGGTTGGATGGCATCACCGACTCAATGGACATGGGTTTGGGTGAACTCCAGGAGTTGGTGGTGGATAGGGAGGCCTGGCGTGCTACGGTTCATGGGATCACAAAGAGCTAGACATGACCGAGCAACTGAACTGAACTGAGACGTGAATAAATATGGATTTTAAATTTCTAATGTTTTTGAAAGGCAAATGTAAGCAGAAGATGATGTTTTACAGAATAAGATCTTCAGGCCCAAATATATCATTGCTCTCTGCCCCCAAAGAATTAGTATGGTTTGCAGTGGAAACACACAGTCTTAACCAGTGGACCACCAGGGAATTCCCAGTATGGTTTGGATTATGAAGGAATAAATATTATGAACCCCTACTGACCAATTAATAGCATGCGCAATACAACTACTGAACAAATATAGATCAAAGAAAGAACATCTGGCTTTTTGGCAGTGGGAGGATACATACCAAATGCAGTGGGAAATTATTCAGGAAACTGCAGAGAAATTAAATTGTGTTGCTCTTTGTTAAGGAAGATGTACAAAGATCATGTCATCATCCAAAAAAGTATCGGAATGCAATCATCTCCTCTTCCTAATACAAGCTTCCATTCTATTCAACTCCAGAAATGTTTATTGAGTACCTACTATAAGAATCTACTCTATTTCAGGGACAGTGGCTGACATTTGTAGGGAGCAGAACACTGAAATGGTGACACAGACTTTAGTATCAGATAGAGGGTTTGAAGCCCAGTTTCTTCACTTACTAGTTGTTTTTTGTTTTGTTTGTTAGATTTTTTTTTTTTTTTTTTTTTACCTTTGGAAGTTTATTTGTCCTCTTTTTCTAGAAGCAGACACCTGGGAGAGTGGTGCTTTTAGACAGATGGATGGACATTCATTGAGATGCAATAATAAAGAAATAACAGTGATTAAAAACCATTGGTTGAGTGATGCTTGGCAATTTGTGAAAGTACATTTTATATGGCATTTTTCATTTTGATAGAAAACTGAGGCTAAAGAGATTGGATTTTTTTCTTATTTCTATATTATAAATGATTAAAGATGATCCAACCACAAAGAAGTTATAGTTAAATTTGAAAGAGTGTCTTTGGCAATTAGCAGTGAAATCAGAGGTGAAGAAGCAATAAAGCTTTTAGCAATTTGTGGGAGTATATGATAAATTAGCCTAAATACAATTTACTGTGAATAAACTGTGGAGGTAAATGCTTAGTTCCAACTACCTTAAAAGGTAAAAACACCTACCCAGGGACTAGTGGGATAACCAAATCTTCTTAGAATTTTCTTCTTTAAAAATAGTTCTATTTATTTCACTTACTAGTTTTTAAGAAAAAAATGAAATAAATATAATCATAAGAAAATTTTTCAATAGTCACTTTTTGTTTTTAAATTCTAAAATGCTTTATTATAGTCTTTAATTTATTTTAACAAGCACACATGCCTCATAATTTAAGATATATATGATGTGGAATCAACAGCATACATTTAAAATATACAATTTAAAATTTTTGTACAATTTTGTACAAAAATAAATATAGTTTTAAAGTTTTGACACATGTAGAACCCCAAAAGTATCCAGACATCCTTTATGGTCTGTTCCATCCTTTGAATGACCCTAAACCCAAGCATCCATTGACTTACTTTCTGTCACTAGAGATTAATTTGCCTTTTCTAGAATTTTATACAAATGACAGTATATACTCTTCTTTCACTCAGCATAATTATTTTGTGATTTATCAATGTCACTACATGTGTCCATAGTTCATTACTTTTTATTACCAAGTAGTTTTTGTTTTCATGGATAAACCATAATTTTTTCACCCATTCATTATAGATGGAAATTTGAATTATTTCTAGTCTAGGATGATCATAAATGTTCTGGATATTTGTGTATAACTATTTGTATGAGCAAACATTCTCTTTTCTCATAAATAATATGAGGGAATGGCTGGATCACATAGAAGGTGTACATGTATCTTTTTTGGAAACTGATGAACTTTCGCAAAAAAAACCACACCATATTACATTCCCATTGGGAGCTAATGAGAATGCTCATTCTCCATATGTTTGCCAATGCTTGCTATGGTCAGTCTTTTTAATTTTAGCCCATTTAATAGGTATCTAATCATAGTTTTAATTTCATTTTCAGATTTGTTTTATTTATTCTTGCCCCTTTGTGTTTGCATATGAATTTTAGAACCGAATTGTCAATCTTTATGGAATAGCATTCTGGAATTTTGATTGGGATATTTGGAATCTGTAGATCAATTATGAGAGAGCAAGCATGTCAACAATATTGAGTCCTCTAAGACATGAGCAAGGTATATCTCTACATTTATCTAGATACCTTTAATTTATCCTATGAATATTTTGTGGTTTTCAGTGTGGAGTGTGCACATCTTTTGTTAAATTCACCACTAAGTGGTTCATAATTTTATACTATTGTAAATAGTGTTTTTAAATTTCAATTTCTGATTGTTTATTGCTTGTATATAAAAATACAATTGATTTTGTACATTGAGCTCAGGTTCTATTATCTTGCAAAACTCACTTCTTGTTCTTGTGATGAGTGGACGTCAGACAAAGATAATTGTGCCATCATTTCTGAGCTTAAGCCACTACTATCTTTTGCATGCAGGGCCTCAAAGACCTCCTAACTGGCCTTACTGATTCTGTTGTCTCCTTAAAAAGAATTCATATAGCAGCAGCCAGAGTGACATTTTTTTAACTTTTAATTTTCAACTAATTCCAGATATAGAGAACTGTAATAGTTCAATAAACTCCCACTTAACTTTACCCAGACATATTAACCATTAATATTTTATCCACATTTATTTTTTCTTATGCTTGTATATCTCTTAAGTATTTTAGCATTAGTTTCCTAAGAACAAGAATATTCTCTAAGATCATGTGCAGTGATCAGATGTGCACATTGATACCATAATATTATTTAATATTTCCTATTTAAAATTTGCCAGTTTCCCAATCATGTTCTTTATAGCAGCCATACCCCCTTCAATCCTGAGTATCCAATCTCAGGATTTCACACTGCATTTGATTGTGATTTCTTTTCTTTCTTTTTTTTTTTTTAAGTCTCTTTTAATTTGGAACAGATCCTCAGTCTTTCACTGTTTTCCAGGACTGACATTTTTAAAGATTACATATCAGTTGTTTTGCAGAATTTGGGTTTATCTCTTTTTTCCTCATGATTAAATTCAGGTTGTGTATTATTGGCAGAAATACGGCATCATGTACAGTGACACAATATACAGATATAGATGTACATATGTACATAATGATCCCACATTAGCTGGCTTATTTTCCCTACTCTACCCAATGCTTTGCTTATTCTCTTTCAGCTACACTAGCTCCTTCCTACCACAGAGCTTTGATAATTGAATCCTCCCTGCTTGGTTTCTCAAAAGGCTTGCTCCTTCAAGTCTCTGCATGAATGTCCTCTCAAATCAGTATGAACTGACCACAGTATCAAAGTAGGACCCCCCCATCCTCCATTCCACACCGAGCAGTTACCCTCTCTCTTATCATCCATTTTTCATCAAGGCATTTCTCATGTTTGAAATGATTTTGTTAATTTATATGTTTACTTCTTCATTTCCTGTCTCCCCAGATAAGAAGTTCTTTGGCCGAAGGGATATTCTGTTTTGTTAACTTCTGAATTTCCAGCATCTCAGATGGAGAAAAAACAGCTGTGACTCCTATTTCTTCTCACTGTACACTTTGTTGTCATTTTAATTTCAAATAGGGAAAAGCAAAGGGCAGTATATTACTGAAGTGAGATTTAGAGTTAGATGCCTAATGTTTAAAGCATCAGGCAAGACATCAAAACTGTTGATGTCACCAAATTTGTATTTCCATGCAATTTTTGCCCTTCTAAATGTTCCTGAGTCAGATAAGTGGCCTAGACCTATTTTTCGTTATACTATGCAATAGCGAATGGATATTTGGCCATGGAAATGAGACAGCAATTTTCTTACTAAATGCCAATTCCATTATAGATTATAGACAGTGTTGAATAGAAGTTACTTTTTACAGTTTCATTACTTAAAATCACTGAGTTTGTCATTAATAAGTAGATAAAATATAAATAAATGAAAGAATAAAATATTTTTACACTGGTAGGTGTAAATATTCACTGACTTTAGAGATCAGAACATTTTGTCTCTCTTTTTCAGGATAAAAGGTCTTCTGATTACTTCTTGGGGCCCAAATTTCTGGTAATCTCCAAGAGTTTTATGTATAGAATACAAAATAGCAACCAGAGAACATTAGCAAACATTTCAGTTGAAATCATTCTGGAAATGTGCACTTAACATGATAGAGTCATTCTCAAGCTGCTAGGAAATATGAGGTTTAAAAATAATTGGAACAATTTATAGAAGATTTCCAAACACTGGTTTCCAATATTCATTTAGATAAAGAAAACCTGGAGAGAGATTCATTTTAAATGTCTATTCTAATAAGGTGTACTTTAATTAAGATTATTTCTCATTCTTTTATTTACAGTAGCCTTCATCTATTGACTTCCTAAAATCACCATGTAAACCCATCAGGACTCAGGTGCTTGTGCATTCATCAGACCATTTCTCAGCAATTGTTTATAAATTGCTACCTTTGAAGGGAAACTGAATCAAAGCATTGCTTAAAAGGTTTTAGCTCTAGTACAGCAATTCTATATTCACACATTGAAATAAAAAACTGTTGTGAAATATCACTTTAAGGTGATTAGATGATGTTATCTACTCTTGTAGACATATAACACATTTCTAAGATTTTTTAAAAATCCACAGTCATATCATCTAATTAAAAATTAAAAAATTAAAGCCAAAAAAATCAAACCAAAACAACAACAACGACAAAAATTTCTACTTAGAGCCACTTTATTTAAAGGGATTTATCACTGTCTTGTTCAGTTCAGTCGCTCAGTCGTGTCCAACTCTTTGCGACCCCATGAATTGCAGCACGCCAGGTTACTTAACGTAATTTGGCATATTTTAGAATTTAGGGAGAAAAGATACTGTGAACTGAAATAAAAGCTCTAATGAGCATTAAAAAATCCACAGATAAAGGATAAAGGCAATTTTTTGGGGCCTTCATTTATTATTCAACCATTACTCAAGAGCATGCATGGAGCACCTCCTATGTTATTGACATAACAGGAGTCCTTTTGTAAACTTGGAATCCAAAGAGAGTTCAGGCTTGCACACAGCTTGGCACTTGCTATGATAGAGCCGTGTATCAGTTTCTCTGGAAAGCCAGGCAGTACCTGAGTCTAAGTGAAGCTGGGGAAGTAAGAAAGCCAGCAGAGAAGAGGGAACGTTGGAGCTAAACCACAGAGAAGACATATGTGTTCATCAGAAGGGAATGTGAGTGAAGAGTTGTTCTGGATACAGAACATGAGAAAACAAAGAAGGACAGTCTGAGGTGCTGCCAGTCACCTTGAAATTAAAGAACTAATAGTTCAAAAGACATAGGACAAGTTCATTCATCTCCAGGCAGTTATTAAATGTCCACTAACTGGAACTTTGGGGCTGAGTGCTGAGTGTGGGGAGAGTTGAATAAATAGTTCCTGTCCTCCAGTTTACATTCTAATTGGGAACAGAAGACATATATACAGTAAATGTAACCAATGATGCAAGGCAATAATAAATGCTGAAAGATTTAGGGAAATGGGAATTTTACTGATTAGTGCTATTGGCTGTCAACGTCTTCATTACTCATTTCTGTCAGTGAAAAGTCTTCCACTGTGCGTGCCTCTATGTGCATATTCACTTGCTTAGAAACAAGGCATATACGGTATTGCGCCAATTCATTTAAACTGGTGAAGTTTAATTTTTCTTTTGAGATAAAAGTGAATAAAAGTAGAATTCTAATTTTTCCGCATATCCCATTAAGTCGCTTCGTGCAGCTCTTAAGGTATATCCACCACTTAGAAAACCACTAGCTTTGAGCATTTAGAGAGAGTTGTGCACAGGGAATATATTTCTCTTTCACAGGCTCGCCTAGATTTAGCCCAGAAATGATTGCCATTTTTAAGGAAGAGTAAAAATGGGAACAGAATATGTTCTAGAAAGTGACGGAAGAAAATACTCATTAGATCTTTTATTAAAGGAGGACATTATATCAATCTTAGTAAATCTACAGCAAGTTTCTCGGACTATAGACTTAACATTGGAATGGCTTGGTACTGCTTGTGATGTATACTAACTCATCCAAGACTCAGTAAGTTAGACTAACTGGAAATGGGCGTGAGTGCTCAGTGGTCTCCGACTCTTTGAGACCCCATACCTCCAGGCTTCTCTGTCCATGGAATTCTCCAGGCAAGAATATTGGAGTGGGTTGCCATTTCCTCCTCCAGAGTATCTTCCCAACCCAGGGATTGAAACCGCTTCTCTTGTGTCTCCTGCACTGGCCGGCAGATTCTTACCACTGAGCCACCTGGGAAGCCTGAAAATGGGCATCAGGAATCTGTGATAAATTGATTCTTGTCGTATCTAAAATTTAGAAACAAGTAGTCTATCAAGGAGACTTAAGAGGTCTAACTATATTTTAGTTATACAACCTTGGAGTCATAGAGATTATAGGTGTGCCACAACGGTTTGGTCAAGAATTCATAGGTCACAAACAATATAGAATCTGTGCAAAAGAATTCTTTTCATTCCTTAGTTGTGGTACGTGAGGAGAATCTGTTATTCTGATCCTTATTCAAAATAAGAAATATTTTATTTGACAGTACTGAGCCCATTTACAATTAAGGTTATACAGTTGATCCTTGAATAACACATATTTTCAAATGTAAACATAGTATCTGTATTTTCATTTTACAGATCTTTAAATTAAGTAAGGATGGGGAACAATTTGTGTTCTGTTAGAGAGCATAGCATGCAGAATCAAAGGAACTAGGGTTTCTACTGTGCAGCAAAATGAAATATTCTTAGGTGAAATACAATGTTTTGCATTGGTTTTATAATGTTTCAGGCAAAAATTTATGTGCTTGTGATGGATGAAATAAGAATGACTGAGTATTGATAATTTTAAAACTGGGTACTGAGTACCCTGGTGTTTACTGGAGTATTCTTTCCACTTTTGCATATATTTGAAAGGTTCATAAAAATGAAAAGAATTTAAAAAAGAACTATAGTTGTAGTCCTGATTCTATCCAGCTGTTTCAACTTCCTGCCCTTGAATGAGTTATTCATTCTTTTTTGAGACAGAGATAACAGTACATGAATTTGTAACTGTGCAGGAGTTGGTGACATTTAACCCCCATGTAGTTCCAGAGTCAACTAACTGTACTTCTTTTTCTCAACAGACTATGTGTCATATTAGGCAGTGGTTTTGAGTCTTTGGGGAAAATTGCTTTTTGTGCATATGAGTATAGACAAAAAGTGATACCTGATGAACAGTTCTCTGTAATGATCATTAGTAAGGCTTCAGTGCAGTTGTCACTCATTTGTGCCTGACTCTGCAACCCCATGGATTTCAGCACACCAAGCTTTCCTGTCCTTCACCAACTCCCGGAGCTTGCTCAAACTCATGTCCATCGAGTCAATGATGCCATCCAACCATCTCATCCTCTGTCGTCCCTGTCTCCTTCTGCCTTCAATCTTTCCCAGCATCAGGGTCTTTTCCAAAAGTCTTTGGCTTACAGCCCTCGTCATATTTTGGAAGTCCTGGTATAATTATCTTATTCTTCTCTAAAGCTAATCCTATATGAAATAGCTGTATCAGAACCAAAATTTCTGATTAGCCCATTCGGGCAATATATTTTACTACATACTAGAACTGCCGCTCAAGACTACAAACGATCTTTTACCTTAAGTCAAAATGAACCAAATATTGGTTTACGATGCTTTTTTTGACACAATTCCAATTTGTGTTAAAATATCCCCTGATTGACCTGGAGCACAGAGCTAGTGTTTGTCTCAACCTATATTTAGGTATAGCTTTTTTGGGGTTTGGAAGAAGTATGGAAAGTTTTTTTAAAAAAATCACCTTTCTATTCCCTCCAACTGGAAGTAATAGTCTTTTAAACTCCCATAACATTTTATCTACACTTCTCTTATGACACATGCTAGTTTTTATACTTATACCAATAATACACATATGTTTATGATGATTTATGCTTTTCAAAGGCAGTATTTGGGTTGATCCCATCATACCTAAAAGTAACTTTAAAAATAATTCTCAAAATTATTTATTTAAAATGAAATGAGCTCTCAAGATCTAATCAAGAGTCAGAGAAAATCAAGTTTATATCTATAAACATAATGTTTGCTTAGAGATTTCATCTGGGACACTCCAAGTTCTTACCATAAGACTGCAACTCTTATCAGTCAAGGCAAGGACTTGAGTCTGCTACTTTTCCACTCTTGGTCACCCATTTATGCCTTAATTACTGATAACAATAATTAGTATCTGTTATACTTATTTATAGAGTTGAAGAAACTGATACTTACATAGTTTAAGCAAGTTGCTCAGGGACACAGAGCATTAACTGGGCTGAGCCAGTCTTTCAAGCCAGATCTGTTTGATATCAGAGCCTAAGACCATGATGATAGTCTACTTGCCCTCTGTTGCTCTCTTATCCATTTCTCCATCCTGATTTCTGTCTAGTTTCTAAATTTATATAAAAATGTGTGTGTTCTGTCACTCAGTTGTGTCGGACTGTTTGCGACCCCATGGACTGTAGCCTGCCAGGCTCCTCTGTCCGTGGGATTCTCTAGGCAAGAATACTGGAGTGGGTTGCCATGCCCTCCTCAAAAAATATTTTGAAGCCATGGCTTATTTTACATTTATAATTTTTAACAATGAATCATGATGCTTGGCTTAAGAACATGTTATTTATCAATTAACTGGCATATGACATCAGTTTATTCATTAAAGAGTGAAGAACATTGGCTGTATTAGACAAACATGTTGGAGGATCACTGTGCTATTCACATCCTAATGCCAGAGTAACCAAGCATTTCCTGGAAAGGTTAGAACATTCTCGGAAATAATTATAGGTACGATTTGTTTAGCATCAATCATATACTAGGTATTATACTGTCTATTTTCGGAGATAATGAAACTCTAAGGAGATAATGGCTAATTTTCTCATTTTAAACAAGATAAAACAAAGACAGGCTGGAGGGATAAAGTTTCTTGCCTATGAGATACAGTTGGAAAGCAACTCTCAGATCTTCTCTTCTCCAATGACTTGTTCTCTTCAATGAGCTACATTTCCCTTTGCATATGTCCCCTGCTCCCTTCAACCCCAAATCCTCCCTTTGAAGGTTGGAAAAAGGTATACTATCTGAATGTTATGCATCCAGGCTCATAACTCTGCTGTGCTCTGTTCTCAATTTTTTATGTTGAAAAATCTCTGTAAATCTAATTTAAACCTCTTTACCTTTGACTAGGACTGATATTTTCTCAATTAACTGGACAACTGACATCTAATTAATCTAGCAATCTTGTCTCTGACACTTATTCCCCATATATTTATAACTCGGCATTCTCCCCATGAATGTGAAGATGTTTTCCATTCTCAGGATTTATTTTGAAAAATCATTCCACTGAGTTTTGTTGTATTACATTTCTTTATTCCACACATATCTGCATTCTTCTTGGCCCTGCTGCTGCTACTGCTGCTGCTAAGTCACTTCAGTCATGTCCGACTCTGTGCGACCCCATAGACAACAGCCCACGAGGCTCCCCTGTCCCTGGGATTCTCCAGGCAAGAACACTGGAGTGGGTTGCCATTTCCTTCTCCAATGCATGAAAGTGAAAAATGAAAGTGAAGTCGCTCAGTCGTGTCCGACTGCTCGCAACCCCATGGACTGCAGCCTACTAGGCTCCTCCATCCATGGGATTTTCCAGGCAAGAGTACTGGAGTGGGTTGCCATTGCCTTCTCCGTTCTTGGCCCCAGTACCATTGAAAAATGTAAAGTATGAGATAAACAGACAGCCTGCCTGCTTCCCATCACCTGACTGATGGAGAAGTCCACACAGTTGTATCATCCAAATCCATTCTAGGGCTGAAGGAACACACTGGCCACATAAAATATTAACAGTTCAACCCCCTGCCAGCTACATATCTAGAGTGGGTTGTTATTGTCCCAAAAGGATTAAATTATGCTTAAGATGCTCCTCAAAGGGAAGAATTTTACTGAATTCTCTCTTCTCTTCTCTGATTATGACCAAGAAGAAATAGAAAGCAAAAAAAAAAAAAAAGCTTGCTATTTTAGTGCTAGTGGAGGCTATATTTGGAGAGGAAGCTTGTGTTCTATTGGAAGTTAATTTTGGAGAAAATTACAGTGGAAATTAAGGATAGCTAAGATGGAGGGCATTAAGTACATAAATTGAAAATGTTACTTTTACCTATAACCAGCCAGGTCAGGAGACACTAACACCTGTTATGTAATATTTCTTCAGCAACTTTTTGAAGATGCTATAGGTTCTGTATTAAAGACACAGTACATTCACCAGTTTCAATGACACTTCCCTTCCTGCAATTGAAAAACCAAAGGCTACTTTTAAACTTCACGCTTGCGTTGTAGAAAATGAAATCTTCTGAGTTGATAAATGAATAATAATTTACCACCTGAAGAAACAGCCACACTTCCACAGAGCATTTTTCAGGAGAGTCAAGATACCCATTGATCATGAATATTTACTCCTGACATACGCAGACCACCTGTAAATTTCCTGGTCTGGAATGGAAAAGAGAAAATGTTTGCCACACCATTACACTCCTCCTAGATGAATGCTAGCACTGTGTGAACAGCCTTCTGCTTCAGAAGAGATTTAACACAGGGGTTAACTGCTTTTTGCCTGTGAAAGGGAAAAGTATAGGAAAATGTGGTCTATTAAAGATGTTAGCAGTGGAGAACTATGGGCCATATAGGGATAATGTTGACTGAGGGAGTTGATGGAATATGCATTTTTCTTGATTAAAAATAGCATTTAAAAATCAGAAATACTATATTTTCATCACCCAAAAACTAGAAAATTTAGAAAAGCAAGAAAAAAAAAAAGAAAAGTAAAAGCTCACCCACGATTCAAATATGTAGGGAAAATTATGTGATACTTTGGTATATATCCATCCAGAAATTTTTTCAATGCCTAAATTTATATTTTTTCTAAAACAAAAATTACATAGGCTTTGTAAACTTTATTTCACTTAAATATATATCACGTGTGAAAGTCGCTCAGTCGTGTCCAATTCTTCGCAACCCCATAAACTGCAGCCTGCCAGGCTTTTCTGTCCATGGAATTCTCCAGGCCAAAATACTGGAGTGGGTAGATGTTTTCTTCTCCAAGGAATCTTCCCAACCTAGCAGATTCTTTACCATCTGAGCCACCAGGAAAGCCCTAAATATATGTCATAAGTAGGTTTTGTATCATTAATTATGCCTATTGCTTTACTCATTAATTTCATGGATTTATAGAATTTAATAAATAATTTAATTTCCTCTTATAGATTACCTTGTTGCCAGTTCTTTCGTTCTTATTAACATTGCTGTGATGAACGATTATACAATCTTTCTACTTTAAGACATTGTCTCTTTGGTTCATAGCAAATATTCACAATATGAAAATTTGAGGACTTCTCTGTAGAACATGAAATTATTTCTGGAAGTGGACAGCTCTATAAATAGAATTTGCAACTTGCCCCCCAAAAGTTGCAAACTTACTTAAATCCAATGTATTTAAGTACATTGTCTGTTGCCAATAAAGAAATTTAAAGATAGTTTTCAATTTAGGAATAAGTCTGTTCCAAAGGATAATCTGTAATTCAATTATTCTTTTCTTTAGACAACAAGTTTTATGTTTTAGATTTGCATATGCTGGTGCAGTCTCTAGGTCATTTGTCATTCATTATTCATTTCACAGATAAATTTCTGAGGGCTTTCTGCATACAGAGGTATGGTTAAAATCCCATCCCTGCTGGGAAAATGGTAATAAGGGCTTCTAGAAAGATGAAAGGGAGTACACCAGAGGAGAAGGCAGGCATGAGGTTACTGCAGATGAGCCCACCTCCCCCACACCCCCCAGCTACCTGGCTCCAGGCTCTAAACTCTGGCCAAGCCTTCCCCTTGCACACTGGATCCTGCCTTCTCTGGCCTTCTCGAAGCCAGCACTCTAGCAACTCTCCCCTCTCATTTTTTTTGAAAATTGAAGTATAGTTGATTTACAATATGGTGTTAGTTTCGGGTGTATGGACTTCCCTTGTGACTCAGCTGGTAAAGAATCTGCCTGCAATTCAGGAGACCTGGGTTCAATCCCTGGGTTGGGAAGATCCCCTGGAGAAGGGAAAGGCTACCCACTCCAGTATTCTGGCCTGGAGAATTCCATGGACTGTATACTCCATGGGGTCGCAAAGAGTTGAACACGACTGAGCGACTTTCACTTCGCATCACTTCTTCACTTCAGGTGTATAGCAGAGTACATTAATGACTCCCCTCTTATTTTGCCATCAGTTACTGCCTCTCTGCTGGGTCAATTGGGTTGTGTATATCATTATACAAACATGTTTTTATATTTCTTATTTTTTAAAAAAGCAACCACTCTTAATCCATTTCCCTCCAAGAGTTGGCACCCTATTTCTTTGTTTCCCCATACAGCAAAATTTCTCAAAAGCACTCACTATACTCTCTCTTCATCTCCTCCACCTCCTCTTTTAAAACTCAGCTCAGATGTCTCCTCAGCCAAGAAATCTTCCAGGACTTTTTGAATATGATGTAAATAGCATTCCTCTGTCTTCATCTGCCCATCATGGTTCCCCACCACTTGGTACTGTAATGACCTTCTTACTGGCTGCTTCTCTCATTAAACTGTAAGGATCTCCCAAAGAGTTACACTGACTTATAAAATATTGAGTCCTGAATGCGTAATGCAATGTCTGGGAAGTTATAAATGGCCAAAAAATGTTGTTGGATGAATTGAAAGATGATCAGGAGCCCAAGATGACCAAGATAAGAGCATTCTAGGCAGAAAGAACAAACTGTGCAAGAGCACGGAGCACAGAAAGACTGTAACAGGTACATTCAGTACAAGTCATTTGGTGTGGCAAGAACACATGGAGGGAGCGTGAGGGTGGAGAAAAATAAAGGCAGGTTTATCCTCCTTTGGGTCTTTAAGACTCTAGTACCCCATGCCAAAGAGATTGGACTTTATATTATCCCCAATAATGATTCACACAGGGAATATAAGTCACCTGCTCCCATTTTCATTTTAATAATGTTAACTACTATTTGTTGAGCTACTCTATGCTTTGGTCACATAAAAGAATATTTATAGAAAATGTTTTTGAGTTAATTTGTTCAGGGTACACAACTAGCAAGTTCAAGGATGGGCATTCAAATCCAGACCTCTCTAAGTGAGAAGACATATTTTAAACTCAGTTTTCAATAATGAACGTTCACTTGGGCCACAATGAAGTAGATCAGAGAGTTGCGCCAGTTAGGTAACTATTGTGTAGGCTAGGGAGACGTGGTGACAGCTTGAACTAAGCTAAACTATTTGAGGGCCAGGACCACGTCTTACTCACTGTCATCTCCCATGGTATGCCCATCATATTTAGGTGTTTCAAAAATATTTTCTGAACAAATGAAAAGGACACCAAATGAGAAGCATCGCTGATGGATGGGAGGTGATGTATGAGGTTGGTTGAAGAAGACTGGTTTCTTAGAAGTTGTGAAATAATTCGTTGCAATGTCAAACCCCAGAGGGAAAGCATGTTTGGTGTTGGAGGATGGATTTTGCTTTGAGCTCTAATGCCTAGTCAAAGATTTCTAGGAATCAGCTGGATATAAATTTACAATGTGGATATAAATTTACAGGCAAAATGTACAATAAGGGAAGATTGTGTGAATGCTCAGTCGCTTTAGTTATGTCCGACTCTTTGCAACCCTATGTACTGTAGCCTGCCAGGCTCCTCAGTCCATGAGATTCGCCAGGTGAGAAATACTGGAGTGGGTTGCCATGCTCTTCTCCAGGAGACCTTCCCAACCCAGAAATCAAACCCGCATCTCCTGAGACTCTTGCACAGCAGGTGGATTCTTCACCAACTGAGCCACCAGGGAAGCCCCTGAGAATCAAATCTGAAATACACCAACATCTTAGGGATGGAAAGAAGACTCTGAACCTGCAAAGGGCACAGGGAAAAAGTAAGAACACTCAAATACGAACAGTGACATGGAAGCCAAGAGAGGGTCAAGAAGGGAGATTCACTCTGTTAGACTCTGCAGGAGTCCTTACTTAAGAGCACCAGTCAGGGAGGGAAACAGAAACCCCTGCAGGTATTTTAAGTAAGAAAGAATTGAATTCATCAAAATAGCTGCTTACATAGTTGCTAAAGGGCTTCCCTAGTGGCTCAGAGGTTAAAGCGTTTGCCTCCAATGCGGGAGACCTGGGTTTGATCCCTGGGTCAGGAAGATCCTCTGGAGAAGGAAGTGGCAACCCACTCCAGTATTCTCGCCTAGAGAATCCCATGGATGGAGGAGCCTGGTAGGTTACAGTCCACAGGGTCACAAAGAGTTGGATATGACTGAGCAACTTCACCTATAGTTGCTAAAAGAGCTGAAGCTTCTAGGCTGGGCTTTCTGATCAATGCACAGCTTGGTCATGTCTCTTCACTCTGGGTTCAGGCTGATGGCAACACCTCCCTCTCAAGTGTCTCTGATTAGTCATGGCAAGGAGAAAGAAACAAGGACAGAAGAAGGCTGTTTCCTGAAACTGTCCAGAAGTGGTACATGTCACCTCCAGTCATATTTTATGGGATAAAGTAACATCTACCTTTGGGCTTCCCAGGTGGTGCTAGTGGTAAAGAACACGTTTGCCAAATGCAAGAGATATAAGAGACGTGGGTTTGATCTATGGGTCAGGAAGACCCCCTGGTGGAGGGTGTGGCCATCCACTCCAGTATTCTTGCCTGGAGAATCCCACAGACAGAGGCTATAATCCAGAGGGTCACAAAGAGTCAGACACAACTGAAATGACTTAGCAGGCATGTTCAAAATCTACCTTCAGGAAGCAAGGGTGTATGATCCTATCAGGCTCTCAGAAGTTGGGGAACTGCTGTACAGGCCTTTCGTACCCATAGGTTTCACACCCATGGATATAACCAAATGAGGACTGAAAGTATTTGAAAAAATTTTTTAGAGTTCCAAATGGCAAAAGTTGAATTTGCTATGCACAGGCAACTGTTTACATAGCGGTGCCCTGTTATCTCAGCTGATAAAGAATGTGCCTGCAAAGCAAGAGACCCCGGTTTGATCCCTGGGTCAGGAAGATCCACTGGAGAAGGAATAAGCTACCCATTCAGTATTCTTGGGCTTCCCTGGTGGCTCAGCTGGTAAAGAATCCGCCTGCAATGTAGAAGACCTGAGTTCAATCCCTGGGTTGGGAATGATACCCTGGAGAAAGGAAAGGCTACTCACTTTAGTATTCTGGCCTGGAAATTTCCATGGACTGTATAATCCATGGGGTCACAAAGAGTCGCATGCGACTGAGTGACTTTCACTTTCACTACATTGTATTAGGTATGATAAAGAAGCTAGAAATAATTTAAAGTGTACAAGAGAATGTGCGTAGGTTATATGCAAGTTTTATGCCATTTTGTATAAGCATTGAGCATCCATGGATGTTGGTATCCATACAAGTTCTGGAACCAATCCCCTAGGGATATTGAGGAACAGCTACAATGGTGAGCTGACTTCAGGACTCTGACAGGCAAGTTACTTAACTTTCTGTACTTTATTCATTGTAATAATGTATTCATTGTAATGATTCTACTGTATTTATATCTGAAGGTTGTTAGACGTTTAAGTGAACTGATGTATTTAAGATGCTACAAACAATGATTAATCTATAGCAAACTAAGTAACTTTTAGGTTTTATTTCACTCTCTAGTTCTCTACTATTCCTTAACTCATTTCTCCTCTGGTGAGGCCCTTTTCAGTCTTGGACTTGCTCTGTCCAGCCTGCATTTTGTTCTGGTCTGCCAGTGCATTCATTCTCCAAATGGGAACAGACTCATCTCTTTCCATCCCCCACCCCACAAATCCACTGCTAGGGAAAGAACAGAAAATTCCCCTCTTTGTCAACATCAATCAGGTTTCTCTCTTCAAAGATGACAACTCAGGGACATCATAACCTCATACCTAAGAAACTACTCTACTTCCCATCTCCCCCATTCAGTGACAGTGGCCTATCTGTAATAAGCACTAAAGATTCATTTGGAGCAAATTGATTCCTTGGCATTGTGATCAGCTACTAAGGGGACTTTCACGTTTAACCAGTCTCAAAGGGCTTGGAATTGCATCATCTCCAAAGCAGGATCTCAGAGAGAGAAGAATGAGTGTGAAGAAAAATCTTTGCTCTGTCAACTCTTTCTGTCTCTGAACCAGGGAGTTGTATGCCTTCGTAAACCTATTTCTGTTCGGTCCTGAGAGCAACAGGATCCATTACAGCTGCCGTCTGGTAGGGGAAGTGTCCTGAGTACAAACAGCTGCCTCTGTTCCTCACCAGGAGAGCTGCCGTGGAATTTATAGAGCCACACATGGTCAGAGCAGGAATTCAGCCATTCCCCTGAGCCAGAGACCCTCTTCGCCTCTCCCTGCCTCCAGCCCCTTTCTCTGGATCTCTAGCTCCACTGCAGGCTAAGGCACACTGGGTGGTCCCCTGCTGCCCTAACATTTTCCTCCTTCCCCCAGACTGTAGGAATAAAGATATCTCCTGGGAATTCTTGACATCAATGAAAGGCATCCAGCGACTGAACATCCCTTCCTGGTTCTGATCTCGAGTTCTTAAAGAAGGAAGGATAGTGATGTTTTTCTCCAAACTGTCTTCTCCATCACAAGTACATTGTCTGGGATGTCTGAAATCTCCTACGGCTTCCCTGTGGATTTACTTTGGAAAGAATGAAACCACTGGCCACAAGGTTGTCACCCGCCAACTCTCCCCACCTGTAAGCCTGAGGACTCTATCAGTTTATTTCATAGGTGAGATCTGGTACTAGAATATTCTCTAATGGCATCAAGTGTCCTAAAATCTGGGACTTCCCATTGGTTCAGTGGTAAAAGAATCCATCTGCAATCCAGGAGACACAGGATACATGGGTTAGATCCTTGGGTTGGGAAGATGCCCGGGAGGAGGGCATGGCAACCCACTCCAGTATTCTTGCCTGGAGAATCCCATGGACAGAGGAGCCTGGCAAGCTAGAGTCCATAGGGTCACAAAGAGTGGGACATGACTGAAGTGACTGAGCATGCACAACAAGCATATCCTAAAGTTCATTGGTTGACTAACCAGTGGATTAAGTACATTGTATCCCAAATATGTCCTGGCTGCTGGGAATATGGAACATACATGACACGTGTTACTTTGTCTCGCTTTCAAAAAATTACTATTATTTTTTACTATAAAATAGTGCATGCTGTACTGCTAAGTCGCTTCAGTCGTGTCCGACTCTGTGCGACCCCAGAGACGGTAGCCCACCAGGCTCCCCTATCCCTGGGATTTTCCAGGCAAGGACACTGGAGTGGGTTGCCATTTCCTTCTCCAATGCATGAAAGTGAAAAGTGAAAGTGAAGTCCCTCAGTAGTGTCCGACTCTTAGCGACCCCATGGACTGAAGCCCACCAGGCTCCTCCGCCCATAGGATTTTCCAGGCAAGAGTACTGGAGTGGGGTGCCATTGCCTTCTCCGAAAACAGTGCATATAGTAAAAAAAAAAAAAAAAAATTACAGAATTTTTAAAAACTACATAACAAAATATAACATTCAGTTCAGTTCAGTCTCTCAGTCGTGTCCTACTCTTTGCGACCCCATGGACCACAGCACACCAGGCCTCCTTGTCCATCACCAACTCCCAGAGTCCACCCAAACCCATGTCCATTGAGTTGGTGATACCATCCAACCATCTTATCCTCTGTCGTCCCCTTCTCCTCCTGCCCTCAATCTTTCGCAGCATCAGGGTCTTTTCAAATGAGTCAGCTCTTCGCATCAGGTGGCCAAAGTACTGGAGTTACAGCTTCAACATCAGTCCTTTCAATGAACACCCAGGACTGATCAAATATAACACTAAATAGAATATAAATTTGGCAAATTTTCTGTAGAGCTTGTTTTGCCCTCTGAGTCCCCACTGTTGCAGGGCATTCTGAGGTTTCATAGCTCTCCCTTGGCCCAAGGAGGGTTTCCTAGTGTGCGGAAACTTTTCCTCCTTCACAACTCCTTTCCTCCCTCCCTCAGGGCACAAGCCCACAGCCCCTACCCAGCCCTGTTCTGAAATTCTTTGTCTCCTTTTAGGTCTTTATCTTTTGCCCTACCTTTTTCTAAGGAGATTGGCTTGCATTTTTTGGAGGTTTGGGGTCTTCTGGAATTTAGAAATTGTTCAGTAGGATTTGTTCCATGTTCTGGTGAATTTTTGATATATCTGTGGGGAGGCAGGTAATCTCCCTGTCTTACTCCTCTGTCATCTTGAGGACCTCCCCAAAGATCTTGTATTGGTAAGTAAAAAAATGTTAACAACAGAATTAAAGAGCTCTTGATCAACAGTTTAATTTTCCTTTCTCCATCTCTCCTCCCTTCTCTCTCTCCATCTTTCTCAAAGGTAAGCACTAGCCTCATTACCTGATAATACTGTATTTATAAAATGTATGATTTTGATTTTCAAAATGGTACCCAACTTTATAAGCCCTCTGAGAAGTTACACCTTCCATTGAAAATTATGTTTTTGACATTTATCCAAGTTGATCCCTATAGACTTAGTTCAATATATTCTGCCAGTTGAATGTTATTCTGTTATATGCTTACAATAATCTAGCTTTTCTACTTTTGGTGAGTATTTACACACTTCAAAATTTCTCTATTAAGTATTGTTCTGCAGCGAACATTCTTGTAAATGCCTCCTTGTACATGTGTGTGAGGATTTCTCTAGCCTAGTGTTTTTCAACCTCATTTTGACAAGAACTCACCATCTGACTACACTGTATATCATCATCCACAAGCCCAGGTGCACACATAAAGCATACCCTCATGCATTTAGCCGAAACAAAGTTGCAGTACATTCTGAAGCATTTCTATTCTATTCCTTTTATATTCTCAGATGGACATACTAAATTCATTCCATGACCGAACATGAATTAGGACCTAAGGTTTGAAAAACACTGGTTTAAGGTATGTCTGGGAGCAGAATTGCTAGGTTAGAGGGCATGGGCATTCTTGATCAAGTATTGCCAATTGCTTTTTCAATGGTAGGATGTATCCAAATTTGGAGATATTAAAGTGTGAAAAAACATGCATTTTCTAATCTAGGTTATGCGATGTTCTGGATACGAATTCCTTCTCCATCTTACAAGTTTCTGGTGTATTCTTTACCTATCTTTTCATTTCCTTTACATGTATTTTATTGTGTGGAAGTTTTTAATTTTAGAGTAGTCAATTGTATGCAGTTTTTACTCTATGGCTTATTTGTTTACTTAGGCTTTAAGTTGTCCCAATTTATGTCATTAAGATAGTCTCCTCTGTTGTTTTCTGAAGTTCTGCAATTCTGATTTTTTTTTTTAACTTTAGACCTTTAAGGATGTTGCTATTTTTATTTAATCCATATAATATGATATGGCAGCTAACAGGAATAACCAGTTTTCAAAAATACATTTTCAGTAATCCATCCTTTCTTCCTTGGGTCTTCCTCTGTGACGTTAGTGGTAAAAGAATCTGCCTGCCAATGCAGGAGATGCGGGTTCAATCCCTGGGTCAAGAATATTCCCTGGAAGAGGAAATGGCAATCTGTTCCAGTATTCTTGACTAAAAAAATCTCACGGACAGAGGAGCTTTGTGTGCTGCAGTCAAAGGGTCACAAAGAGTCGGACATGAATGAGCATGCCTGAGCACACAGGGGAAAATTCTGAAAGAGGTGGGAAAACCAGACCACCTAATCTGCCTCTTGAGAAATCTGTATGCAGGTCAGAAAGCAACAGTTAGAATTGGACATGGAACAACAGACTGGTTCCAAATAGGAAAAGGAGTACGTCAAGGCTGTATATTGTCACCCTGCTTATTTAACTTCTATGCAGAGTACATCCTGAGAAACGTTGGGCTGGAAGAAGCACAAGCTGGAATCAAGATTGCTGGGAGAAATATCAATAACCTCAGATATGCAGATGACACCACCCTTGTAGTAGAAAGTGAAGAAGAACTAAAGAGCCTCTTGATGAAAGTGAAAGAGGAGAGTGACAAAGTTGGCTTAAAGTTCAACATTCAGAAAACTAAAATCATGGCATCCAATCCCATCACTTCATGGCAAATAGATGGAGAAACAGTGGAAACAGTGGCAGACTTTATTTTTCTGGGTTCTAAAATTACTGCAGATGGTGACTGCAGCCATGAAATTAAAAGATGTTTACTCCTTGAAAGGAAAGTTATGACCAACCTAGACAGCATATTCAAAAGCAGAGACATAAAAGACATAACAAAAGTCCATCTCGTCAAGGCTATGGCTTTTCCAGTGGTCATGTATGGATGTGAGAGTTGGACTATAAAGAAAGCTGAGCGCCAAAGAATTTATGCTTTTGAACTGTAGTGTTGGAGAAGACTCTTGAGAGTCCCTTGGACTGCAAGGAGGTCCAACCAGTCCATCCTAAAGGAAATCAGTCCTGAATATTCATTGGAAGGACTGATGTTGAAGCTGAAACTCCAATCCTTTGGCCACCTGATGTGAAGAGCTGACTCATTTGAAAAGACCCTGATGCTGGGAAGAACTGAAGGCAGGAAGAGAAGGGGACATCAGAGGATGAGATGGTTGGATGGCATCACCAACTCAATGGACATGAGCTTGGGTAAACTCTGGGAGTTGGTGATGGACAGGGAGGCCTGGCATGCTGCAGTCCATGGGATCACAAAGAGCTGGACACAACTGAGCAACTGAACTGAACTGAGCACACAGGACCTTTATTGGCAGCATGCGAATTCTTTAGTTGTGACACATGAGATTCCCTGATCAGGAATCTAACCTGGGCCTGTGCATTGGGAATACAGAGTCTTAGCCACTGGGTCAACAAGGAAGTCCCTCCTCAATTGTTTTTAATGCCATCTCTTTCATACCCAAAATATGTAAGGTTGTTTCTGCTCCATTTTTTTCAGTTGATCTATTTATTTCTGTATCAAAAGCACATTATTATTATTTACTAAAGCTTTATTTTAAAAACTTTATATCAAATTGTATTGATCCTTCTTAACAGTTTATTTTCCTACAATATTTAGAGTCAGCAGTCTAATTTCATGAAAAACTATGCTGAGAATTTGATTGGAATTACATTTGAATTTCTATATCAATTTAGGTAGGTTTTATTTTAACTATTTTTCTAGTCCATGAATGAAGTGTATCTCATACGCATTTTGTTATTCTTTCATGTTTTACAATAAATTTTTTACAAATTTCCACAGAAATCTTGCATATCTTTGTTACATTTCCTTCTAGTTACCTTGGATATTTTTATAGTATGCTTTATTCTATTGTTATTACATTTTTAGACTGGTTAATACATGTGAATAAAAATATCAACAATGTTTATATTTTGATCTTTTATCCAGCAAGCTTGCTGAACTGCATAATTACTTTTAGTAGTTGGTTTGTGTATTGTCTTGCATTTTCTATGTAGACAAGCATTGTCTGTGGGGAAACAAAGGAAATCTGCTTTACCCAGTCCAGTTCTTAAACCAATAAGGTGTCTTGCTCTTCTTGTGACAGCAAGACTTGGGACACCTTGAGCATATGGAGGTACTGAACCCACTGGTATTATGCACTCAGAAGAATACAACTTTATTTCTGTGTCAGTCTTACCAAACTGCATCACCCCAGCCCAATCATAAGAAAATAGCAAACAAACACAAGCTGAGAGACCTTCGACAAAACAATCAGTCAACACTTGCAAATGTGTCAAGGTCACGAAAGACAAGGACACTCTGAAGAACCGTTACAAATCACTGGAGACAGTTCTAAATCAGCAAACATAACACGGAATCTTTTATAGGAAATTAGACCAGAGAAAGGAGACTGGTGGCAAAAGGGTAAAATTTGGATAAGGTCTTCAGCCTATGATATTGTGCCAATGTTAATTTCCTGGTTTGATAATTGTGCTACAATCATAGACAATAATAGTATTAAGGGATGCTGGGTGAGAAACAAACAAACAAAAAACCCGTGACGGATTCATGTTGATGTCTGGCAAAACCAATACAATATTGTAAAGTAATTAGCCTCCAATTAAAATAAATAAATTTATATTAAAAAAAAAAACCCTTTCTCTGTTTTTTTTCAACTTTTCTGTAAGTTTAGAATTGGTTCAAAATAAAAAGTCCCAATAAAAGTTTGTAAATTGGTATCCTTGTATGATTTGGAACTTTTCAAAACAGCCTTTGACATATAATAAATAGGATATATCATTTGCTGTAAGTGTTAAGTAGACATTCTTTAACTGTTTAAGGGATTTCCCTCTTATTCATAGTTAGCCAAGTGTGTGTGTATGTGTATGTATATATATTGAGGGGATCTCCCCATCCAGGGATTGAACCCAGGTCTCTGCATTGCAGGCAGATTCTTTACCATCTGAGCCACTAGGGAGGCCTATATATTGAGTAATATCTTGCTGGGGTCCAGCCCCGGTGGATCCAGAGAATTCAAAGGTGGGGATGGTGTCGGCGTCCTTGGAAAAATACATATTTAATTACAGATATAGAGAGAGATTAGAAATGGATAGTGTAGTAGGAGATTAGTGGAGAAAAGGAGGCTGAATCTAGATGGGAATTCAGCCAGAGAAATGGGAGTAAGAAAGAAGCGACATGGGGGAATCAGTCTTTTCAGAAACTGATCCGATTTCTTTATTTTGGGGTTTGCTTATATACCTTTTGTTACATATAGGGATGAATACAGAGTCACGCGGGGGTCAGCAGTCCTGACCTTTATCAAAATCAGGTGCTTCACATAAAAAGGTCTTAGGGATTTTATGATCCTTTCTTTCTGATAACCAAAAACTTATTTTTTCCAAGGGTGTTTTTTCTTAAACCAGGCACCACCCTCCAAATAAAGTTACATTCCTATAGGATGAGGGTGTAGTGAGTTACAATCAAGAAAGAAATTTATTTAACCCAAGGTTAACATGATTAATCTTAAAGGTTAATACTTATTTCTCCTATGTTCTTAAAGGTTAATACTTATTTCTCCTATATGCTAGTTATATTCATTATAAGGGCAGGGAATATGGAGATTTAGCAGCAAACATCAGCCCAACAAATGAAAATCCTTTCACCAATGTTCCCCTTAAGATCTATTTAGTCTTAAGATAGTGATAAAGTTACATTTTTACATAGCAAGGACACAGTGATTTATAACAAAGTACAGTGATCTATTACAAAAGAGAAAATTCATTAACTCAGAAAGTCTAGTATTGCTAACCTTAAAAACTACTATATTTCCTTTTCTATATTCCAAATACATTGATTAATATATTCCCAGGTGCCTAAGGATATGGAGGCCTGGCGGCAATCATTGACTCAACAAGAAAAAGCCCTATGCTAATTAAGACTCTCAAAATACTCCAAAACTCTCTGTGCTGTTTATGGTTGAGAGGTAGTAAACAATCATGTGGCAGGAGTATGGATAATCCTGTCACACAAGCTAGTCTGTCAGCACAGAGGTTTGACCTAAGACATCCTTGTTCCACCCAGGGGAGGGAATTAGCAGCAATTATTGGCACAACAAATGAAAAAACCCTTCACCAATATAATTCCTAACCAACCCACTATACTGACAATTTCCAACTTCCCAAAGGAATTTGCCTTTAGTAAGTCTAAAACATCTCGTGCCTCTCAGGTTGGGAGGCTGTAAAAAACCTATACAGGCGGGCTAGATAACCTTCAGAGAAGTCCGTAAGCTGAAACACTCTTGTCACGCCCAGGAATTTTTATTGCCTTGGAGCTGCACATTTACTCCTTCTCTGAGAGAAATGGTTATGGGAGAGAACATAAAACAGACTCTGGTTTTGGGGTAGATGCTCAGGAACAGGGGGTTTCCTGAGGCTTGATCACGCCTTTGCATATGCCAAGCCTCCTTCCTCATGATCCTTGTCATGGGCGGAGATATTGCCGCTGGCCCCCGGCAATATCTGGATATTGGATTTCATCTAAAACTTTTTCTAGATCAATTGAGATATTCATACATGTTGTTTTCTACCCTTTCCTTTCTAAAATGTGTTTTCTACACATTTCTGAATTTACTACTTTTTTCTTTTTAATCCATTCTTATATTTCTGAGGTAAATTCTTCTTTTTCACATGTTTTTCCTTAGATTTAATTTTTAGAGCAGTTTTAGATTTACAGTAAAATTGAGAGGAAAGTATCTATTTCCCCACACCTGCATTCAGTTCAGTCGCTCAGTCATGTCCAACTCTTTCCAACCCCATGGACTGCCGCACGCCAGACTTGCCGATCCATAACCAACTTCTGGAGCTCACTTAAACTCATGTCCATTGGGTCGGTGATGCCATCCAACCATCTCATCCTCTGTCGTCCCCTTCCTCCTGCCTTCAATCTTTCCCAGCAACAGGGGCTTTTCCAAGGAGTCAGTTCCTCACATCAGGTGGCCAAAGGATTGGAGTTTCAGCTTCAGCATCAGTCTTTCCAATGAATATTCAGGACTGATTTCCTTTAGGATGGACTGGTTGGATGTCCTTGCAGTCCAAGGGGCTCTCAAGAGTCTTCTCCAACACCACAGTTCAAAAGCATCAATCCTTCAGCACTCAGCTTTCTTTACAGTCCAACTCTCATATTCATACATGACTACTGGAAAAACCACAGCTTGGACTAGACAGACTTTTGTTGGCAAGGTAATAGCTCTGCTTTTTAATATGTTGTCTAGGTTTGTTGTAACTTTACTTCCAAGGAGCAAGCATCTTTTAATTTCATGGCTGCAGTCACCATCTGCAGTGATTTTGGAGCCAGCCCCCCCAAAATAAAGTCACTATTTCCATTATTTCCCCCATCTATTTGCCATGAAGTGATGGGACTGGATACCAAGATCTTAGTTTTCTGAATGTTTCTAAGTTTTAAGCCAACTTTTTCACTCTCCTCTTTCACTTTCATCAAGAGGCATTTTAGTTCTTTGCTTTCTGCCATAAGGGTGGTGTCATCTGCATATCTGAAGTTATTGATATTTCTCCCATTAATTTTGATTCCAACTTGTGCTTTATCCAGCTCAGCATTTCGCATGATGTACTCCACATATAAGTTAAATAAGCAGGGTGACAACATACAGCCTTGATGTACTCCTTCCCCAATTTGGAACCAGTCTGTTGTTCCATGTCCAGTTCTAACTATTGCTTCTTGACCTCCATACAGATTTCTCAGGAGGCAGGTTAGGTGGTTTGGTATTCCCATTTCTTTAAGAATTTTCCATAGTTTGTTGTGGTCCACACAGTCAAAGGTTTTGGCATAGTCAATAAAGTAGAAGTAGATATTTTTCTGGAACTCTCCTGCTTTTTCAATGATCCATCAGATGTTGGCAATTTGATCTCTGGCTCCTTTGCCTTTTCTAAATCCAGTTTGAACATCTGGGAGTTCACGGTTCACGTATTATTGAAGCCTGGCTTGGAGAATTTTGAGCATTACTTTGCTAGTGTGTGAAATGAATGCAATTCTGTGGAAGTTTGAACATTCTTTGGCATTGCCTTTCTTTGGGATTGGAATGAAAATTGACCTTTTTCAGTCCTGTGGCCACTGCTGAGTTTTCCAAATTTGCTGGCATATTGAGTGCAGCACTTTCACAACATCATCTTTTTGGATTTTAAGTAGCTCAGCTGGAATTCCATCACCTCCACTAGCTTTGTTTGTAGTGATGCTTCCTAAGGCCCGCTTGACTTCACATTCTAGGATGTCTGGCTCTAGGTGAGTTATCACACCATTGTGGTTATCTGGGTCATGAAGATCTTTTTTGTGTAGTTCCTCTGTGTATTCTTGCCATCTCTTCTTAATAATCTGCTTCTGTTAGATCCATACCATTTCTATCCTTTATTGTACCCATCTTTGCATGAAACGTTCCCTTAGTATCTTTAATTTTCTTGAGGAGAACTCTAGTCTTTCCCATTCTATTGCTTTCCTCTATTTCTTTGCATTGTTCACTGAAGAAGGCTTTCTTATTTCTCTTTGATATTCTTTGGAATTCTGCATTCAGATGGGTATATCTTTCCTTTTCTCCTTTGCCTTTGACTTCTCTTCTTTTCTCAGGTATTTGTAAGGCCTCCTCAGACAACCACTTTGCCTTTTTGAATTTCTTTTTCTTGGGGATGGTCTTCCTTTGATTAGGCCTAATCTATTGCTTAACTGATTTATTAATTTTGCTAATGTCTACTAAAAAAATAGACACAACCTAAAAGTTGAGAGTTAGGTTTTATTTAGTGGTAATGTTAGGACTTGGGCCCAGGAGACAATATCTCAGGTCTGAGAAAGCTGACTCTGAGGAGGCAGGGAAGAGCGAGGCTATATACAAGTTTGCAGCAAGGGGCAGGTAATCTGAATATTAAAAGATTACTGTTAACTAAGAGAAAACTAAATCTCTCACATGAAGAGATTTAGCAATATTCTATGTATTGGAAGATGCAATCTTGCAGGCTTATTGAAAGCATTTCTTTCATATGCATCTAGCTATTTGGAGCCAATCCTCCTTTCCTTATTGTTTACATACTCTTTGTTTATTATAAGAGATGGTGAATGTGTCTGATGCCTCTCATATGCCCCCAGCTACTCAGCACACTGGGGAGGAAGCAGCTGATGGCTTCCAAAAAGCTGGCTTTATTTCACCTGGGCTCATAAATTTGCATTTGGATAAGGTTTGTTTACTGATAGAGCATAGGGCAGAAAATGTTTTATTTCCCACTTACTTTAATAGCTTTATTTTTTATTTCTAAAGGATCTATGTTCTCTTTTACAAGTCCTCATTATTCTTCCTCTCATCTTTCATTTTATTTTCTGTTTCTTCTTTTATATTTTAAACACTTCAATAACTACTTTTATGGTGGATTCTTTTCATAATTGTAAATCCTTTGGATATTTTTATTATTTTGAAATTTTGTTCCTTAGTGTTTTACATGATATTTCTTCTTCATGGTAAATCATTGATAGATCAAGTCCTTGTGTGCTCTGTAATTTTTTACTGTGAGCTAATCTTCATATGTGTGTGTGTGTGTGTATTTTTGTTGGTGTCCCATGTGCATTGATTGGAGGAGATGTTTGCTTTGATGTGGCACTATAGGTATTTTACTACTGCAGGAACAAATTTTATATTAATGTTCTTGTGGTGGGTTGAACTGTATCCACCAAAACAATATATTCAAGTCATAGCTCCTGATACCTGCAGAAGTAAAAGTGGAAGTATTAGTTGCTCAGTCATGTCTGACTCGTGAACCCATGGACATAGCCTAGAGGCTCCTCTGTCCATGGAATTGTCCAGGCAAGAATACTGGAGTGGGCAGCTATTTCCTTCTCCAGGGTATCTTCCCAACTCAGGAATCAAGCCTGGGTCTCCTGCATTGCAGGCAGATTCTTTACTGTCTGAGACACCAGGGAATATGACCTCAACTGAAAACAGAAGTTTTGTAGATGTAATCCAATTAAGATGAGGTTGTATTGGATTAAGGTGGACCCTAAGTTCAATGACTAGTATCTTTATAAGAGAAAGGAAAAGGAAATTTTGATACAGAGACACGGAAAGAAACGTAGGAAAGAGGACCATGGAAACGAGGATTGGCGTGATGCAGCTATAAACCGGGGAATACCAAGAATGCCAGCTCCCACCAGAAGCCAGGTGAGACACCTGGAACGGATTCTTCCTCAGAGCCTCTAGAAGGAACCCACTCTGTCCACACATTGATCTGGAATTTCTGGCCTCCAGCACTATGTCAGAATAAATTTCTATTGCTTTAAGCTGTCCAGTTTTGGTGCTTTGTAATGACAGAATAGAAAACTAACATGGTTCTAGCTTGAGATTCTCTGTGAGGACTTCAGCATTCCATTGTCCAGCCTTGGAGCTTTGGTTTGGGTTAGACACTCATTGGTTGAGCACCATTTTCAGTTCAGTTTAGTCGCTCAGTCATGTCCAACTCTTTGTGAAACGGTGGACCACAGCACGCCAGGCTTCCCTGTCCATCACCAACTCCCAGAGCTTACTCAAACTCGTGTCCTTCACATCGGTGATGCCATCCAACCATCTCATCCACTGTCATCCCCTTCTCCTCCTGCCTTCAATCTTTCCCAGCATCAGGGGCTTTTCCAAGGAGTCAGTTCTTCACATCAGGTAGCCAAAGGATTGGAATTTCAGCTTCAGGATCAGTCCTTCCAATGAGTATTCAGGACTGATTTCCTCTAGGATGGACTGGTTGGATGTCCTTGCAGTCCAAGGGACTCTCAAGAGTCTTTTCCAACACCACAGTTCAAAAGCATCAATTCTTTACAGCTACTTTCTTTATGCTCCAACTCTCACATCCACACATGACTATTGGAAAAACTATAGCTTTGATTAGATGGACCTTTGTCAGCAAAGTAACATCTCTGGTTTTTAATATACTGTTTAGGTTGGTCATAGCTTTTCTTCCAAGGAGCAAGCGTCTTTTAATTTCATGGTTGTAGTCACCATCTGCAGTAATTTTGGAGCCCGCAAAAATAAAGTCTTTCACTGTTTCCGTTGTTTCTCCATCTATTTGCCATGAAGTGATGGGACCAGATGCTGTGATCTCAGTTTTCTGAATGTTGAGTTTTAAGCCAACTTTTTCACTCTCCACTTTCACTTTCATCAAGAGACTCTTTAGTTCTTCTTTGCTTTCTGCCATAAAGGTGGTATCATCTGCATATCTGAGGTTATTGATATTTCATGTGCTTCATCCAGCCCAGCATTTCTCATGAAGTACTCTGCATATAAGTTAAATAAGGATGTTGACAATATACAACCTTGATGTACTCCTTTCCCAATTTGAAACCAGTCTGTTTTTCCATGTCCAGTTCTAACTCTTGCTTCTTGACCTGCATACAGTTTTCTCAGGAGGCAGGTCAGGTGGTCTGGTATTCCCTTCTTCTGAAGAATTTTGCAGGTTGTTGTGATCCACACAGTCAAAGGCTTTGGTGTAGTCAATAAAGCAGAAGTAGATGTTAAAGAAGAGCAAAACCTCCAGTGGACACAAAAAGATGGAGAGATGAGAAAAAGTACGAAGATTGAATGGATGCCATTCATTTCTGCAAACCCCTCCATGCCTTCAATTACTCTCCTATTAAAGTAGGCATAAGCTCCTTCATATAACCCACAAGACCCTGCCTGCATTGCCTTCCTCAACTCTCACTACCCTTTCCTTCTCATAACCCAACACTCAGGCACAAGAACAGGTTTCATTTGTTCATTTCATTATGTCTTTCAATTGCTTCTCTCACATGTGAATTTCTTCCTTTGAGAACATTCTCAGTTCCCTTCTGGAATCCAAATCCTACTTTTCCTCCAGGCCTTCTCTAGACAAGAAAAGTCGTCCTCCAGCTATTGAATCAAGAATGGATGAGAGACGAACAAGACTGAAATCAGGAGACCAGAAAGGACATGATGAGATCCAGACAAGTTTGGGGATGGAGAGAAATAGACAATATTGGGGTGGAGAGAATCACCTACTTCCTATTAGTAAGAGCATGGTGTAATCTAATTAACAGATACTGTGTGCATATTTTGTCCTGATAATTAAGAGTATGAGCAAACTCCAGGAGATGGTGAAGGATGGGGAAGGCTGGAGTGCTGAAGTCCACGGGGTCACAAAGATTTGGACACAACTTAATGACTGAACAACATTTTGTCCTTATCTCTCTTACCAGATCAGAAATTCCTTTAGGTCAGGAGTGTCATGGAAACACATTTTTATCCTATGCAAGACCAGGACTTTGTAATAATAATAATACAATAAATATTTTTTGAATGAATGGAGTAAAAGAATAAATTCATGAACATATATTCATTAAAAATATACTTGTCACATATTCTGGTATATATAGCCTATCAATCAATGTATCTCATTGTGGGTTGCATTTGTTTTTTATTTGGTGTCAAGTGGTATTTTGTGTTGTTTTGAGAACAATGGGCAGAATACCTTCTATAATTCTATAGTTCTGTCTCCTGTCTTCATCTTTTCTTTTTCTATCCCCTTTGTGTCTTGATATGAGACCTCAGAGAAAGGGCTTTGCTCATTCTATGTACCACCGAAGGCTTAGCATATTTTTGGCCCTCATTAAATGTTAACATCAACAAGAGCATCGTGAAGGATGATTACACAAGAGAGAAATAAACAGAAAAGCAAGACTTGGCAAGCTTCAAGTGGATCCACCCACTTCTTCCCCCAAACTCATGATTAGAGAAGGTCTTTATTTTCTCAGCATCTTTAACTCTTTTGTTTCCGGTTTGCAGTACAGCTCTGAACAGATGGCAAAAATCATTTTTCTAAAGAATTCATGAAGAATTTAAGTTTTTTTTTCACAGTGGCAGCTATTCCAAGTATCATAAAATAGCACTGATTCTTTCTGAAACCTCGAAGGTCAGCAGCATCCATATTTGTAGGGATAGAACATACAGTGCTCATTTTCCTTTTCGTGGTAGTGAATGGACTCCAGTAGGAGAGACACTCTCCTGTGCCAAAAGGCTGGACCTCCGCAACTCCTGTCTATAGCAAAACCAGAGAAATTGCAACAACAACAACAAAAAAAACAAGCAAGATCCAGCTACCAAACACCTTGTCTCCATCACCAGTTCTGGCTGGATCAGCTGCTCTCTGATTCTAATTAAGTCTTTCCAAAAAAATTTATATGTCAGCAGAAGTAAGAGGAATAAAGGAAGCATTTTTACTTGGCAATGGTGAAATTTTCGCTGGCCAAAAAATATGTGAATGAAGTAAGCTTCTAAGAGCTTATGGTTTCTTTGTCAATATAAGCCTAATAAATTAAAATTGGAAATATTTTCTGCCATGCCCGCAGATCTCATCAATCACCAGTGTGCTTCATCCCCCTCTCTCCTCCCTGGAATCCAGTGAGGGTGGAGAGCTGGCAAGCTCTGAGGCTTAGTTGAAGCAAACCCTGTTATTAGTAAAGAAACAGGGCTCTGGCTAAAGGAAGTTTGAGGTTCTAGCTTCAGATTTATTTTGTAAATGTGCAAAAGGAAAAGGGATGTTTTGGAAGAGAGGAGGAAAAAAAGAAAACCTTTGGACACTTCAAAGTTAGTGTTTGTTGGCATTAAAGCTAAGTGCTAGCACAAAAGCCCCAAAGACATGGAAATAAGGATGAATTAAATATTATCCTCACATCTGCATCCTTCAGTTTGAATGGCGTATAGCACCACTCAAGCAGAGAAGTAGGTGTTCTCTGAGGATAAATAGAAAAAATCTTTTACTAGGTAAAATTTGTACTCTACTTAAATCACAAAACTAATTTTTCTCCCAGATACCTCCTTAGGCTAAGATATCATTAGCTCATTTGAGTATAAATATAATGTAAACTGAACGTTAGACTGTCTTCATTCTTTTGTTTTTAAAAAAGGGGAAAGAAAATGAAAACTCCTTTGCAATTGGATCATTTGGATATGAAACAACACTAGAGTTTTCAAATCGTGAAACTCAGAACATCATAAGAAATTAAAGACCTAAACCAGGGGTCATAAACTGAAATGTTTACAGATCTAAAATGCGAACTGCAGCACCAGTGTAAATATTATGGAATGCTGAGGACTATGGCAAAGTGTAGAACTCAACTGCTATCTTAAGGGCATGATATTTTTTAGATTTTTTTTTTTTTTATGTGGACCATTTCTAAAGTCTTTATTGAATTTACTACAATAGTGCTTCTGTTTTCTGTTTTGCTTTTTTGTCATTGAGGTATGTGCAATCTTAGCTCCCTGACCAGGGATCAAACCCACACCCCCTGCACTGGAAGTGAAGTCTTAACCACTGGACCACCTGAGAAGTTCCAGGGCACGATTTTTAAAAGTTGTCAAAAAAGTAAGAAATATTTTAGAAAGCGAGATCAAGTTCAATCAACGATGTAATGCATTATATTTACACTCTATTGAAATGCAAACGATGAGGAAGACTCATCTGCAAAATTTCTGGCTTTCATTGTGCAACCTTTTGTGGATAAAAAGAGTTGCAGAATTTCTGACCATTTTCAGATTTCTCAACAGAAAGGCTATTGTCTTGGAAAATGAGATGAAATACTCTGATGCCAACCTGGCTTTTGTAGCCACATCTGCTTGTCTTTACAGTTCATGTACATTCTGATGCTGACACGTCAACCAAAATAAGAGATTTTCTTTACTTCTCTGGCTAGAATAAAATCTCGTGTTACAAAAGTCTCCCCACCCCTCACCAAGAAATCAATAATTGTTTTCTATGCTAAAGAAAAATGATATAGTAGTAACAGTGCAGCTGCTCCCTAGGGAAACAGAATTCAGAGCCCAGAGTCTGCATTTGAGCACTACTGGCAACACTGCACGAAGCGATGACTTCCCTGGGTTTCGTATGTTAACCGTTGGTGCAACACTGAAGAATTAATGATGCACAGTTGGTAGAAGGAACACCGGCTATGGATAGGAACGATGACACTTCAAATCCTGACTCTCTTTACCATCTGGTGAGCATGTTTCTTTGTTTGAATTTCAGTTTCCTCATCTATAAGATGGAAAAGTAATTGAATTAGTTTGCTAGATTACCATAACGAACTACCACAGTCTGTGTGCTTAGACCGCAGAAATTTATAGTCTCAGTTCTGGAAGCCGGAGGTACAAGATCAAGGTGCGGGCAGAGCCGGTTCCTTTTGAGGACTGTCTATTCCATGCTTCCTTCCTAACTTCTGCCAGTCATTGGTGCTCCTCCACTGTGGCTGTGTCATTCTGAACTCTGCCATCATCATCACGTGGTGGTCCCTCTTTCTTTATATGTCCAAATTTCCCCCTTTTCTAAAGTCATCAGTCATGTTGGATCATGGCCTTCTCCTGTAAGGCCTCATCTTCACTAATTATACTTGCAATGACCATACTTCCAAAAAGGCTATATTCTGAGGCACTGGAAATGAGACTTCAACATATGAATTTTGAGGGGACACAATCAACTCATCATAGTAATACTCACTCCAACAGTGGCTATCGAATTAAATGGTCCAATACCCAATAAAGTCCAGAGCCTGGTTGTTGTTCAGTCACTCAGTAGTGTCTGACTTTTTTCAGCCCCATGGACTGCAGCGTGCCATGCTTCCCTGTCCTTCTCTATTTCTCGGAGTTGGCGCAGACTCATGTCCATTGAGTCAATGATGCCATTCAAACATCTCATCCTCTGTCGCCCCCTTCTTCTTCGCTCAGTCTTTTCCAGCATCAGGATCCTTTCCAGTGAGTTAGCTTTTTGCATCTGCTGGCCAAAGTTTTGGAGCTTCAGCATCAGTCTTTCCTATTAATAATTCAGGATGATATGCTTTAGGACTGACCAGTTTGATCTCCTTGCAGTCCAAGGGACTCTCAAGAGTCTGCTCCAGAACCACAATTCAAATGCGTCAATTCTTTAGCTCTCCAGAACATGGTAGGTAACCAATAAACACCACATTTATATTATCATTAATCCCAGATGGCTCCCAAAATTGATCTTTAAATGTGACATATGTTTATAGCCTTATGTTCTAATCCCTTCAAAACATCTCATACATTACTGCCAGACTGAATTTTTAAAATTTGAAGGCAATCATGTTCTTCTCCTGCTCAAATCTCTTCAGTGGCTCCCTACCCTCACCGGAGGAACTCCAAAGTCCCCAATATCACATACAAGGTCCTGCCTCCATCGTCTACACTCACCTAACTCTCTAGTTTCATGCTTTCTTCGGAAGCCCCTCTCAGGCCACACTGAGTCACTCTCTGTTTGTTCTTTTCTCTTCCACACCTTGATGCTTTTCATGGTTTGGAATGCATTTCCTTACTGTCCACCTGCAATATCCACTTCATCTTGTATGACTCAGCTCAAAAATATCCTTAACGAATTCATTTCTGACATCAGCCTGTGAAACTGGCTGCTCTTTCATTTGTGTGCTTTGTGAGCCTTATTTTACTCATAATGTGAAACTAGGTCCTGGTTTCTCTTAGACTGTTGTTTTGTGTTGCTGTTCTGATATTCTCTGTAAGTCAGTTTATCCCAAGTTAGCACTCCCTTTTCATTCTCAAAGGTGCTGCATTTAAAGGATAAATTATTTCACTATTCTACCTAAGCAGAGTTTTTCTTGGCACCTATAACCCTTATCCAGAGAAGGCAATGGCAACCCACTCCAGTACTCTTGCCTGGAAAATTCCATGGATGGAGGAGGCTGGTAGCCTGCAGTCCATGGGGTCACTAAGAGTCGGGCACGACTGAGCGACTTCACTTTCACTTTTCACTTTCATGCTTTGGAGAAGGAAATGGCAACCCACTCCAGTGTTCTTGCCTGAAGAATCCCAGAGACAGAGGAGCCTAGTGGTCTGCCGTCTATGGGGTCACACAGAGTCGGACACGACTGAAGCGACTTAGCAGCAGCAGCATAACCTTTATCTTTCCTGCTTATGGGTCACATACTTTAAGAAGTTAAGTCCTTGTCAGAACAAAGACATTATCATATTTATCTGTATATACCCATTGTCCAATCCTAGCACATGTTTAATAAAGATTAGGCTAAGCATGCTGCTACTGCTGCTGCTAAGTCGCTTTAGTCGTGTCCGACTCTGTGCAACCCCATAGATGGCAGCCCACCAGGCTCCCCCATCCCTGGGATTCTCCAGGCAAGAATACTGTCGTGGGTTGCCACTTCCTTCTCCAAGGCTAAGCATAGTAGGTGCTTAATACATATTTGTTAAATTAAAGGGTATATCTATATATATATTATAAACTAACCTACAAATTATAAAATGACATACAAAATTATAATAATACAACCACCATTTCTTGAGGCATTTCCTTTCTATATAACCCCTTTTCCCTACTTTCCATCTCTTAGCTCTTCTATGCATGAAAACTCAGAGTAAGGAAAGAGGGCAAAAGAGTTGAAAAACAGCAGAGATACAACCTCTAGAGGGGATCAGGAACAAGTGCTATTTAGCCAATAGCAAAGGATCTTTTGGGGAAGACCTATTATGGTACAGCTTTCCTTTTGGCTCAGATGGTAAAGAATCTGCCTGCAATGCAGGAGACCCTGGTTTGATGCCTGGGTCAGGAAGATCCCCTGGAGAAGGAAATGGCTACTCACTCCAGTATTCTTGCCTGGAGAATTCTTCCATGGATGGAGGAACCTGGCACACTATAGTCCATGGGGACACAAAGAGTTGGACACAACTGAGTGACTAATACACAATTATGGTACAAACTTCCCTTAGCAATGGGATTCCAAACTCAGTGGTGGTGGCATACTTTCCGTAAGTGGCTGATTGGTCTCAAATTATAAGGCATATTATGTTGGACCCTTACATAGCCTTCATCCCTACCACAAGGGCTTCTCCATTCATGCACTATTGTTTGAGCACTGGTCTGGTGGCAGAGGTCGGCCAATGTCAACTGCAACTGGCCATGTTATTCCATCCTATGTACTTAGTGGTTTAGTGATAGATATCCTTTTGTAGTGGTGCTCTCTGGTGACCATAAACATGGAATGGAAGGCTCGACCTTTCCAATCCCATAATTGCAAACACAGTTCTCTACCTGGACTTCCTTAATCCTGATCCTCTAATCTTTCTTGATTAACTGGCTAGGCCATTTGCTTGTCCGTGAATCTAGATATAGAGAAAGAACTCTGGAAATAGAGAAAGAACTCTGGAAATAGAGAAAGAGAGGAAGGGAGGAAGGAAAGAGAAGGTTGAAATATTGAGTCGCCATTTCATGAGGACACAGAGCAATCAAAATGGTATTGAAGATGTGGCATATTCCCATATAATTTCCACTAAAGCCTCCAAAGACTAAAGACAAATATTTTGTTTCATGTTGGAAATATTCAGCAGGACAAATAATGCTGATATTTAAGTTACCTCAGACATGAATTATTTGACACAACCATAAATCTTCTTTCTCTCTGAAGTTTCCAGCAAATTAAAAACAGGCAGCTAGAAACAGCTTTCAGAATGAGGTAGTTTCAAATAGATTTACATGAATTCAAGTAAGCAAGAAAGCTTCCTTGTCAAATGCTAAGACAGGAAGGAGAAGGATGAAGGGGAGTGGCCAAGGAATGTGTAGGATCTAGGCCTCTGCCAGACACAACCCACCCTCTGTCTTCAGCTCACGTTTTAAAGGAAACAGAACACAGGGAATTTTTACTTCCTTCCCTGTTCCAAACATTTTGAATTGTTCAGAGTTTTCTTCCTGATAGCATTTGCAATCTTCTTCTCCAGCACCAGTGACAGCTTCAGCCCTTAAAGCTTTCATCCCTGTTAAAAAGCTCTATAGATGGGATAAAGCTGTAGTATCTTTTTGTCATTTATTACTCACATGCTTAATAACTTTTGGTTGGATGCTTCACAAAATGCTAGGCTCTGAGCATATGTGGATGAGTGACACAACCTGTCTGAATTCAGATGTAACAGTGTATCATGCTTATAATGATAAGAGAAGGAAGGAGATTGTGGAAGCAAATATCAGGGCATTCATCCCAATCTGGTGGGAGTAGAGAGATGGGGTCAGAGACTTGACATTTAAACTGAGACCTAAAGAGGGTACTTGGGGCTAAGAGCAGATAAAGGAGTTAGCCACAGTGGGGAAGGGAAAGAAGAGGGAGGAGAGAGTTGGAAAGGCAGCAAGCAGGCAGTGAAAGGCTTGAGTCTTCCTCAAGGCCAGTAGGAAGCCACTGATGGATTTCATGCATCTTTCTTTCTTCCCTGCCTCTTTCCCCTCCTCTCCCTTGCTTCTTTCCTCTGACTACTTCCTGCCATTTCCACTGCTGTTTCCCTGATCAGAGCTGCCATAACGTCTCGCCTGGATTCCTGAAATAGCTCTCTAATGTGTCTCCTTATGTTAAGCTTACATCCTCCAGTCTGTGATTCACAGACCAGTTCCTTTTAAAACAGAAATCACATTAGTCATGTTACTCCTCTGGTCAAAACCCATCACTGGGGCTTCCCTGGTGGCTGAGTGGTAGAGAATCTGCCTGCCCACGTGGGAGACACGGGTTCGATCCCTGGTCTGGGAAGATCCCATATGCCATGGGGCAACGAAGCGGGTGTGCCTGTGCTCTAGAGCCTAGGAACCACAACTACCAAACCCACGTGCCACAACTGCCGAAGCTCCCGGGCTCTACCGTCCATGTTCTACGCTGAGAGAAGTCACTTCAGTGAGAAGCCTGTGCATCATAACAAAGGATATCCCCTACTCACAACAGCTAGAGAAAGCCCCAAGCAGCAATAGAGCCCCAGAACGGGCAATAAATAAATAAATACAATTAAAAAGACACCCCATCACTGACTTCCTAGCTGATTCAAAGTAAAAACTTATTTGCAAAACAGAAACAGATTTATAGACGTAGAAAGCAAACTTATCAAAGGGGAAAGGGGAGGAGAGATAAATTGGAATTATAGGATTAACATATGCATATTACCATATATAAAATAGAGAAGCAACAAGGATCTACTGTATAGAATAGGGAACTCTATTCAATATCTTATAATAAGCAATAATAGAAAAAAATTAAAAAAATTAAAAAGAGAATGTATACGTGTGTATATATATATATATATATATGCATATCCGCCTGTGATGCGGGAGACCTGAGTTCGATCCCTGGGTTGAGAAGATCCCCTCGAGAAGGGAAAGGCTACCCACTCCAGTGTTCTGGTCTGGAGAATTCCATAGAGTCACAAAGAGTTGGACATGACTAAGTGACAAACCGTAACACTTTGCTGTTCACCTGAATCTAATACAATGTTGTAAATCAACTATCAGTCAGTTCAGTTAAGTCGCTCAATCACGTCCGACTCTTAGTGACCCCATGAATCGCAGCACGCCAGGCCTCCCTGTCCATCACCAACTCCCGGAGTTCACTCAAATTCATGTCCATTGAGTTGGTGATGCCATTCAGCCTTACTTTAGTTAAAAATAGATAAAATAAAATTGTCATTCTTGACCTAGCATTTCCAATCGTACGATATCCCCTCCAGCCTTATTCTACAATTCCTTTCCCACAGCATTTATCATCTTCTAACAAACCATACAATTTACTTACACATGATGCTTATTGTGTTGTCTTACCTTTCTCCTCCCACTAAAATATAAACTTCATTAGGGCAGGGCTCTTGGTAGATTGTGTTCTTTAATGTATTCCAAGAATTTCAAATGGTCCTGACATAGATGCTCAAAAGTGTTTTTTGAATTAATGAATGCTTTCTTTCAGATAATGAGGCCGTTCTGTCAGTGGCATACTATATCACAGTTTGCCAATATTCTGTGTCCCTGCCTGCAAGAGGACTTAGTCATAGCATTTTTTTACCCTATGAAATTTGAGCAGAAGAAATGTGTTATATTTGGTCAGAAGCTTGAAGTACTGGCATGTGGTTTGGCCTCCTCTCTCTTTCTTGCCTCTGTGTTATGGAAGTCTGTGAGATAGGCCCCCATCATCCTGGGCTCCTGGTGTGTCTGTGGTGAGGATAACTCTCTTGCCAGATCATGATGGAATGTAGATTAATGACAAGTGAACTTTGATATTATAGCCTACCCTGATAGACAGAATCAAAGCCTAGGATCTTTATACTCAGGTTCAATATTATTGAAGTTCAGCATTACAAAATCTAAGATCATGGCATCTAATCCCATCACTTCATGGCAAATTGAAGGGGGGAAGTGGAAGCAGTGACCGATTTTATTTTCTTGGGCTCCCAAATCACTAAGGACAGTGACTACAGCCATGAAATTAAAAGACACGTGTTTCTTGAAAAGAAAGTGAAAAAAGTGAAAATGAAACCTAGACAAACCTAGACAGCATATTAAAAAGCAGAGACATCACTTTGTTGACAAAGATCTGCATAATCAAAGCTACGGTTTTTCCAGTAGCCTTGTATGGATGTGAGAGTTGCATCATAAGGAAGGCTGAGTGCCAAAGAATTAATGCTTTTGAACTGTGGTGTTGGAGAAGACTCTTGAGAGTCCCTTGGACTGGTCAGTCAGTCCTAAAGGAAATCAACCCTGAATATTCATGCTGAAGCTGAAGCTCCAATCCTTTGACTACCTGATGAGAAGATCTGACTCACTGGAAAAGACTCTGATGCTGGGGACAATTGAAGGCAAAAGAAGAAGGGGGTGATAGAGGATGATATGGTTAGATAGCAATACTGACTCAATGGAGGCGAATTTGAGCAAACTCTGGGAGCAAGTGGAGGACAGAGGCGCCTGGCGTGCTGCAGTCCATGGGGTCACAAAGAGTCAGACATGACTTAGCAACTGAACAACAAGTAATGCATTTAACTTTATTAACACTTCTGTATATTGTGCTCTCACAATTAAGACAGAATCCCTGGGAGTCACTTGAGGCTTTTAGAATCAAAGGTAACTGGAATGTAGTTACGTGCTTTCACTGTTTCTTGACTTGTCATGGCGAAGGGAGACTCCATGATGCTGGAGGAAGCACAGTGACAGTTCGCCTTCTCAGCACACAGCCAGAAACCAGGAGAAACAGATGGGTAACAGTGTAAATGAGCCTCGCCTAGATTGGGATCAACGTGTCAACAAGTCAGTTAAGGTGGCTTCACAAACTAACCTGTTTGCGTGGTATTTTCAGCTGTCAGAGTTTCACAACATTCCTACACAGGAGAGTCTGTTTCAAAAACAAAAATGGCCAGCGTCTCCATTGCTCTGCAGGCAGTGGAGACATTCTTTTCTTTTCTTTTTTAACTTATTTATTTTGCTTTTGGCTGCATTGGGTCTTTGTTGCTGCACAGGTTTTTCTCTTTCACTTTGTGGTGAAAGGAGGTTCTTGTTGCAGTTTGACGGCTTATCATTGTGGTGCCTTTTATTGTTGCAGAGCACAGGCTCTAGGGCGCGTGGGCTTCAGGAGTTGCAGTCCTGGGCTCTAGAGCGCAGGTTCAGTAGTTGCGACACATAGGTTAATTGCTCTGCAGCATGTGGGATCTTCCCGGATCAGGGAAGCCCCTAGTGGAGACATTCTTAAAACAGTTCTCGAAGAATTCAGCTCAATAAACCTAGTCCTGGAGAGACCAATGGTTCCCTGGATGACTGGAGCCCTAGACCAATTTTGCCTCTAGCTGTGGACAACTTTATCGATATAGCCTAATGATGGGTGCCAATATTTTAATTTTTAATGTATGCTGTGGGCTGAAAAATTTAGAAATCATTCCATAAAATGTGACAAGTGATAGAGGCACCTAAACTGCTATGGAAGCCACAGAAAGGTCAACCCATCTGTGATTTCTGATCACTTTAAAAATAAATAAAGCAAAATTTCTGTCTGAATTCAGCCATTGTTGTTGTTGGTTTTCAGTCACCCAGTCGTGTCTGACTCTTTGCAAGCCCATGGACTGCAGCACTCCAGGCCTCACCATCTCCCGAAGTTTGCCCAAGTTCATGTCATTGCATCAGTGATGCCATCCAGCCATCTCATCCTCTCAGCCATAGTGCAGCCATAAGTTGCTTCTTTGGAGTTACCTCATAGCCATAATGCTTTGGGAATTTTTTTCAAAACCTTTGCCTACTTTTTTAATTTAAAAAATTGATGATTGAATATAACAGGGATTATAACAAAATAGTATTGCAGATATTTAATTGGATTTATCTGTGACTGGAGAGGAAGTTTCCTAAGACTTGGGGGGCAGGCTACCATACAGAAATTTTCTTAGATGCCTATAGCATTATCAGCAGCTTTTTCTGCCCAAGGTGGTCTGCTGAATACTGTATGCTGTCCAGCAATTAGGTAAAGGCTGAGATCCTTCTGCTTGTTTCTACGTTTCCACTCTCTTCTCCAATTCATCTGGTCACATCATTCTCCAAAGGTCCAGAGAATGTGAATGCCCATACATGTTGGAGCAAGTGAGAGAGAGAGGAAGGAGATGCATACTCAAGTTTCTTTCTTTCCCACCTCAAGCCTGAACTAGAGACCCAGTCAGCAATCTTTCCGAATCCATGAGAAGCAAGGGTAACCCAGGTGGTCACTGGCTGCCATCACACTTACTCTGTAAGGCCTCTCTGAATACTTGCTATGGGTGAGAATGGGGGGTCTCAGAGCTCTAACCAAATAAGGCACTGCCCCCAGCAGTCTCCTAACATTGATGCAACATCTGTGAAATGTAATTGGATAATTGGAAACATTACTGAGACACAAAGACCTTGGAACACATGTTTCTGCCTCAAGGTTCCATAACAGGTCTGGGAAAGGTTATACAGTAATTCACTAACCTATAATATGTGTAAGAAAGGGAGCAAAGAACACACCTGCATTTTAAGGGTAATACACTAGGGTTCCCAGGGACTGTAAGCACTGAGGTAAGCAGCTTCCCTAAAACAGGCTCAAAATGCCACTTCTTCTCACCCTGTCTTGGTTACAGGAGAAATAGTGTCCCTGTGGGTCCCTTTAACACCATCATGGGATATCTCCACTTCTGGGCTCCACCTTCTGTGAGAAGAAGAGGCCTAGTGCCACGTGGGTACACATATTGCTCAGAAAATAAACAAACAAATCCCCAACTGCAACTTTGGAGTCCTGATGTATCTGAGACATTGAAGCAGCCTCTCTTCTAGAGAAGTGAAAGTCCCTCAGTCGTGTCCAACTCTTTGCGACCCCATGAACTATACAGCCCATGGAATTCTCTAGGCAAGAATACTGGAGTGGGCAGCCACTCCTCTCTCCAGGGGACCTTCCCAACCCAAGGATAGAACCGAGGTCTCCCACATTGCAGGCGAATTCTTTACCAGCTGAGCTACTACGGAAGCCCAAGAATACTGGAGTGGGTAGCCTATTCCTTCTCCAGGACACTTTCCCGAGCCAGGAATTGAACCAGGGTCTCCTGCATTGCAGGCAGATTCTTTACCAGCTGAGCTACCTGGGAAGAGCAGTCTTATTTTCTCTTCTAGAGCTACTCTTAAATTCATCCAACTCTATAACTGCTGCAATCGTGTGTGTGTGTGTGTGTGTGTGTGTGTGAATATGGAGGGGGAGGCTCCCTTTATTTCTTTCTCTGTTCTCAGATCTAGTCTGTAGAGAATCCTTTTCATACACTGTAGTTGGTGAGAAATAATTTAAACTTCAAGGAATATTATTTACCCTCTATTTTCATCTTAAAAGAACTTATTTATTCAAGTGTTATTTAGTGAAGATTCTTTGTAGAAATCTTCTCTGTGCTCCCTGGGACTCCATACATCTTCTGTCAGAGAGTCTGTAGAGTAAACCTCTCTCTCCAGTGTCCTTAAGAGACTGTCTCTGCCTTAGAGGGACTGTAGAGTATTCTGTGACCACTGTCCCCCATTTCACTGTCCCTGTTCAAGGGTCACCACAAGGCAGAATGGTGAGAGAACAGTCGTACACACACACATACACCCACCCCTGCACAGGCACACCCATGCACACAGACGGGATGATTTAAGGCTAATGCAACCTTTGAGTATGTAATCCCACTTCTGAATTCAAAACATATGGTTAACTTCTGATTTTTAAAAAATAGCCAATTTGTATGCTTGCTGTGCACAAGAATGGTTTGACTTAACTTGACTTTTTCTGGCTGAAAACTTTTCTCGGTTGCTGCCATCAATGGAAAACAGATTAAGAGACAAATTTCAAATGAACACTTGAAGCCCTTTCTTGAAAGTAAGAAAACAGAAGGGGACTGCTCTGCCGGGGCTGGTTTTTGCAAGGCTTGCTGTCATCAATGCTGGCCTTATTCTATTTCGTCCCCAGGATATATTTAACCAGTACTGAAAATGTGCTGGGCTGTGACAGTGTGATGGTGCCCACCCCATGAACATTTCAGGGTCACATCACTTACTGGAACACAATGATATCTTTTTGCACATAAATTACCTATGAGTCTTTAGATTAAATCCACCACCACCCTCCCTACCCAAATTCCACATCATTATTGAATTCCCATTTCATACACTTAACCTGAAATTTCCATTCAGTCAGTATCACTCACATTACCCACAGCTTCAAAAGACTAGAATCATTTTTACTGTAACTACTTTTTTTTTTCAATACTAGGCCAAGGATAAATGTGGTTGCATTGATTTCTCACAAATGAACCTCAAACCCCTGGTTTAAAAGAAGAACAACACGGTTCACAATCATTTTCAATCTGAAGTAAGTGTAATTGGCTTTAAAGAGACATTGCCAACTCATTTGCAAAAAACGTTTGAGCTGGTTCTTGTTTGCAATAGCCTAGAAGAAGCTTACCCATGAAACAACCTCTCCTTCTTCACTGGTTTCATCTATTTCCCCCACCTGATAGCTTCTCTAGGAAAGTGAAAGCCATTGTTCCCCCATGGGCTTTCCTTCTGAGACTCTTGTCAGGATGGGCCAAGATTCAAGTGATCTAATCAGAACTCCAGATTCAGACAGTGATGTTCACTTGTAGGTTCTGAGGGTGTTACTCACAGCGAATCTCTGTTCCCAAGAGCCTTTAGTTTAGAGAATGTGTCAAATATTGGTCAAATATAACCGGCATTGATCCACAAGAAGATTACTTTGCCTTAATCTTACCCACAGTCCTTATCTGCACTGGGCACTTTCTATATGCCTTTCAGATCCACTTCTCACACCTGCCCTTGGAGCCCTGGGAGACTGAGCTCCTCGCATGCATGACAGGCTCTCTAGTCACCTGGCTTCTGCTTGGCTTCTGCCATGGGAGGCACTGAATGAGGAAGGAGAGGACCATCAGGCCAAGTGTGTTTTCCTGGCCGCATCATGGCTGGGTCATCACTAGGGCTGTTTGAGTTTTTTCTTTTCTTTCCTGTTTTTTGTTTATTGAAGGCTGCAGCTTCTGTTTGCCAAATCTCATTTACAACTACTGCTACTAACTAAGCACCACACTATCTCTGAAAAAAAGTGAAAGTGTCAATTGCTCAGTTGTGTCCAACTCTTCGTGACCCCGGGCACTGTAGCCTGCCAGGTTCCTCTGTTCTTAATTCTCCAGGCAAGAATACTGGAGTGAGTAGCCATTCTCTTTTCCGGGGGATCTTCCTGACCCAGGGACTGGGTCTCCTGCATTGTAGGCAGATTCTTTATCTTCTGAGCCACCAGAGAAGCCCCCTGGTAGGGGGCTTCCCACCACTGTCTTTAGGTTTTGTTAACTTGCCCCTCTCTTTGTCCCTCAGAACTAGAGATACTATTATCATGCCAAAGGGCTATGTTAACGTTTTGTTTTTCCTCAGTCCCACCAATGCCTTTATAAAACTCGCTTTAATAGCTTCTTTGAATGAGCTCTGATTTTGACAAGAACAAAAACTGATACGTTACCATAACCAAAAGCACGTTCCTTCACCTCTCCCTTCCCAGAATATAGAAATGAAGACTATACTGCTCACTGAAAACTATGCTCATGAGTCCCTTACAGAACCTCATAGGAACCCAGGCATGTGTAAGGTAAGGAAAAGGTGAGGCTGACTCTGTGCTATTTCATGTAACGTACCCAAGGACTCCCAGGCTAGCTGCTACACTTCCTTTTAACACTATTGTCAAATTTTCTTTTAGCCTTGCCCACCGGAAATAAAGTTTATTTGTCTGTCTGTGTAAGCATTCTTCTAAGGAAATGAAAAGATCACTTGTTAATTTTTAAGAGGTGCATACATTGAATTTGAAGTTACCAGTTTGAACAAGTATAGCTGCTCTGAGTGATATAAACAGATGTATGGAGGGAAGATTAAACCCCTTAAGTTTCTGCTATGAAAGAGGATTGAGCCAAGACAGACCACTTTAGATGCAGGTTGCTTCAATGTGATCTAGATATGGAAGCAAGGGACTCAAAATTGATATTGATATTTCAGAATCAGATCATCTGGGTTTAGGTCCCACCCTTAATAGCTGTGCTATTTTGAGCAAATTCATTTTTGAGGGAGGAGATTGGGAGGTAGGTTTCTATAATACAGTGCTCCTGTCCAGTATTCTGCCAGAAACTGGCTTCCCTTCATTCAAACATATAAGAGCTTAATCATTAGGTTCCTTAATCATCGCTACTAAGACATAGGTTTTGATTCTTATAATTGAAAATATTTAAATTAATCATTTAATTAAAATATTAACAAAACAAAATTTTATTTATTTTTCTAGATTCAGTTCAGTTCAGTTGCTCAGTCATGTCCAACTCTTTACGACCCCATGGACTGGAGCACGCCAGGCTTCCCTATCCATCACCAACTCCCGGAGCTGACTGAAACTTATGTCCATCAAGTTGGTGATGCCATCCAACCATCTCATCTTCTGTGGTCCCCTTCTCCTCCTGCCTTCAATCTTTCCCAACATCCAAGTCTTTTCCAAGGAGTCAGTTCTTCACATCAGGTGGTCAAAGGATTGGAGTTTCAGCTTCAACATCAATCCTTCCAATGAACATTCAGGACTGATTTTCTTTAGGATGGACTGGTTGGACTCCTTGCAGTCCAAGGGACTCTCAAGAGTCTTCTCCAACACCACAGTTCAAAGGCATCAATTCTTCAGTGCTCAGCTTTCTTTATAGTCCAGCTCTCATATCCATACACAACTATTGGAAAAACCATAGCTTTGACTAGATGGACATTTGATGGCAAAAGTAAGATCTCTGCTTTTTTAATATGCTTCCTAGGTTGATCGTAGCTTTTTTTCCAAGGAGCAAGTGTCTTTTAATTCCATGGCTGCAGTCACCATCTACAGTGATTTTGGAGCCCAAGAAAATAAATTCTGTCACTGTTTCTATTGTTTCTCTATCTATTTGCCATAAAGTGATGGGATCAAATGCCATGATCTTATTTTTTTGAATGTTGAGTTTTAAGCCAACTTTTTCACTCTCCTCTTTCACTTTCATCAAGAGGCTCTTCAGTTCCTCTTCACTTTTTGCCATAAGGGTGGTGTCATCAGCATATCTGAGATTATTGATATTTCTTCCGGCAATAGATTAAATTTTCTAATCAGCTAAATTCTAAGTCCCTGAACTATTCTTAAATGGACAGAGGTCATCTCTAAATTGCAAGTCCCAAACCCACTTGACCATAATGCCAAACATAAATTCATAAATTCAGTATTTCTTATTTTAAACATATCTATGTATAGCAGAAACTAACACAATGTTGTAATTATACTTTAATAATAAAAACAGTAAATAAATTAAAAACAAACATATCTAAACCTCAGTCTCCCCATTTGATATTTAATCTGGCATTACCTCTTCACCAGATCAAATGTTTTCTAGTCTTCAGATTTCTGGTGTTTGTGCTTCTTACACAAGTACCTTGACAGGGACTTACACAAATATATTAAATCCTTCTTGCTACTCCTTTCCCTCACTGTTTTGAAAATACATATCCCCAAACTTTTTACCTTTGGTTTCTTCAGCACTTCCACATCCCACTCTGGCAAAATTCTGAATGTTCCAATATTGTTTATAATAACCTATCTCAGGTCTTTTGTTTCTTCCATTAATGAAAGTAACGTCTGGGGACCCTTGGGGGACTCCGGTGAACTGTCACTGCCTACTGGCCCTTTCCTAGGTATAACTTACAAACCTCACAGAAGCTTTCAGGACAGGAAGTCCCTTCTTTGGCTCTCGTTCAGTACCCACTGAATCAAGATTTGGAGATTGCATAGCAGAAAACTAGTACTGACTCACAGAGACAGCACTGGAAAAGCTGATTTTACTTGTATTTATTATTGAAAAATAAGCAAAGTAGATCTACTGAGTTTAGCCAATTGGTTTAATTCAGGTACATTTCATCATAAAAAATAAATGAGTAAACATAAATAGATGTGTGACAGGCCCATTCAAAAATATCTCTTGACATTTATTTCTCAAGTAAGTAGAGTGTTTTCCACTTACTACATAAGAAAAATGTAGTGTGGACAGAGAAATGCTTGCACTTGCAGGAAAAGCATGTCACAAATCAAGAATGGTCATTCTATGGGCACACACTTACCTCCTGAGCACTTGTAACTTTGGCTTGGGTTTTCTGATGTTGCTGCTAATTTAATGCAAATGAGACCAAATCTATTATCCACAATAATCTAAATGGTAACTTCCATCTGCTTTTAATGTAATTCCTTCTGCCTCTGGGAAAGCGTCTTACACTGTTGGTGGGAGTGCAAACCAATACAGCCACTATGGAGAACAGTGTGGAGATTCCTTAAAAAACTGGAAATAGAACTGCCTTATGACCCAGCAATCCCACTGCTGGGCATACACACCGAGGAAACCAGAACTGAAAGAGACACATGTACCCCAATGTTCATCGCAGCACTGTTTATAATAGCCAGGACATGGAAGCAACCTAGATGTCCATCAGCAGATGAATGGATAAGAAAGCTGTGGTACATATATACAATGGAGTATTACTCAGCCATTAAAAAGAATACATTTGAATCAGTTTTAATGAGGTGGATGAAACTGGAGCCTATTATACAGAGTGAAGTAAGCCAGAAAAACACCAATACAGTATACTAACTCATATATATGGAATTTAGAAAGATGGTAACGATAACCCTGTATGTGAGACAGCAAAAGAGACACAGATGTATAGAACAGTCTTTTGGACTCTGTGGGAGAGGGAGAGGGTGGGATAATTTGGGAGAATAGCACTGAAATATGTATAATATCATATATGAAACGAATTGCCAGTCCAGGTTCAATGCATGATACTGGATGCTCCGGGCTGGTGCACTGAGAGGACCCAGAGGGATGGTATGGGGAGGGAGGAGGGAGGGGGGTTCAGGATGGGAAACACGGGTACACCTGTGGCAGATTCATGTTGATGTATGGAAAAACCAATACAATATTTTAAAGTAATTAGCCTCCAATTAAAATAAATAAATTTGTGTTTTAAAAAATGGTGGAGGTTGAAGTGAAGCAATATTCACTTGTACTGATAGACACTTATTACTGTTGTTTTTTCCCAGCTGATTCCAATCATATCTAACCTCTGTTTAATATTAACAAAGAGGACTTATATAAAAAGAAAAATATTCTTTAATCTTTTACTAAAGAAGAAAAAAAAAAAAAAACCTGGACAAGAACTTCATTGACTTGTAAATCTATAAATAAAATTACCTCCCAACTGTTTCCAAATTCCTGAATTCAGATTCTTTAGACTCAGTTTTCATAACACTTTCAACAGTGCCTGAGCATCAGAATCCAGTTCCTGGTGTCTGGTTGTTGAAGCCTCCGTGATCAGGACTCATCCCAGTGTCGCAAAAGAATTGGACATGACTTACTGACTAAACAACTGCTTATTCAAAATTATTTTCCATCATGTCCAGCCATTCATTTGTCAGCCAATGTTTTAAACACCCTCTCCTCACCCCTCTAAAACCATATCCCTGTGTCTGCCTGCATTTGATTGTTCTTCATCCCTACATGCCCTCCCTTTCTTCCTTCTCCTAATTCAATCCCTTTGGTCCTCAAAGACCAGGCTTCGTTGCCCATCCACACCTGCAGCATTCACTCTTCCCATACTTGCTTGTACTCCTTGGTTTCTTATTGACAGCCTCACGTGATTTAACACTTAGCTTAGCACCATTATATTGTTCCGGAATTAATGTACATGTGCTAGCCTTGTCTCCTCAAGTAGACTATAATCAGGGACTGTGAGGAAGGTTATTTACTTATATATATATGTGTGTGTGAGACTAAATCTGTTTTAACATATGTTTTGCATGAAAATAACTCTGGCCTTTTCAAAAGATGCTAAGTGATTAAATCATTCACCTACTGTCAAACCTGAAGATCCATTAAGACTGAAGTCATCAGGACGCTGGTCGACACAGACAAAAGGTACTTCGACATGATCTCAGAATTTCAGAGCAGGGAGGGTGATCACATTTAAGAGCAAGAAACTCAGAGCAAGAGAGGCTGCTCTACGAAGAGAAATCTTCACTTTAGATGGCAGTTTGATCTATGAAGTTTTTTTTCACGTTCTTTCAGAAAGAGACAATTGACTGTTTGAACCCCAAGAAATAAGCAAAACAAAAGGATGGAAGGTATTTGAACTCTACGCATATTAATTTTTAATTTTCACTGGGATTTTCACAGAAGGTATATATTTTTTAAAGATGATGTAACAGTCAGTGACAGGGATAACAATAAGTCAAATTTAGAACATACTTTACAAACAGATAGCATGTAATAGGTCCAGTTTGAATTGTGTGTGTGTGTTGGAATGAGGGATCTGGGGATGAAAACCCAGCACTGGAAAAAGAGGAGATGAAGGCAGGGAGGCAGAGAAGGTCCCAGAGAGTATAATACAAGTGAGAGGAGACAGACAGGCTGGGAAGCAGCTTGAGGAAGGTTTGACAGCACATACGAGTTACCTGATGCTGGGAAAGATTGAAGGCAAGAGGAGAAGGGGAGGACAGAGGATGAGCTGGTTGGATAGCATCACCCACTCAATGTCATGAGTTTGAGCAAACTCCAGGAAATAGTGAAGGACAGAGAAGCCTGGCATGCTGCAGTTCATGGGGTCGCAAATAGTTAGGCACAACTTAACAACTGAAAAATAACAACAACCAGGTACCTACTGAAAGGCATGGCATGAAGAAGCAAGACAGAATCTCAAGAATTTGGAAGGAGGAAGCAGGTGATGAGTTCCAGGGATATTTGGTTATAACAATCAAAGCAAGTGTCTGCTTACTCTTTTCTGAAACATGAAGTGGGGTTTAATGCAGTAATTGGAGCAACGATGGCTAATCACTGGATAAGAGTGCTTAGGTTCAGACCAGCAGGAGCTGAAAGGATGCAGAGACAATTAGTCCAACCACTTATTCGGATTTGCCCCTAAGTATCATAATACATGAAATTAAAAGACGTTTGCTCCTTGGAAGAAAAGCTATGACCAACCTAGATAGCATATTAAAAAGCAGAGACATTACTTTGCCAACAAAGATCCATCTAGTCTAAATTATGGTTTTTTCAGTAGTCATGTATGGATGTGAGAGTTAGACTATAAAGAAAGCTGAACACCAAAGACCTGATGCTTTTGAACTGTGGTGTTGGAGAAGACTCTTGAGAGTCCCTTGGACTGCAAGGAGATCCAACCAGTTTATCCCAGAGGAAATCAGTCCTAAATATTCATTGGAAGGACTGATGCTGAAGTTGAAACTCCAATCCTTGGACCACCTGATCTGAAGAACTGACTCACTGGAAAACACCCTGATGCTGGGAAAGATTGAAGGCGGGAGGAGAAGAGGACGACAGAAGATGAGATGGTTGGATGGCATCACTGACTCGATGGACATGAGTTTGAGTAAACTCTGGGAGTTGGTGATGGACAGGGAGGCCTGGCGTGCTGCAGTCCATGGGGTCACACCGAGTCGGACACGATGGAGTGACTGAACTGATGACGATGATGATCATAATGCTTGTTGCATTTAAGGTAAACTAAATAAATTATTTTATGTTCATTTTAAGACGATTTTTTTTTCTTACTATATGTCACCTTCACTTGGTATTTCCTGGGGGCTCTTACTTATTTAATGCCAAAGCACTTGTCTTCCCTTTTGTGCTCTATTCTCCCTTTTAGAAGAGAGCATCATTTACTCTAGAGATGGTAGATGGGAAAAGGGCAACGTACAGAAGAAAACCTGATGCCCTAACAGGATTGGGTTCAGCTCTTCATGTTCTGGCACACTTATACAGGCTTTTAAAAAATGCTGTTTCTTTCTTTTTTTTTTTAATAAAAAGACAAACTTAATTTTTTAAATAGATTTTTAAAAAATTAAAATCATTCAGTTAAAAAACATTCCATTTTATTAATATTGATTCATTTCATACGAGGTCGAAATAAAACCTTCTACAACTCATTGTGTGTTCCTTGATTAAAATCGGCTTTATAGGATTATAGGCTTTCAGAAATATTTTTTGTTTATATGACATAATGACAACTGTGGTTGCTATGATTTACACAATGGAGGCTAATCGTTTAGTAAATGTGTGTGTGTTTGTGTGTTCAGTCACTTCAGCTGTGTCCGACTCTTTGCGACCCTATATACTGTAGCCCCAGGCTCCTCTGTCCATAGGACTGTCCAGGCAAGAATACTGAAGTGGGTTGCCATGCCCTCCTCCAGGGGATCTTCTCTACCCAAGGATCGAACTTGTGTCTGCCTGTGTCTCGTGCATTGCAGATTCTTTACCCACTGAGCCACTTGGGATGTGCATTAATTACAAGACTTTCTAAAATGATTTTCAAATATTTTTCTTGGGTATCTCAGAAGCTGTCTTTTTTTTTTTCAGCCATGTCAAGTAATGTTTATGACTTTTCTCATGGATATTAGAAAGATACATCAAGATTTTAGGGTATTGTCAGTTTTATCCTTAAAAATTGACTATCAAATGATGATTTTGAACAAACCTTGTCTTACTTTAAGGCAAAAAAAAGCTGTTTCTGAAAGCAGCCCCTCTCTACTACCAGGCTGAGCACATAGTAGGTGTTCAGAAAACACTCAGAGGGGTCGACTAGCTCCACACAAACGTGAAAAGATGTCTCATTTGCAAAGTTTACTTGCAGGAGCCCTGTTCACTGAATAAACAGTTGCAAGAATTTAAATGTTACTATTTTCTTTCAGAGGGTACAATACACATTTTACTTCACATTAGCATGCATTTCATTTCAGTTTAAATTCTGTGCTGCTGACCCTGGAATTTCACAGCCTTGTAATACTGTTGCAGACCAAGGGTCTTCTAGGAATAAGGGCCAGTCTGAAGCTTCAAGTAACATAAAACCTCTGGTATCTCCTCCATCTACTTGGGGACACTTCATAGCCTTTCATGAATTCACCTCCCCACCCGCAGACAAAATGAATCTGCTGGTGCAGCTCTGAGCAGAGAATATGTTCCATCCCTGAAAATACATGTTTAAATATTTAATAAAAGCATAAATTTGAAATACTTCTAGCAGCTGTAGAGAGCACCACAGAATAGAAGGCAAAAGCAATCTTCATTTGAGGAGATTAAGAGAGTTGAAGCAATGCCTGTGGTATTATACAATGCTGTGGTAAACAAACACTCCAGGCAAAAAAAGAAAGGAAAAACAAAAATACATGGAATGCCTGCTCCATCCATGTGAGGAAGGGAACACAGTACAGAATATTCTGGAGGTCCATGTCTGAAGTAAAATCCAAGCTATGACAGCGTCAAACACTCTCTATAGCCTCGCTTATAAATTCCTGGCCCCCGGGGAAGGCAGATGGCTCAGTGTGTAATACTTACATAACCACAACCTGAGCTGAGTTCAACCTGCCAGGAGTCATGGAACAAGGATGCCTCTGAGAAAAGATAAATTGTGCTCTCCTTAAACCCACTGGAACTACTCTCCCTGGCAAGCCAGGATACAGCAGGGGGCATCAGAATCTTCCAGCACACAGGCAACCAGCTGTACAAGCTTGGCAGCATAGCCAGTCACTACAGCCAGGTGGCTATGTGTCATTAACTCGAGCCTCCAAACCCCAGGGTGGTGCTCAGGTTCCCCAGGCTGTTCACGGGTGTGGCAGGAGCTGCCTTCTGAAGGTTTAGAGAAGTGGGCATTCCAGTGCCTTGGGGTGGGGAATGTTAGTCAGCCATCCCGAGCACAGACAGTACCAGCCTTGCACATTCCCAGTTTATAAATAAATGATCCAGGGGTGACACAGAGGGTCATTCCTGCCCAGGCTAAAGGCAGCCCTGGCATTTCTGACTCCAAGAAATTTGGAATGAAATAACAGACCATTGAGAGAACCGTGGATCCTCTAAGCCAGGCAAAATCGGGAAAAATCAAGAACTGTTTAGAGGGTTAACCTCAATTGCCACTCAACAGAGCAAGCACCTCCCAGATAAGTCATTAACTTTGCTGGGGTTCATTTGGATCAGCTTGTTTCATGCGAATATAAGCTTGAGATCTCATCCAGTGAGAAAATCTGTGTTGTGATTGGAGTTAAAGAGGTTATTTTTAAAGTACAGCATTTTAGGAAATAGGACAGATCTAGGAGGAGGCAAAATAATGTTCTACAATAAATGTAAGGCCCTTAAATATTCTTTGTTCCAAAACACTGCCAAGGGCCAACCCAGAACAGAGAGAAAGTCTTTCCTTTCATTTCTGTACTGTGAGACTGCTATTCCTCCTGGCCAGATTTCCATCTTGTTACATGAGTGTGATGTTTTGGTGACTTTCTCCATTACACTGAATTTTTATAGCCCACCACACATCAAAACGTTTCTCCAAGAAACCCTTTCCAAATTTCTCACAATTGACTGAATAAAATGAACTTGGGGAAAGCCCCAGTGTTCATAAATTGAGGGCAACCTGTCTATAACATACCAGCGTACCATCTGGTGGCTCAGCTGGAAAAGAATCCACCTGCAATGCAGGAGACCTGGGTTCAATTCCTGGGTCGGGAAGATCCCCTGGAGAAGGGAAAGGCCACCCACTCTAGTATTCTGGCTTGGAGAATTCCATGGACTGTATAGTCGCAAACAGCTGGACACTACTGAGCGACATTCACTCACCCACTCACTTATCATCTGTAGTGAATAAAATTCATAGAATAGGGGATAAATATTCCCCAAATTTCCTATTTCACATCCTCTATCATTTGACATCTTATTGAGTACTTACAAGAGGCTGTGGATTCAGAGATGCAGGACACAGGGCCCCAGCTCTTAAGGATTTTGTACTCTTAAGAAGCAGTTACCATTTGGTATATGCTGGGATGTTATAGAAGAGGAAGCAGATGCTTTCCTGAGAAAGGGTCTCACACACAGCCAAGAAGCTTTAGGAGGAAGTGACTCTGGACTCATATCTTGAAAGATAAGTACATTCAATTTCCTCTGAGGATCATCCTCACATCATATACTTTCTTAGAAGGTGTGACCTGAATCTATTATTTTGTGACTATCATGTTTCCCAACTGGCAACTAATGGTAAAGAACCTGCCTGCCAATACAAGAGACATAAGAGACACGGGTTCAATCCCTGGGTCAGTAAGATCCTCTGGAGGAGGACATGGCAACCTAGTCCAGTATTCTTGCCTGGAGATCCCCTGGACAGAGGAGCCTGGTGGGCTACAGTCCATAGAGCCACGAAGAGTTGAACATGACTGAAGCAACTTAGCACACAAAGCAACTATCGAGTGCTGCTATAATCTGAAAACTCCTCGGGCAATACCATCTCGCTATCTCGCATGTTCCCTGGCAACACCATCTGGTTTCCCTCCCATGCTACCATGTCCAGTGGGGCATTTGATTTACTTTTTGGACTTGCCTGGGATTTATCTCATTGAGTGAGTGAGTGAGTGAGTGAAGTCGCTCAGTCGTGTCCGACTCTTTGCGACCCCATGGACTGTAGCCTACCAGGTTCCTCACTCCATGGGATTCTCCAGGCAAGAGTACTGGAGTGGGTTGCCATTTAACTAATTAAAGGTAACCAAATAAAATTATTCCTACCAAATTCCTGAATATTCTGAAAACAGTGGGTCCATGCTTTAGAAATATTTGGTAGTAATGAAACCTAGACATCTTTTGTAACAGACTCTTCTCTCTCCAGTCTTTATGAGCCTTTAGGGTCAACTGAACTGCTAGAATTCACAGAGGAACAATCAATGGAATTTAGCATTTATTGGATATTGAAATGCATTTGTTAATTTAGCAGATAACTCAAATATTATATAAACATAGAACTTTGTCAGTTGGTACCACGTAGTTCACTAATATCAGTGAGGTAGATTAGCACCTTTCTACTGGCAGGTGGTAGTGCAATGCTGGGTCATGGATGGGCTTTCCTGATGGCCCAGCAGGTAAAGAATCCACCTGTAAGGCAGGAGACACAGGAGTCGTGAGTTTGATCCCTAGGTCAGGAAGATCTCTTGGAGGAAAAAATGGCAACCCGCTCCAGTATTCTTGCCATGAATGGGCTGCTGCTGACATATCACCTTCTTGGACCTTTTGGCAGCCTCATGGGACCTAGAATTGCCAAAGTTCCTGGACCAGTGGCCTGGGGCCAAGAGCATCTTTTTCCACTTATCTGAATGTCATAAAACATTATCATTGTCTGATTTTGCACCATTGGAGAAAGACTCGGAAGCCTCAATTTGTACTCTAAGCTTGCTAACTAATAAACTTGACTTCCCATTGTGCTGGATCTGGGGCCCGATGCCGGCTGATGCTGGCGCCCATGCCCCACAGTAACTCTCAGGAACAATCACGTGAACATTGTGGTCATTCATTCCAACCAGGCGCAAACAGTGCTCACAAACTGTGTTTAGTGATGATGACAGTAAAAACAAGCAGGTGATTGTTTTGGTGATGATGGAAAAGTCTGGACTCCACCCTCCTCACTCATTCACTCATCTGAGGCCGAGGATCAAAGAATCAGCTGCAGTTCACTCCGTTCTCTTCCATCTGCCTCAACACTACCCCCACTTCAACTCGCTCCTTTTCTCACAGAAGCAACTGGAAAAAAAAAAAAATCCCTGCCATCAGTAGACAACTTTGATTTGCTCTGACTCATGAATAACTAAAGACTTAGAAAAATATACAATGACATATAAAAGGCGAGTGTCCATATAAACCTGAGGCCAATGGATTATCAAAGCTTAGGCTTAATCATCCAATGGACCCATCATCAAAATACTCCCAGAGATGATAGTAAATAAGGGAAAGAAATGTAGACTTGTGATCCTGGTTGGTGATGCTGGCTCTGTGGCTTTGGGACACTTGTGACAGAAAATAGAAGACCCCCTGAGCACTGGAACCTGAAAGACCATGCAGCTGGCCTGTTACCTTTGTTACCCCTTCTCTACACTGGAACTCTGAACAACAGGCGTTTATTTGCTGATGAGTCTAGAAGTGTGAGGACAACTGGAGGGTGGGCACACAGAAGCCATCCATCTTAGCCTTTTTAAGTCAACCTTACCTACATGCATCCTTCATTTTAGACTGAGGATGTGCACCCAGCCACATAGCTCAGAACTGGTCGTTCTCTTCCTCAGCTGTGCCTCTGAAACGAAAAGTCACTGACTCAGGACAAAGGGGTCAGTCACCGCAGTAAACCTACAGTCTGGAAGACTGGCTCAGCAGCCTGGTGGCATATTGCCTGGAGACAGATGCTGTAATAACAAGTGGCTGAACCTATGCTTTGGGAAGGATAGAGAAGCATATATTACATAGCCCTAGATTGATGGGGAGGATATATTCGTAGATTCTTGAAAGGCAACAGCATATAGGGATTTTCCTGGTGTCAAAGCTTAGAAGGTCCAAGTTGGGTGATGACAGTTGACTCTTAAAAGCAATTTCTCAGGAAAGGCTCATGAATATTTTTTCTGTGTGTACACTGGTGTACATTTTGCAACAGGGTGGAAAGAAAATTACTATGTTGGATGAGAGAAGTAGTAGGCACAGGAGACAAATCAAAGGATTAAGAGTAATGTTTTGCTTCACACTTATCCTGTTGGGAATACATATAGAGAATATACACATATGTAGAATATACATATATATATTTAAAGTACATGCATATATAATATAAATAGTATATATATTCTATAATATTCTAAATATTATACTGTTTACATTATATATGCCTATACTTTAAATATATATTATATATAATTTACATACACACATATCCTATATGCATATATACATAGCTATGTGGAGGTATGTGTATGGGTGTGTGTATTATAGTATCTTTATCCATGGTGGTAATTCATGCACCCCTAAAATATGAAAAGGAATTTCTTTTCCTTCTGAAAAAACAGATCTATAAACTTACAAGAAAAAAATGCAAAAATAAAAATATGAAATTCAATTGCACCAATACTTCAAAGAAATGATAAAATAGAAATTTACTAAAACTGGAGGAAAATCATATCACTCAATTACAAATGTTAGTTGTTACCTGACTTCTGAAAGACAAGAATTAATCTCAAATTAATTTGCATAGACTACTAGACAGTTAGGTACACAATTTTCCCAGATCTCATTTACGTATGATGCTCTTGAAAACAAGCAGAAAGTTAAGTTACATCAGCTACAGCCAAAAGTAAAAAATCTTGACAGTTCTAAATTTTTCTCACCCAATTTATACTACCTATAGGGAATTAGAGTCAGGTATAGAACAGAGCATAGTTTGGGAATCAGATAGAATAGACAGAAATTATAGTTTCATCATTTACTAGCTGAATACGTTAAGCATTTAAGGTTCAACTGATCTAAATAAGCCACAGACTATTATCTCACAGAGTTATTGTGAGGAGTAGGTAACATATTACATTTCCTTATGTGTATATAAGTGTATATATGAGTACACACACACACATATATATTAGATGCATTGCCAATTACAATAACATATAATACAGTTTTAGTACTTGCTTCAGTCCTATATGTCACCTTATCTCATTTTATAGATGAATAGCTGAGGCTCTGAAAGTTCATATTTAAAGGATAAGTCGCTATAATCACAATGTCTTTTTCTTCTACATATCAAGCTCCACTGACTCTCGGTTGCAGAGAAAGTTCAGTTCTATGGCAGCATTTGTTCCAACAGTTACAGAAGGCATCTGCAGTCAGGCTGGAGTATTTTCGTTGTTCAGTAGCTAAGCCATGTTCGACCCTTTGCTACTCCATGGACTGTAGCATAACAGGCTCCTCTATCCACTATCTCTTGGAGTTTGCTCAAATTCATGTTCACTGAGTCAGTGATGCTATCTAACCATCTCATCTTCTGCTGCCTGCTTCTCCTATTGCCCTCAATCTTTCCCAGCATCAGGGTCTTTTCCAGTGAGTCAACACTTCACATCAGGTGGCCAAAGTATTGGAGCTTCAGCTTCAGCATCTGTCCTTCCAATGAATATTCAGGACTAGTTTCCTTTTGGATTGACTGGTTTGATCTTCTTGCAGTCTAAGGGACCCTCAAGAGTTTCCTCCAGCATCACAGTTTGAAATCATCAATTCTTAGGCACTCGGCCTTCTTTATGATTCAACTCTCATATCCCTACATAACTACTGTATAAACCATAGCTTTGACTAGACAGACCTTTGTCAGCAAAATGATATCTCTGCTTTTTAATACATGGTCTAGGTTTGTCATAGCTTTCCTTCTAAGGAACAAGTGTCTTTTAGTTTCATGGCTGTAGTCACTGTCCACAGTTATTTTGGAACACTAGAAAATAACGTTTGTCACTGCTTTCACTTTTCTCCCTTCTATTTGCCATGAAGTGATGGGATCAGATGCCATGGTCTTAGCCGTGGGTATAAAGAGCCCTCCCTAGGCTCTGCTCAGAGTAAGTGTTCCATTGGCATCCATCCAAAGAAATTTATTAAGCACTTCCTCTATCTTAAACAATGAAACTTCTACTGAAGATACTTAGATAACCCAGTAGCTTGAGGCTTAAATCTTTAATTTTCTCATATCTATTGCTGTCTTCCTCCCAGACTTTGCTGATAATGTCCCTCAGAGCTCAGTCAGTAAAGAATCTACCTGCAATGCAGGAGACCAGGGTTCGATCCTTGGGTTGGGAAGATCCCCTGGAGAAGGAAATGGGAATGCACTCCAGTATTCTTGCCTGGAGAATCCTATGGACAGAGGAGGCTGGCAGGCTATAGTCCATGGGGTCGCAAGAGTCTGACATGAACTCTAAACTACCACGATGTTCCCTGGAGCCTCTACAGATGCTTTAGATATGCTTTTATAGCCCTGGCTTATTTCAGATGCATTTTGAGACTACAAGTCAGACTCCTGAAAGAGATTACCCTCTTCTACAGTCACATAAGTTCTGAGAGAAAGCCGTCTGGATAACGGGCTTCATGAAAGTGGTCACCTCAACATGCAAGTGTCTCTCCTTCCTACAGGTGTAGCATCGGGTGCATAGAGAACAAAGAAGAGGAATAGATCTCAAACAGCAGTGTAGTTGCAGAACACCTTGACTGCCAAGCTAAAACCCCAACAAAGTAACAGAGAATCTCAGTCAGCAAATAACAGAGTCGCTCTCATAGCAGAAAACATCAACAAAAGTATCATGCAAGGTATCATTCTTCAGAGTGAGAGTTATCATCAGTAAAGGGGCACTCTGACACTCCTTGAACGTCCAAGATGCTCCGAGTGTCATGGAGCAATGAGGTTGTCAGGGTTAAAGTGATTAGAGAATTTACAGTGACCCCAAGCTACCTTGGGAAGCATTTTCCAGCTTGAAGGCATTTTGGCCAAGTGAAATAGCCTCCAATACCTCTTTTCTCTCTCTGTGAAAGTTGTACCAGATACCTAAGGCTCCTGGATTTCTTATGGTTCCCACAAACCACATTCCTTCAAAGAAGCCCTCTTCTGTCCTGTCTCTGATGGAAATGACTTCCCCAGGTGGCTATTCAATCTTGGCCAAGCCCATCAGGCTTTGTGGGATGAATATGTGTCCAGTTGCCCAACATGCTCTCCAGCCCAGAATTGAGTGCTGCCAGCATTAAGATCATCAGCAATAAAGAGAACCATCATAGTTGACTCAAAACATTCGGTGAGCAGAGCTCTTTAACCGTAGGCTGAGAAGCATTCCTTACCAGTTATCTCATCATCATTTTTACTTCATGAACACTTCAAGTATTGACCACTTTGTTCCAAGTTCTATTCCTGAAAGCTCTCTGACATGGTACATAATTTCTTCCATTTGTTGGGTTACTGTGTATCACAGAAACCCACATATGCAACTGTGGGAAATGAACAGGAAAATGATGTCACAAAGTGAAGGAAGTAAGGCTGTAGCAAACCACACGTCAATACAGAAGCATCAACTAACCATTTACGACCAATCATTACTTTTTGTCTCCAGGTGGAACACATAAGATGTGGACTAGACAGAGAAGTCTTTTCCTGTCTGTGAATCAACTTACCTTGATCGACACTACTTTTGGGAGAGAAAAATATATATATTTTTCAAAAATGAACCACCGCCTCTTTTTCTATTTAATCTTATCCAGGTATTTTTTTCTGTGACTCTTTATAGACTCAGAAGTGATGTTTACCCTGAGACTATGAAGTTGCTGATCCAGATGACACTGGGAGTCCTCTCAAATACCCGAGGACCGTTTGGAAAAGTCTCTGATGTCGGGAATGTGTACTGTGCTGATTCTGCATTCAGTCATCTGTAACTGATGAAGGAAGGACGGAGGTGTGCAGTGAGATACACAAAGCAGTGGCTCCTTATACCCACATGCACAAACACACATTCCCGCCCATCACCAGACCCTGAGTCAGGAAACCCCCAGGGTCTTCTGAACAGCTTCACACCCAGAACACCTACTAAAAAGGATCTCTGGGGACAAACAAACCAACAGAGCGACACTCTCCTATATACAAACCTGTATCTTTCTCACGATGTGACTCCAGTGGCCCTGAAATTTCTGGTAGGTGTGACCATTACAAATTTTTTTTTTTAATGCTGTTGTATTTGGTGACAGCACACATAACATGTCAACAAAGAAAGAGCTGCTTGGTCTCTGTACTTCGTTGTTGTTCAATCATTAAGTCGTGTCCAACTCTGTGACTCCATAGACTGCAGCATGCCAGGCTCCCCTGTCCTCCACTATCTCCCAGAGTTTGCTCAAACTCATGTCCATTGAGTCAGTGAAGCCATTCAACCATCTCATCCTCTGTCGCCCCTTCTCTTCCTGGCTTCAATCTTTCCCAGCAAGAGGATCTTTTCCAATGAGTTGACTCTTCAAATCAAGTGGCCAAAGTTTTGGTCTCTGTAACAGTTGCATCAGTTTACACGCCCACCAACAGTGCATAAGGGTTCCCTTTTCTTCACACCCTCTCCCAGCATTTATTGTGTAGATTTTTTGATGATGGCCATTCTGACTGATGTGAGCTGATAGCTCATTGTAGTTTTCATTTGAATTTCTCTAATTATTAGTGATGTTGAACATCTTTTCACGTGTTTACGGTCACTTGTATGTCTTCTTTGGAGAAATGTCTTTTTCAAAGAGTTGGGAAGTTGGGATTGACACATATATCACTATTGATACTATTTATAAATCCCACGGATGGAGAAGCCTGGTGGGCTGCAGTCCATGGGGTCGTTGAGAGTTGGACACGACTGAGCGACTTCACTTTCACTTTTCCCTTTCATGCATTGGAGAAGGAAATGGCAACCCACTCCAGTGTTCTTGCCTGGAGAATCCCAGGGATGGGGGAGCCTGGTGGGCTGCTGTCTACGGGATCGCACAGGGTCGGACACGACTGTAGCGACTTAGCAGCAGCAGCATACAATAAATAATGAATGAGAAAGAGAGAGAGAGAAAAAAGGAACTGCTCGGTCTCTAATCTACAATTTGAGTCACAAGTAATTATGCAGCCATAACCCCAGAAGACTGGAGAACAACCTGAAGGGTGAGTCCAGTATGGAGGAATGGAGCAGAGCAGCCTGAAGCAGCACAAATGTATCAGGGCTTTCATTGATCTTTGCCAGACGTAGAGGCTGTTGCCTCAACTGCAGGTCCCTCCGGCTATCTTACCTAATCCAAATAAAGCTATCAGATATTCAGGGGTCTTGCTAAGATTTTCCATCAATCCTCTCCATCTTCTTTCCTTTGATAACTAACTGCTTACTCTGATCTGAGAACAAAATCTCGGTGAAAATCTGCTCCCAAAGTTCATAGCTTTATCTCCAACCTCTCATCCCCAAACTAGCTAAGGATCCCAAGGCTTTCTAGATTTATCCACTCTCTCAAAAGTCAGAACAACAAATGCAAAAAAAAAAAAAAAAAGGTCTAAAATTGTCTTCCAAACAGAAAAGTCTTGATTCTTGTCAAGGCCTTGAGAGAAAGATGGGGCTTGATTTAAAATGTGCATAAAATGGTATGCCTTAGGGGCAGCCTCATTGCTGAATTACAGGGTGTGGCTTTGCCCAACAATAATGGAATTCTCACAAGTTTGCAGCCAAATAGAACTGAGTTAAAATCCTTGTTCTTTTCTTAAAGTTAGACTACCTTGGGTAAGGCACAACTCTGAGCTTTGATTTCCTTATTCACAAAATGAGAATAAGGAGATCTATCCTCTTGAATTGTCATATGAATTAAATAATAACTGGTAAGCACCCACTGGTATGACATCTTTCCTGATAGTGATGGAAATCTTAAATTGGTTCTCTCTCTCTCTCTCAATTTCTCTCTATTTCCAGCTCTTAATCTATTTTTTTCTCTCTTCCTCCTATCTGCTATTTATCATTCTCATTGCTATGTGAATAAATTTATGCATTAGAAAATAAGAAATCTTCGGAAACAAAGCATTTCCCTAGAATATTCCAGAAAGCAATCAATTCTTAAATTAGGGGAAAAAAAAAAGGATGACTCCAAGGTAAGGTGACTGCTGTTTTTAATAATCTCAACAGAATTTAAGCATTCAGAACTAGCTTTTGCCTGAATCTTCCTGGAAAACATGCCCTGATAGGAGACAGGTCCTAGGTGCTCTAGGATGGACACAGAAAATTCTCTCCAGTGTCCATAGAGGACTATTGTGGATTACAACCCTGTTTGACCAATGGTTAAGATGGTATCCGTACCTTTCTTTCTTCTTCTGCTGCTGCTGCTGTTGCTAAGTCGCTTCAGTCGTGTCCAACTCTGTGCGACCCCATAGACGGCAGCCCACCAGGCTCCCCCATCCCTGGGATTCTCCAGGCAGGAACACTGGAGTGGGTTGCCATTTCCTTCTCCAATGCATGAGAGTGAAAAGTGAAAGTGAAGTCGCTCAGTCGTGTCTGACCCTTAGCGCGACCCCATGGACTGCAGCCTACCAGGCTCCTCCGTCCATGGGATTTTCCAGGCAAGAGTACTGGAGTGGGTTGCCATTTCCTTCTCTGACCTTTCTTTCTACCTTGCATTAATTCCTGTGGTGGATTTATACTGTCAATTTAGCTCATCTAGCACTATGTTTCCTAGAATTTCCATCACTGTAATTCTGGATTAGTATCAGCCATGTGAGACATTTTGCATGAGCTCTGGACAGAAATGAAGCAACATCAATGATTTTTTTTTTTTTCTTAAAAAGTTGATGCAGACCATGAAGCACTGGTAATTTCAGACATGTTGTCACTCATCTGTTGGGTCACCTGCTTAGCATCAGGCAGCAGCCAGACCCATAGTCTCTTGGCTTTGCCATATCACCTTGTCCAGCTTCTCTGATTCCTGGGACAAGGGCATGGTTAACTCCCTGACAAAGGGTGCCAGCTGCTCCTTCAGGTCACCTCATCATCAAGATTGGTGTCCTAGAGGCAGTGAGAGACCAGTAAGTTCCAGAGCATCTTTGGGGCCTCCCAAGCATTTTCACACACTCTCGTTTGTCCTTGCTTTCACTGCTCCATAGGATCACCTTTTCTCTAGTTTCCAAGCATGTGCTTCATTTCCTTCTGAGATCTCACCCAGAATTGTGTTTAATGTTCATAGTTCTACCAACAGTCCCATCAAGGCAAGCTTGAGGTTGTCCAGCACATACCTCAAAAAATCTCTGACAGCCTCTACCCTTTACTCTGGTGCAATGCCACTTCCACATTTTCAGGCATTTTTTCCACTTCTGGGTACAAAAATCTGTATTAGTCTGCTCAGTCTTCCATAACAAAATATCACAGATGGAGTGTTATTTTTTTTATTATTATTACTTATTGGAGTCTTGTTTTTTACAATGTTGTGCTAGCTTCTGTTGTACAGCAAAGCGAGTCAGCTGTATACAAACATATCGCTTCTTTTTGGTTTTCCTGCCAATCTGGGTCACCACAAAGCATTGAGTAGCATTTACTAAGTTATATAGTAGGTTTTCATTAGTTACCTATCTTGCACATAGTACTATATATGTATTTCAGTTCCAATCTCCTAATTCATCCCATCTCTCACACAACAGATTGGGTACTTTAAACAACTGAAATTTAGTTTTTCATAGTTCTGGAGGGTATAAATCCAAAATCATGACCTCATTTCACCTTCTGTACTAAGTCATTTAGTCATGTCCGACTCTTTGTGACCTTATGGACTGTAGCCTGACAGCCTCCTCTGTCCAAGGGATTCTCCAGGCAAGAATATTGAAGTGGGTTGCCATGACCACCTCCAGGCGTTCTTCCCCACCCAGGGATCAAACCACATCTCTTGCGTCTCCTACACTGGCAGGTGGGTTCTTTATCACTCGCACCACCTGGGAAACCCTTCATTTCACCTTAATTACTTCCTTAAAGCCCTGTCTCCAGATATACTCACATTGTGGGTAAAGAATTCAGGAGAGAGAAGACAAATGGAAAGGGACAATTCCTATCAACATGATCTGAACATCTGTATCTAGTCTTATTTTAGACCACACCCAATATTGCAAGATTCATAAACAAAAGTTTTCACTTTTGCTTTAATTAATTTGATTAGGTTTCTGTCCATTCCAACCGAAAAAGTTCTGATGCATGTGTATTATTTTCAAGATGTCCCTTCTTAACTGCGAATATATCCCTTAAGATAACTAACAGAAGTCCATTGCCACCAAGAGTTTGTCACAGTAGTTGCCTAACTGGATTCTATGGGGTTATCTCCAGTTGGAGGCCACTTGCCCAGCGGCAAGTCTTGTCCTCTTCAAGATAAGCAGTTCTATTTGTTTTGTGTACTGGACTTATGCATTAAATTGTATTTGAAGAAAGGATCTCATTGTTAGAAGTATTTAAGCATTATTGGCTTTTCAGATTTAATTGAAGGGAGTGGAACAAGGAGACAGTGGGATGCAAAGCAGTCTGTTTTCCAAGGGACAATCTGCAAACTTTCTGTCTAGAAGAGACAAGGGAGTACCAGCAATGACGGCCAGAGGGCAGTCTAGAGACACAGGAGGCCTGGGCCCCAGTTACCAAAAAGGCAGGCTGGAGGGCATGGAGTAAAGGGCTGGCTCAAATTGCCTGCTTCAGTACTTTTTTTTTCTCAATATTATTATTATTTATTAGTCCTCCTCCCCATGGTGATTGTCTGAATTCATCTACAATGAGAACAGATATCAGCATTTTCCATTGCTTTTGCTGTTAGTCATTATGCTTCTTGGCTTGCATTGGCCAACTGTCAATTTTCATCCATTTTTGCTTGTTTCTTTGTTTTCTGTTTTGCTAAAATGATCCTTCTGACAGAAGGGCAAGCACCTCTGTACTTGTTTGTTGCTCTTTCCAAATTTTTTGCCAAGTTTCATGCATTTACCTAAGCCCGTTTGCCACCATGACCCATCTTAGATAATTAAGGACTCCGACCTCTTCTAATAATGAGGACCACAAAATTGATCTCTCAGCTGTTCTAGTCTAAGATCCAAATAGTCACGCTGAAGCCAAGGTTTTTAGACTTCCTATAAATCCAGGCAAATTTTCCCTGGATATTCTTCATAGTCTTGGAAACGCGAATTCAGCTGGAATGGCTTCCAGATAAGTGAATAAAAGTCTGTGACGGGCACACTAATCTCCCAGTCACCTGGCTCTCTTTGTGCCACAAGGTCTTCTAGCAGAGCAGACATTCTTGGTCTAACTACTGACAAAAGTATCATACGCTCACTCTTTCTTTCCCTTGGCTCCCCAAATCTCCATTAGTCATTTCCTCATTGAGACCATTTGCTAAAATTCTCCATAGCTTCAAAGTTGCATCTATTCTCGCTGCTTAATAGGCTATCTTATGATCTGGTTTTCTTTTCAAAAGCTCTTTATGTTCCCTTTTCTCAAAATCATTTCCACTTTGCCAAGTGATACTATTTTGAATAACAGTAAGAGCATTCTAGAAGTAAATTATGATTCTAAAACTGCCTTCATCAAAATAGGAACAAAAAAAAAACTTTTAATGGGCCTAATTCAAAGGACCTGAACCAAGGAGGAAAGGCAGAGATCAACTGAACTTCTAGAACTGCATTTTTCAAAGAGGACCACCTGCTTTAGAATCGCTTGGACGACTGGTTAGAAATGCAAAGGTCCAGGCCCCATGTATAACTTTTAAAATCAAAATCTCTGGGAGTAGGGCCTAGACATCTGCATTTTGAACACCCTCCCCAGGGGTAGTGATGCAACTGACATTGAGAACCTCTGCCCTAAAAGCTGGTTGCATGCCCACTGAACCTTCCTGATGTGGCCTTTCTCTTACCTGGAGAGATCTCTTCACCTTGGAGGACAAAAATAAGACTTTGGTGCTTGTTAGTCTCTTCCATGATCTCAGACCATGCCTGAACTATTCAGAAATCCTATTTCAAAGGCCACAAAGAAGACCAAGCAAGAGAGTATTATTATCAGTTCAGTTCAGTGGCTCAGTTGTGTCTGACTCTTTGTGACCCCAGGGACTGCAGCACGCCAGTCTTCCCTGTCCATCACCATCTCCCAGAGCTTACTTACACTTATGTCTGCCAAGTCTGCGATGCCATACAACCATCTCATCCTCTGTTTTCCCTTTCTCCTCCTGCCTTCAATCTTTCCCAGCATCAGGATCTTTTCCAACACATTAGGTGGCCAAAGTATTGGCATCAGCATCAGTCCTTCCAATGAACATTCAGGACTGATTTCCTTTACATTTCACTGGTTTGAACTCCTTACAGTCCAAGGGGCTCTCAAGAGTCTTCTCCAACACCACAGTTCAAAAGCATCAGTTCTTTGGTGCTCTGCTTTCTTTATGGTCCAACTCTCACATCCATACATGACTACTGGAAAAACCATAGCTTTGATTAGACAGACCTTTGTTAGCAAAGTAATGTCTCTGCTTTTTAATACGCTGTCTAGGTTGGTCATAGCTTTTCTTCCAAGGAGCATGAGCCTTTTAATTTCATGGCTGCAGTCACTGTCCTCAGTGATTTTGGAGCCCAAGAAAATAAAGTCTGACACTGCTCCCATTGTTTCTCCATCTACTTGCCATGAAGTGAAGGGACCAGATGCCATGATCTTAGTTTTCTGAATGTTAAGTTTTAAGCTAACTTTTTCACTCTCCACTTTCACTTTCATCAAGAGGCTCTTTAGTTCCTCTTCACTTTCTGCCATAAGTGTGGTGTCATCTGCATATCTGAAGTTATTGATATTTCTCCTGGCAATCCTGATTCCAGCTTGTGCCTCATCTAGCCTGGCATTTCTCATGATGTACTCTGTATATAAGTTAAATAAGCAGGGTGACAATATACAGCCTTGGCGTACTCCTTTCCCTATTTGGAACCAGTCTGTTGTTCCAAGTCTGGTTCTAACTGTTCAAGCTGGATGTAGAAAAGGCAGAAGAATCAGAGATCAAATTGCCAGCATCCATTGGATCATAGAAAAAGCAAGAGTGTTATGATGCATGAGATTAAATCCATTTCTACTATTGAGAAGAACATCCTCTCCTAATCACAGACACTTGTATCAGGTAAGAACACTGTGTAGGTGGCCAAGCAGATTTGTGCAGCACTGTGTGTACAGAGGAGGCTATGGAGCACTGCTCTCAATCCATTTTTTTTTTTTTTAGTATTGTTTCTGTTCTTTATTTTTATTTTTTATAAGATTTTTATTTGTATACAATTTTAAACATTACTTTCCACTTACAATTATTACAAAATATTGGTTAGATTCCCTGTGCTGTACATACATCTTTGAGCCTATCTTTTACCAAGTGATTTGTGCCTCCCACTCTCCCTACCCCTAGATTGCCCTCCCCTCCCTCCCTCCCTATAACCACTAGCTTATTCCCTATATCTGTGAGTCTGCTTCTTTTATGTTCTATTTGCTAGTTTTTTGGTATTTTTTTAGATTTCCAAATATAAATGATATCACATGGCATTTATCTTTCTCTGTCTGACATTTCATTTAGCATAACGCCCTCCAAGTTCATCTGTGTTGCTGCAAGAGGCAAAATTTCATTCTTTTCTATGGCTGAGTAGTATTCCACTGTGTGTGTGTGTTTTCTATGTTTTGGCTATTGTAAGTAGTGCTGCTGTGCACAATGAAGCACTCTCAACTTTTTATATTATATTATATATTTATAGATATTTTAACTTTTTGTTTTGTGTTGGGGTATACCAGATGTGGTGCTAGTGGTAAAAAAAAAAAAAAAAAAAAAACTTGCCTGCTAATGCAGGAGATGAAAGAGACACGGATTCAGTCCCTGGGTTGGGAAGATCCTCTGGAGAAGGAAATAGCAACCCACTGCAGTACTCTTGCCTGGAAATCCCAAGGACAGAGGAGTCTGGCGGGCTACAGTCCATGGGGTCACAAAGAGTCGGACTTGACTGAGCACACCATCCCTCCTAAATATCCGATTAACGATGTTGTGATAGTTGCAGGTGCACAGCAAAAGGACTCAACCAAACACATGCATGTATCCATTCTCTCCCAAATTCCCCTCCCATCCAGGCTGCCACATAACACTGAGCAGAGTTCCATGTGCTATACAGTAGGACCTTGTTGGTGATCCATTTTAAATGGAGCAGTGTATACACATCCATATGTTTTCATCAAGTGGACACTCTGTGTACATTTCCCTGTGCTACCTGGTACTGCTCTCAGCCTCTTCTCACATCATATTGTTTCCTCAAACACCTGATATGAATCCAGGTATCTATCAGTGTAGTGCTCCTGAAGAATTTTATGAAAAGGTGCTTTTGGGTTTTGATTTCAGTTTTGCTTTTCAAATCAAATCGTCCGCAATTGACTCAAAATGTCATAGGATCTTGAGAAAAAATATACAGCAATCATTCATTCTAACTTCTCATGTCACAAATGAGGAGACTGGGTCCTTCTTGGCTTTATTAATAGCATAACATGATTCTATATGTCTTCACTCTTCAGTTACAAATTGTATTTTTAGAGGCCAAGTCTCTTCAGGAGCATGTGGGTTTAGTTTCTTATTCAACTATCACTTAAGCTGTCTTTTATGACCTGCACCCTTGAGTGAGTGATAGCTGCTCAGTCATGTCTGACTCTTTCTGACCCCATGGACTGTAGTCTGTCAGGCTCGTTTGTCCATGGAATTCTCCAGGCAAGAATGTTGGAGTGGGTTGCCCTTGAGGAAGTCTTTTAAAAGGTCAAATTTGAGACAAGGGGGGAGAATTTGTAATCCCGCCCCTCCCCCATCCCTCCTCCTAATATTCCAGTACAGTAAATCCCCTACTTATGAATGAGTTCCAATATGTTCATGAGTCAACAAAGTTAGCCTAGGTACCCAGCTAACACAAGCAGAGGGCAAGTTGCAATTTCACTCATGCCTGACATTGATGGAAGGCACGTCTCATCTTTGAAAGTTCACAACTTAAAGGTTCTTATGTAGGGGGACTTAACTGTATTAACTTAGAAACTTTGCTATTTTAAGATGTTAGGCTCTCTATGTTCTAAAAGTCAAATTTATTCACATATTAAAAAGCCTCTTTCTTTCCTGAAAAGTTGATTGATTTGATCTCGTTTGGTAGAAGGGCTTCATATTTCAATGTGCATCACTTCTTATTCTAAAATTGATAGTGAAATACCTCTGCCTCATCAATTCTTTTTTCTAAATTCCCTTCCCACTTCAGCCTAGAATCACCTTTTCTAGTACCCATAGTCAAAACTCAAAAGTTCCAAAGTTCTATTTGTCCAGAACATGTGAGGTAAGAAAAGGCAGCAAGAAGGGCTTCCTGGCAAGGCAGGAGAAGAAAAGTGTGATTGCAGAGATGTCCCTGGCAGTCCAGTGGTTAAGACTCTGTGCTCCCAGTGCAGGAGGCCTAGGTTTGATCCCTGGTCAGGGAATTACATGACCACATGCTGCACCTAAGACCTAGAGAAGCCAAATTAAATAAATAAAAGTAATCTTTTTTTAAAAGAAAGACAGCAATTTTTTTTTAAGTGTGATTGGATATCTAGTGACATAAGCTGTCACCCTGTGGGGCAGCTTCTAGTACTACCATACCATCTACCTGAAGTCTTCAATTTTGACTCTATCCACTTAATTCATTGAACAACACCAACGTCCAGTCTGTCTCTGTGCTAGGCACCTGCAGATGAAGAAGGAAATAGGCAGTAAAGTTATCAAAGGGCTCTTTGTCTCCAAGAAAGAGAGACAGATAACTAGCAAGACAATGTGTCAAGAGTGGTTATAGGGTTTTGGAAAAGGAAACTTTGAAGCAAAGAAAGAATTTTGCTTTTTCTTCAGGAAGAAATCAGATTTTTCTTCAAATAATGAATAGTGTCAAGAAGGGGAAGGAAGGTTTTAAAATTTCAAGATGATGCCTGTTTCAGAGTAGAGTGCAGCAATTGACAGAGAAGGTTAAATACCAGGTAGACAAGGGGGTATTCAAGCAATTGCCACTGTGCATCCGGGAGACTTGAGGAGGGTTGACATCAGGTAAAGTAGGATGACGGAAGTTGAAAATAAAGGGAAAATGAGCTTTAGAGCCAATGGAGGGATTCTGTCATGCATAAAAAGGTCTAGATTTTAAGAATAAATTAAATCCCAGGTGGCAGAAGTGGTAAAGAATCTGTCTGCCAGAGCAAGAGATGCAGCTTCCATCCCTGGGTCAGAAAATAGTCAGATCCCCTGGAGTAGGAAACGGCAACCCACTCCAGTATTCTTGCCAGAAAAATTCCATGGATACAGCAGCCTGGAGGGCCACAGAGGAGCCTGGACAGTCCGTGGGGCCACAAAAAGTTGGACAGGACTGAGCGACTGAGCACAGTACAAGCCGTACAGTATCTAAAGTTGTACACATGAAACATTCATACGTCATGTTATAAGCCAATGATACTTCAGTACAAAATAAATTCAGAAGAAAAGTTATCACTAGCAGATAACCTGGATCATAGGAAAAAGGGGCTGCCTTGGAATTTTATCAAGAGTGGGTTCGGAATTACCCAAGTGAGAGTAATGTTAGTCACAGGACTCTAAGTCCCTTATCCCAGGAACAAGGTTGTCCTCTCTCAGTTGAAAGGTTGTTTATGAAATTATCTGAATTCCTCTTTAAATTGATCTCTATATTCACCAAGGAAACATTCTGATTATGATCTTTCTTCTTACATAACTGAACATCAATGAGAAAATGCTGTGAGCCTGCCTTCTGTATGCTGGAGAAAGCTTTAACTCCATTTTTAACCAGGGGTATTTCAGTATCTCTTTGATTCAGAAAACACTCCATGGCTTATTTTCTAGTTAATCCTAAAAGAAATCAACTCTAAATATTCATTGGAAGATCTGATGCTGAAGCTGAAGCTCCAATACTTTGGCCACCTAATGCAAAGAGACCCTGAGGTTGGGAAAGACTGAAGACAGCAGGAGAAGAGGATGACAGAAGATGAAATAGTTGGAAGGCATCACTGACACAGTGGACGTGAGTTTGAGCAAGCTCCGGGAGATGGTGAAGGACGGGGAAGCCTAGCTTGCTACAGTCCATGGGTCACAAAGAGTTGGACACGACTTAGCAACTGAATAACAACATGTAACATGAAATAAAAACTTCTGGGCTGCCACTTTTTAAATTTTTTTTTTCTGAGAGTCTCCTTTTGACTCATCAATGAGTGTGAAACAGAGCTGTGGAGAAAAAGAGATAACAGGCTCAGCTCAAACAGCGAGCATCACACTTTCCTGAAATTCACAGAAGATGCATAATGAGGTATCACCTTCCATATTCTTCACAGTCTGTGTTTACCCAGCAGTGCCCGAATGCAGAGCGGCCCCAAAGAACTCTTTCCTCCTTACAGATGGCACAGAAACCGAATACACTGTGAGCATTTGAGTTACAATGGAAACCTCTCGTGCATTTTTATTTGCTTAAGTTAAGGTTTGCCACCGAGTTCAAGCATCAACTTAAAGTTCAAAAGCTTATGATTAATATCAAAATTGCTGGTGAGATACTTCTCTGATCCTCATCGTTACTGAGCAAATGGCATGACATTAATTGCTGGAACAGCAAGATTTATTTTCCAAAGAACTGAACTCACAGAACATGAGAGGGAGGCAGGAAGGAAAGGGTGGAAGAGTCTGAGCAGCTGAGTGATAAGCAAAGAACCCCTTTGTTCTTCTCTTCGCCCCATGGAATCAAAAGCATCTCAACTCACTTCCCACACCTGAGATGTTGTCACGAAGCCACTTCCTTCTCTCTGAAGTGGTTTGAGACAGTCATTTTGCTGTTCTGAAATTTACATCCTATTCTTTTCCCAAACCACATCCATCCATGCTTCTCTCATCTCATCCTCCCCAGAAACACCTACTCCCTTACAGGGTTTGAATATGCAAGTTTAGAGCTTTACACAACAGATAGAAAACCAATGAACTGGGGGAAAAATTCTTTTTTTTCCAAGGAAATTGTAAGACCTTTTGAAATGCAGCCTATTTTGCAAGTCTGCTCTTTGCCAGCATGAAGGCCAACCAAAGTAAATTATACTGTGGTAAACGTTGCCAATCTCTTTGAGTTTTTCTTTCAACTTTAAGTATGCTGATGAGTTTGCACTGTGCTCTGTCATGTCTGACTCTTTGCAACCTTATGGACTGTAGTCCACCAGGCTCCTCTGTTCATGGAATTCTCCAGGCAAGAATACTGGAGCGGGTTGCCATTTCCTATCCCAGGGGATCTTCCTGACCCAGGGATCAAACCCACGTCTCTTGCATTGCAGGCAGATTCTTTAACACTGAGCCACCTGATGGAAGCTGACAATTTAATCCTGTCTCACTCCTTCCCTAAAACTCATCCCACACATTCCAATTACTAAAGCACTTGACAAGTTTTGACTTGTTCACAGTTCATTCCCTAGTTTTCAAGAGTAGAAACCTGGTATTTAACTTTGTGGTTGGCTAGGATTTAAATTTCTCTTGCTACTACAGCTGTCTTAGTATTGCTAATCCCCAAGCAAAGAATGATACAAAAAAATTCATGCTCATTTTGAGAGTGTTAGAGACATTTTTAAAAAAACGTTGACTCCTTGAATTCTCCAGGAAATGATGTCATCCAGGTCAAGAAAACACTAGCTTCCGCAGAGCTGCTTGTTAAAGGCACATGGTGTTCTATGTTCTTGGAATTTACCAGGTTGGTGTTATGAGAGGTGAGCAAGGCCATTAATAAATAATAGCAATGTGGGAATGTTAAGGAATTTTAGTCTTTAGTGATTATCTAATTCATCCCCTTATTTTCAAACAGTTCTCTTGATAAACCATCCCTGATCGATGCCTTTCTCAGTTCAGTTCTGTTCAGTCACTCAGTCGTGTCTGACTCTTTGCGACTCCATGAACCGCAGCACGCCAGGCCTCCCTGTCCATCACCAACTCCCAGAGTCCACCCAATCCCATGTCCATTGTGTTCGTGATGCCATCCAACCATCTCATCCTCTGTCGTCTCCTTCTCCTCCTGCCCTCAATCTTTCCCAGCATCGGGGTCTTTTCAAATGAATCAGCTTTCCGCATGAGGTGACCAAAGTATTGGAGTTTCAGCTTCAGCATCAGACCTTCCAATGAACACCCAGGACTGATCTCCTTTAGGATGGACTGGTTGGATCTCCCTGCAGTCCAAGGGACTCTCAAGAGTCTTCTCCAGCACCACAGTTCAAAAGCATCAATTCTTCAGCGCTCAGCTTTCTTTAGAGTCCAACCCTCACATCTGTACATGAGGAAAAACCATAGCCTTGGCTAGATGGACCTTTGTTGGCAAAGTAATGTCTCTGCTTTTCAATATGCTATCTAGGTTGGTCATAACTTTCCTTCCAAGGAGCAAGCATCTTTAATACCTTTCTATGTGTTTTCAAATATTAGAGAAGACCTGCCTTTCAGATTAGATAAAATGGGTAAACAGTCAACCTTCAGTTGAGCACTGAATGGGACTTAACATATCCACTGTCATGACTGTGAGCAAATTCTAGATTTAACTAAATCTCTTCACATTCAAGAATATGTAAACAGATCTTTAGAGAAATGACACTGGATTATAAGAATATATAAAGTTTTCAAAGTTTCAGTGAAAAAGCTTGTCATTGGAAAATAACTTCAAGTCAGAAAGAAAAAAAAATATGGATGATATTTTCTTAATTTCATTAAAAGAAGCCAGGCTACATGGCAACTATGAAAGAGGAATAGGAAATTACCAAGAAAATTCATTAAGATGAAGACAGAGATAAAAAAGAAAGCACTCTGAAATAAAAAAATCTTCTAACACAGACCAAAATTAATATCTGAATTGGAGGCATTAATTAATGAATACACTTAACAATGCACAAAATAAATTAGTCTTGTGAAATATCAACTTATGTGTCTCCCAGAGTTTCAACTAAAAAATAAGTGAATTTTGTGAAATATCAACTTATGTGTCTCCCAGAGTTTCAACTAAAAAATAAGTGAGTTTAAAATATTTAGAGTGAAGACAATTTACGATCACCATAAATATCCATGGAAAGAGAATAATAAAATTACAGATGTTCTAGAGAAAGATATGTGGCTAACAGGAGTAAAACAGAAATAAAAGATTTAATAAAATGCAATAAATACCAAGAAAGATCAAAAAGAAAAAGCATAAGGCAAAATAACAGAAGAAAAAGCAAGCAAGTTAATTTAGAAAATAAAAAAGTATTAATAAACAAGAAAAAAATCCCTTTCTAAAGGACAAACACCCTGAAGAAACATAAAACTCCCCAAACTGTGAATGTGAGTGTTAATTGCTCAGTTGTACTTAACTCTTTGTGGCCCTATGGCCTGTTGCCCGCCAGACTCCTCTGTCCACGGAATTCTCCAGGCAAGAATACTGGAGTGGGTAGCCATTTCCTTCTCCAGGGGATCTTCCCAACCCAGGGATTGAACCCAGGTCTCCTCCACTGCACACAGGTTTTCTCAGATGGTTCTTTACCATCTGAGCCACCAGGGAAGACCAAGACTCCTAATATATACATCAAAATGACAAAGGAATATTAAATATAAAAGAATACAAATTATTAGGCAAACATTAACCATAAAAGAGATCAGGGTTAAGATATTTCTGTCCAGATGAAGTAAGGTTATAATTGCAGTGAGGAAGGGGATATTTTCATAAATTAGTAAAAGTACAATCAATAACAAAAGGAAAGCAATTGAGGACATTTAAATGTCCCCAAACATGACATCGGGCTCCTTGGTAGCTCAGATGGTAAAGAATCCACCTGCAATGCAGAAGGCCTGCGTTCAAACCCTGGATCAGGAACATACCCTGGAAAAGGGCATGGCTATCCACTCCAGTACTCTTGGCTGGAGAAGTCCACGGACTGAGGAGCTTGGTGGGCTACAGTCCATGGGGTCACAAAGAGTCCAACGCAACTGAGTGACTAACACTTTCACTTCACTTTCAGACCCAGCATCTGGCTTCCCAGGTGGTTCAGTGGTAAAGAATCCACCTGCAATGCAGGAGACACAGGTTTGATCCCTGGGTCAGGAAGATCCCCTGGAGGAGGAAATGGCAGCCCACTCCAGTATTCTTGCCTGCAAAAATCCTATGGAAGAGGAGCCTGGTGGGCTTCAGTCCATGGGGTTTCAAAGAATCACACATGACTGAGTCATGCAGTCACGCAAACACAGCATCAAAATACAGAAAGCAAAACTGTTAGACAACCAAAGAGTGATTAACAAAACCAAACGTAAGTTTTAGCTACTGCCACTTTGAGGAAATAACCATCTGTTGACTTCTGTACTTTAAAACAGTTCCCCAACTAATAAGCACTCTTACATCCTACAATCTCCTAAGCCTTCAGTCATTCATGGAGCTTGAGGTTGCTAGAAACTTCAGATTGACCACTTCTAATCTTGAGCAGCTTTTTCTGAGACTGCTCAGGGAATAGGCTGAGCAGTCTGACATGACCCTGGCAACAGAGAATTCAATAGCAACATCTTTTCTCTGTACCACAGTCCAGGGAGCCTGGTCAGAGAAACTCTACAACTTAGGCATTTGATTCATTAGTCACCTGAAGAGTGATCTGCTGCCTGTCATAGACAAAAGGCCTTGTAGCTGCTTAGGAGTTCATGCAGTGATGTTCAAGGAGCAGGTTGTTTAGCTAAGATGGAGGCTGAAAGTTAGGGAAGACTTGCAAGAACTTGCCCAGGCAGCAACCCTACATCTCTGCTCTCACATATTTTGGATATTCCCATGCCTTTGTCTTTAACATGACTTTCAAATCAGCAGCAGAATGGCTGTCTAGTGAAGCATGCATAAACTGCAAATTAGAGTTTCTTTGTTATTTTTAAATATTGATATAAAAACTTTCAGAGAAGGCAATGGCACCCCACTCCAGTACTCTTGCCTGGAAAATCCCATGGACAGAGGACCCTGGTAGGCTGCAGTCCATGGGGTCACTGAGGGTTGGACACAACTGAACAACTTCACTTTCACTTTTCACTTTCATGCATTGGAGAAGGAAATGGCAACCCACTCCAGTGTTCTTGCCTGGAGAATCCCAGGGACAGGGGAGCCTGGTGAGCTGCCGTCTATGGGGTCGCACAGAGTCGGACACGACTGAAGTGACTTAGCATAGCATAAAAACTTTAATTACATATAAACCCATTTGCTTTATCACAATTTATTTCAAGAATGCATTTGTCAGGGGGATAAATAACTCTTTTCTTTAAATATCATTTTAATTGTTATATTTGAGTGACTAATTAAAAAAATTTTAATTTGTTATCATCTATTTGGGTAAACCATTGCACATGGTGACTGCAGCCATGAAATTAAAAGACGCTTACTCCTTGGAAGAAAAGTTATGACCAATCTAGATAGCATATTCAAAAGCAGAGACATTACTTTGCCAACAAAAGTCCGTCTAGTCAAGGCTATGGTTTTTCCAGTAGTCATGTATGGATGTGAGAGTTGAACTGTGAAGAAGGCTGAGCACCGAAGAATTGATGCTTTTGAACTGTGGTGTTGGAGAAAACTCTTGAGAGTCCCTTGGACTGCAAGGAGATCCAACCAGTCCATTCTGAAGGAGATCAGCCCTGGGTGTTCTTTGGAAGGAGTGATGCTAAAGCTGAAACTCCAGTACTTTGGCCACCTCATGCAAAGAGTTGACTCATTGGAAAAGAGTCTGATGCAGGGAGGGATTGGGGGCAGGAGGAGAAGGGGACGACAGAGGATGAGATGGCTGGATGGCATCACTGACTCGATGGACGCAACTCTGAGTGAACTCCAGGAGTTGGTGATGGACAGGGAGGCCTGGCATGCTGCGATTCATGAGGTTGCAAAGAGTCAGACACGACTGAGTGACTGAACTGAACTGAACTGAATTTGGGTAAACAAAGTTTATTGTCAATGGGTAATGATAAACGATCTAATAAAATTATCCTTAAAAAGTTGCAGCTAGGAGTTGTAGATACATTTAACCAGAGAATAAAAAATAATGTTCATGGAAGTAAGTCACTAAAAATAGTAAGTCACGTTCATTAAAAATGTTCGGGGAATATTTTAAGTTTAGAAGTATTTTGCCAGGAGGGGGGTTCAGGGTTGGGAACTCATGTACACCTGTGGTGGATTCATGTCAATGTATGGCAAAACTAATACAGTATTGTAAAGTAAAAAAATAAAATTTAAATTAAAAAAAAAAGAAAAAAAAAGAAAGAAGAAGTATTTTGCTAAGTCATTACTTATTTTGTTTTATAATCTTGGCATTCTATAGATATTTGCTTATCAAAACTGTATATCTGCACACGTATATGTGTGTATCTATATGTTTATGTTGTAGTTGTTTAGACCCCATGGACTGTAGCCCACCAGGCTTCCCTGTCCATAGAATTTCCCAGGCAAGAATACTGGTGCCATTTCCTTCTCCAGGGAATCTTCCTGACCCAGGGATTGAACCCATGTCTCCTGCTTGGTAGGCAGATACTTTACCACTGAGCCACCTGGGAAGCTCTTATTTGTTAATGCATATATATAAACAGATATAATTACTCTTATATTCCCTCAAATTTACCCAACTATGTCATAGAAATAGTTCCCTTTCTAGTGTGTTATAAAAACTGGGAGGTACTGCCCTGAAGCATAATCCTACTTTTAAAAACATATGTTTCTTTAAGACAGTTATCAATATCTAGAATTATATGCATTCTTAACTAAGTTATTGATTATTGTATTTCCACATCTGTGAAAACAGAATATCTGTCACTGCAGGGCCCCTCCCTGTATGGTTCACTACTGTATCCCCTGAGCCTGCAATAGTGCTACAAGTAAGTGAAAAACTCTACTCTGTAGACCCCAGTTCTTATCCTATGCACTTTCTCTTGTAGTTTTGATTATTGCTTTTATTTCAATCATCTACCTTTCTTCCTTTAGAACAAATAAAATTCTAACTATGGACCACTATTCTCTTTCCCTTGTGATTATAATCTCCTCTCACTATTTTCAGCATCGTTGACCATCTGGAAATGTTTCAAACTGATCCTTTAAATTACATTACTGTCTTAGTCTGCTCAAGCTGCTATAACAAAATACTACAGGCTGAGTGGCTTATAAACATCAGAAATTTATTGCTCACATTTCTGGAGGCTAGAAGTCTGAGATCAGGGGACCAGCAGGGTTGAGAGAAGGCCTTTTCCGGGTTGCAGAGTTCTTGTTGCATCCTCACATGGCAGAAGGGGTGAGGGACCTCTCTTTAATAAACATTCTATTCCCGTTCATGACGGTTTTGCCATTATAACCTAACTACCTCCCAAAGGCCTCATGTCCTAATACCATGAATTTGGCAGGTAGGATTCAACCTATGAACTTTGAGAGAACACATTCAGACCATAGCAACTACTGATTCCTTTTGCAGTATTCCCAAATGGGTAAACTTTGGTGTTGCCACTCATTTGGGCTTTCCTTGCATTCCTTATCTTATCTGAACCTCCTGTGTTTGCACATTTGCCTTGATCTCATTTTTAACCTTAATCCATTTTTTCTTTATTGTTCCTTCCTTTTCTATCATAGTTACCATGTACTCTTGTTTCTTTCTGAAAACACTGTGTCTATCACTTCAATGCAATATTTCTAACATGGCATATGGATTAACTTGGGATTTTAAATCCAGTGTGCCTACCCTGTGTCATCTCTGTATCAAAAATCTGTACAAACAACTCAAGAAATTAAAAATGTATTTAAAAACTCTGGTAGTAGCTAACAACTTGCATCAGATCAACCTTCTCAAAGAAAAAAATTATATACTATGGTTAGAACATTAAAGCAACAAATGATTGAAGGTATTATGGAACAAATAAAATTAGATGGAAACTGGAAGAAAGTTGAACCATGAAATAAGGAAATTGAACTGGATAAGATTTCTCTTTGTGTGGCTTTTCACCTGAGGAAAGGCTCCAGTCTACACAGTACAGGGATATGAGAAATTAGAGCAGAAAGCCTTGGTTTTAATGGTTTAAAGGGTCAAGTGCAGGGTTCAGGGATGCCAAAGCAGGTGAAAAATTTGAGGATAATTCCAGAAAGGATAAAATGACAGGAGAGAGAACCCCAAACTCTGAGCACAAACACCCTTCAGTTCTGTGCCGGAACCCTTACTCTTAAAGATGTGTAAGGGAGACTTCAAGGAGTTCAGCACAAAGCAACAGCCAGAAGAAAAAACAACAGCAACAGCAACAACTAGCTAAGAGAAACTCTCAGCTGCTGCTCCCTTTAAGAGAGAGAGAGTATGGATGTTTTTTTCTAGTTAAGATTATTGCTTTTTAAAACAAATAAAAACCGACACTGTTTTTAAGAATTAGATATACCAGAATCAAGAGTTCTAAGATGTATTTTTCATGTTACTCATTGTTATCAGTTCGGTTCAGTCCTCAGCTGTGTCCAACTCTTTGCAACCCTATGGACTGCAGCATGCCAGGCTTCCCTGTCCATCACCAACTCCCGGAGCTTACTCAAACTTGTGTCCATTGCATTGGTGATGCCATCCAATCATCTCACCCTCTGTCATCACCTTCTCCTCCTGCCTTCAATTTTTCCCAGCATCAGAGTCTTTTCCAATGAGTTGGTTCTTTGCATCAGGTGGCCAAATTATTGGAGTTTCAGTTTCACCATCAGTCCTTCCAATGAATATTTAGAACTGATTTCCTTTAGGATCTATGGGTTGGATCTCCTTGTAGTCCAAGGAACTCTCAAGAGTCTCCTCCAACAGCACAGTTCAAAAGCATCAATTCTTCAGCTCTCAGCTTTCTTTATAGTCCAACTTTCACATCTATACATGACTGCTGGAAAAACCATAGCTTTGACTAGATGGACATTTGTTGGTAAAGTAATGTCTCCGCTTTTTAATATGCTGTCTAGGTTGGTCATAGCTTTTCTTCCAAGGAGCAAGCATCTTTTAATTTCATGGGTGCAGTCACCATCTGCAGTGATTTTGGAGCCCCCCAAAATAGTCTCTCACTGTTTCCACTGGAAAGTTTCAAGATAGTGGAGGAATAAGATGGGGAGACCACTTTCTCCCCCACAATTTCATCAAAAGATCATTTGAATGCTGAGCAACTTCCACAGAACAACTTCTGAACACTGGCAGAGGATACCAGGCACCCAGAAAGGCAGCCCTTTCTATTCAAAAGCAGCTAGCTCAAAATATAAAAGACAGAGAGACAAAAGAGTTAGGGATGGAGACCTGTCCTTGTGAGGGAGTCTGAAGGAGAAGTATCCATTGTTATGGGATGCTCCAAATTCAGATGTACCTCAGAATGCAATTATATTTGGAGATAGGACTTTAAAGGGGCAATCAACTTAAAATTGGTTGATCAGCGTGGGCCCTAATCCAGTAAGACTGGTGTTATTATAAGAAGAGGAGATTAGGTAGAAGGAAGACCATGTGAAGACCCAGAAAGGTGACCATCTGCAAGCTAGCAAGACAGATGTCAGAAGATCTCAAACTTTCTGAAATCTTGAACTTGGACTTCTAGCCTCCAGAATTGTAAGAAAATGAACCTCTCTTGCTTAAGCTACCAAGTTTGTGGTGTTTTGTCATGACAGTCATGGCAAACTAATGCAAAAATTATTCAATAAAAATTATGAGACATTTAAAGAAATAAAACATGACCCTCAGGAGAGAGGAAAGGGAATTCGATAAAATAAACTCTTAGATAACTGATGAGAACCTTAGGGGAACAATTACAAATATCCAAAGACCTTAGTGTATTACAAATTATTCAAGACAAATTGGGCCATAGTAAATGAACTTATAGTGGATCTCATCAATAAAATTGAAAATATAAAGAACACAATGGAAGTTCTAAAACTAGAAAATATAATATGTCAAATGAAAATTTGACTTAAAAGCAGAGTTGAGATGGTAGAAGAAACTGAAAGTGAACTTGAAGATAGAACAATAAAAATTATTCAATCTCAAGAAAATAGAATAAAAGATCATCGACAACAGCAACAAAATGCAGTGTAAAAAGTCTAATTTACAAGTAACCAGAACCCCACAAGGAGAGAATAAAAGGAGAGACTGGAGAAAAATTTAAAGAAACATTTATCAGAAACTTTTCTAAATTTGGTCAAAAATTGAATTAGATCAAAAAAGCTCAGTGAACTTGAAGCAAGATAAACACAAACACACACACACACACACACACACGTATACACACCCACACACCTTGGCACATCATAGTCAAACTGCTGAAAACAAAAAATAAAACAATTTTGAAGGAAGTCAGAAAAAAAAGGCATATTTCACATTAGGAACCAGCATATGAATCCTGGTTTGTATCTCTTGAGCCATAATGGAGGCCAGAAGACAATTAAATGTCATCTTCAAAGTGCCTAAGGAAAAAAAATTGTTAACCCAGAATTCCACATTCAAAGAAAATATTCTTCAAAAATGAATGCAAAATAAAGACTATTGTATGTAACACAAAAATAAGAGATTTCATTGCTTCCAGAACTTAGTTACAAGAAATACAAAAGGAAGTTTTTCAGCGGAAAGGAAAATATCATCAGATGGAAACTTCATCTACATGAAAGAATGAAAAGTCTTGGCAAATATGTGGGTAAATATAAAAGACTGTAACTTTTCTCACTTTCTTTAAGAAGTATATGACCATTTACAGCAAAATGTATGTGAAAAATTCACACCAATAATGGGGGTAAAATAAACTACATTATTATAAAGTTCTTACAAATAGGAAAAGGAGTACATCAAGGCTGTATATTGTCACCCTGCTTATTTAACTTCTATGCAGAGTACATCATGGGAAATGCTGGGCTGGATGAAGCACAAGCTGGAATTAAGATGGCCGGGAGAAGTATCAATAACCTCAGATATGCAGATGACACCACCCTTATGGCAGAAAGTGAAGAGGAACTGAAAAGCCTCTTGATGAAAGTAAAAGTGGAGAGTGAAAAAGTTGGCTTAAAGCTCAACATTCAGAAAACGAAGATCATGGCATCTGGTCCCATCACTTCATGAGAAATAGATGGAGAAACAGTGGAAACAGTGTCAGACTTTATCTTTTTGGGCTCCAAAATCACTGCAGATGGTGATTGCAGCCATGAAATTAAAAGACGCTTACTCCTTGGAAGGAAAGTTATGACCAACCTAGACAGCATATTCAAAAGCAGAGACATTACTTTGCCAACAAAGGTCCGTTTAGTCAAGGCTATGGTTTTTCCTGTGGTCACGTATGGATGCGAGAGTTGGACTATGAAGAAAGCTGAGTGCCGGAGAATTGATGCTTTTGAACTGTGGTGTTGGAGAAGACTCTTGAGAGTCCCTTGGACTGCAAGGAGATCCAACCAGTCCATTCTAAAGGAGATCAGTCCTGGGTGTTCTTTGGAAGGAATGATGCTAAAGCTGAAACTCCAGTACTTTGGCCACCTCATGCAGAGTTGACTCATTGGAAAATACTCTGATTCTGGGAGAGATTGGGTGCAGGAGGAGAAGGGGATGACAGAGGATGAGATGGCTGGATGGCATCACCGACTTGATGGACATGAGTCTGAGTGAACTCTGGGAGTTGGTGATGGACAGAGAGGCCTGGCGTGCTGTGGATCATGGGGTCGCAAAGAGTCGGACACGACTGAGCGACTGAACTGAACTGAACTGAACTAATATTTCATATGAAATATCAACTGTGTATGTTAAGTTAGGAATGTACATTATGATCCTTGCAACAGCCTGTCTAAATATGTAAGTACAAAGATGTACACTATAAACCAACAGAGAAAATAAAGTAGAATTCCACAAAATATTATTATTCTCCCCCGTCCCCCCCCCCCCCACCCCCCAAAAAAAGGCAAGAGAAGAGGCAGAATAAAAGTAAAGATGCCATACAGATTTTTATCTTATGATCCTTGAGGTCAAATCAGAGAAGGCAATGGCACCCCACTCCAGTATTCTTGCCTGGAGATTCCCAGGGACGGGGAAGGCTGGTGGGCTGCCATCTACGGGGTCGCACAGAGTCAGACACGACTGAAATGACTTAGCAGCAACAGCAGCCTTGAGGTCAGATAGCTACACTGGATCTCATCAGGCTAAAACTGAGGTATTAGCACCACTGTTTCTCTTTCTAGAAGCTCTAGGGGAGAATTCCTTTCCTTGTGTTTTCCAGTTCCTAGACGCTGCCCTCCTTTTTTGGCTCAAGGTTTTCTTTCTCCATCTTGCAAGTCAGAAATGGCAGATCAAATCTTATCACACTGCATCACAGTGACCTGTTCTGCCTCCCTCCTCCCCATTTAAAGATCCTTGTGATTACATTGAGTCTACCTGGATAATCCAAGATAATCTTCCTAAAGTCAACTGATTAGAAAGATTAATTCCATCTGCAACCATCATTCCCCTTTGCCTTGTAACCTAACATAGTCACAGATGCCAGGGATTAAGAGGTGGGCATGATTTGGAGACCACTTTTTTTTTTTTGCCAGTGCAAGAGACATAAGAAATCCCCATTCGATCCCTGGGTCGGGAAGATCCCCTGGAGGAGGGCATGGCAACCCACTCCAGTATTCTTGCCTGAAGAATTCCATGGGCAGAGGAGCCTGGTGAGTAACAGTCCATAGGGTCACACAGAGTTGGACAGGACTGAAGCAACTTAGCACGCATTACACATCTGCCTACTGCAGTGAGTTTAAGGAACATCAAGACAGCCAGTGTGGCCAGTGTTCAGAGGGTATGGAGAAGTTTGACAAAAGCCCATGATTAAGAGGCAAACACTGCGAGTATGTCATCTCCATATTGTGCTTAGTCATGTCCAATTCTTTGCGACCCCATGGACCGTAGCCTGCCAGGCTCCTCTGTCCATGGGGATTCTCCTAGCAAGAATACTGGATTGGTTGCCATGCCCTCCTCAAGGGGGATCTTCCCAATGCAGGGATCGAACCCAGGTCTCCGGCATTGCAGGCAGATTCTTTAACATCTGAGCCATAAGGGGAGCCCAAGAATGCTGGTGTGGGTAGCCTATCCCTTCTCCTGGGGAACTTCCCAACTGGGAATCAGACTGGGGTCTTCTGCAGGTGGATCCTTTACCAGCTGAGCTACCAGGGAAGCCCCATGTCACCATTAACAACATATTATAATACTAAACTACAAGAAGAGGTGTAGCTCCCCACTCTTCCAAGCCTATTTCCCATCCTGTTTCTCACAAAAGTACCTGGAAAAGGATGATACCTTATTGAAAAACTGATTGAAATTTCAAAATTTTAGTTGGATAGTTAGATATGCAGAAACAATGGAACCTGGAAACTTGTAAAATGGGAGGACTGAGTTTTTTCATTAGAGAGACAGAGAAGTAGAGTCCAAAGGAAATGTTAGAATGGCAAGAAGAGACCAAAGATGGTCAAGAAACACAGGAGATCAGCAGTAGGATCTTTAACAACAAAGATGTTTAACATCTTTGTTTGGCATAAAAATTTTACAGTCTATGTACATTTTTTCTGCTCCTGAAATATAAACTTCTAACTTTCAGCAAAGCCTTCAGTGCAGAGAAAGACTTTGTGAACAGATTCGTTCTAAAAATCAAGACTAGTGACCTCATGCATTGCTGGGAGCCATCGATGGGAATTGTAGATGCAAAGTTGAAAACAATAATTCAGTAGAGGCAAAAGTCCAAATCAGAGGTCATCATGCGATGGTACAAACATCTTCTCAGAAATTTATAGGAATCTTGGGCGGTCATTTAATGCAAACCTCCCAGATCTTAAGTCCTGAAAACCCAAGGTTGATGTATGGACTGCAAGTCTACCCTCTTCTAAAAACACATTTTTTTTTTAAAGATACCTGTTTTCAGTAGCATTTCAAATCCTCTCATTCTGTTTGGAGTTTCTTTGTCTTGCCAAGATTATCTTTCCTTTATTTTAATCCGAAATAGCTCTTTGAGCAAATAGGTGTGGAGAAAATCAAGGAGGAAGAGAGAGCACGTGTTTGCAAGTACTAATTCAGAACTGAAATGGGAAATAGAGCTTGGCTCTTCTGAAATAATCTCACAGGGCAGCATGTGCAGGACAGCATGAAGGGTAACAGGCATTGACTTTGGCCAATTTAAGGATTTTCCAATTACTTTTAAAGCCATCAGTTGAGTTTTCTACTCTGAAATAGCTGTGTAGTGTACAATTACTCTGTTCAGGACAGAGACTTTTACAAAGCAATCAGTAGTTTAGTTTCTTGAACTGTTAGCCAAATTGAAATTGCTTTGGTGTCTGACACCTCGTTTTTCATGAAGTTTGGAAATGAGATGTAGCGAGAGGAGACTAGTCTCCAAGTTAGAGAGAGTTCACAGCTCTAGAGGGAGTGAGCACAAGCCAACTGCCCCCACCCCAAAAAGGAAACGCTTCCCAACACCTACATATTGAAAAAAAAAATAAGTTGCATTTTGCATGTTATTTTATTTTACATAAAAACAGCTTGAAAAACTCTCTCGTGTCATTTACGACAGCACCTTTTCCTATATTTCCTTTTCAGATTTCTCAGTATTTAATTTCTCCCTTGTCTTCAACTCTGTATTTGTCTTGAGTCAGAGCAGTTACTCCCCTTAAATGTGCAAGCACATCAAGGGCGCGAGCAAAATGATCAGAGAAATCGTTTAGGCTTCGTTGTACTTTGCTTTGATTTCACTAGACTTCCTAATGAACAGCCAAGCACCCATCCCACAGCCCAGGAGGTGAAATATTACATATGCGCCTGTTGAAAATCACCTTTTAAAATTTCTTAGAAATATGGTTTAAGGACCAAAAAGACTCATACTGTTAGATGAGTATTGGCATATGATCTGATTTATCCAAAAATGAACCTGAATTTTTAAAATGAAAAGGTTAATTTTGCTCCCATCAAATATATTTTTAAGGATTTTTTTTTATGTGGACAATTTTTTTAAAGTCTTCATTGAATTTGTTACAATATTGCTTCTGTTTTATGTTTTGGTTTTTTGACTGTGAAGCATGTGGGATCTTAGCTCTCTGACCAGGGATAGAACCCATACTCCCTGTATGCAAAGGTAAAGTCTCAACCACTGGACTGCCAGGGAAATCCCCCTGTCAAAATAGTTTTCAACGATGGATTTACATACAGCTATTAACATCTCATGTCTCACCATTATGTACAAAATTCCTATGACAAGACAGAACTGTCATTGAAAACAAGATTTGATTTAGATCTCTTAAAAAACCAATAGCTGTCTCTGAGCCATTTGTTCATGCTAAGATATCTTTGGCTGCTCCCAAGTTTTACTCTCTATCTCAGAAATCAACATATTTGCACAGAAGCAAAGTTACCTTGGGTTTAGGGTTATTATTTTATAAGTTTGATTTTTTAAAAATTCACTAGTCTCCTCAGTCCTTGCAAAAGGTCTGCAGTGTTTGTTTTATTAAAAAAAATTTTTAAAGGAAGAATGGAACAATATCATTTAAGATAGTCAGTAATGCCCTCTGGTATTGAAACCAGGATTGAGAGTTTCTGCTTCGATCTAACCCATGATATTTTCTGATTCTTTGCTATATTATAAGATATCAACTGAAGTTTAGAAGTGACTTTGCTCCAACTCCTCTCTCCCCACCCAACTCTCAGTCTTTCTTTTCTCCTATCACAAAAAGTTTGATTTAAAGAATGACACCAGATGGCCTAAAGTGCTTGAGACTTTTAGGATGACTGAAGATGAGGAGGAAAGCAGCATTCAGACAAAATAAAAGCGAGATGAGACTGAATGAGAAACTTGGTGATGCTTTTGTAAATCACAAAGATGATTGCCAACTGAGGGGGAGAACTCTTTATAAGGGAAAAGAAGGAAAATGAATACACTTTAAGAGCCTACAATGTTCTCTCATTTAATTTTCAGAATGGTATATCCACTTTTATGGATAAGAAAGTAGGTCTCAGATAGTTTAGGTTATTGTCGAAAGTGAAACTACAAAAATGAATGATGGAGTCAGTGTTGAATCCACTGCCATCTGACTCCACCGTCTATATTCTCTTTTATTAAAAAGCATAGAGATGTGACATCTTTATGGATTCACAGGTGGAAAAGAGGAAGAATTTAAGATAGAGAATGACGAATGCAAGGGAAGAGCAGAGGTTTCCATTAGAATGCAGCATCTCCAAAATAGAAGAGAGACAGAGGTAGGGATTTCTGAGCACAGAGGTCAAGAAAAATGCCAAGCTGGATTTCAGGGGTCCATGAAAAATGATATGGATTTATTTATTTACGTCTGTTACTTTGAAATGTAAGGGTCACCGCACCACTGTGCCCTCATTCTCAATGCTTCTGCTTCACAGACTCCTATCTCCCCATCTCTTTATTCTCTTTTCTCTTAACTTCATCCTCTCTATCTGAAAAGACTTCCTTACATCATAAATGGAAATACCTTCATGTCTCTTTCAATAACAAACATCTTTTCCTCTGCTCTTTCTTTCCAGCTGTGGTTCTATTTCTTTCTTCTTTGCACACAAACTTGTTGAATTCGTTGTTTTCACCTCATTTCCCATTTACCCCTCAGTCTGGTTTCCCGCCCCACCTAAATCCATTGCCAACATATTATTAACTCCTGAGAACATTTTCAGACCTCCACCTTCCTTGAGCTTCCAGCAGAATTTGATACTTTCATCATTCTTTGGTTTCCCTGGCCTCTCTCTTTCCTGAATGTCTTCCCATTTCTGTTCATGTTTCAATATCCTTTGTAGAGTCTTTGTAGAGTCACATACTACATAGTGGTATGTCTCACACATGGTCAATTCTTAGTAACCACTTGGAGAATAAATGAATCCAAACCCAAAAGACAATCATATAAAACTAGAAAGTCATCAGGAAGTCTAAGACAGCACATCAAGGGGTACCTTTCAATGCCATTATGTTAACCCCAATGTTTGTTTTTTGTTCCACCAATGTCAAGAACAGTGAATACATAGCATACAATGTGATCAGAAGCTCATGGAATAAACTGACTAATAACAGAGTTTTAAAATCCAAAAAAAAAAAAAAACTAAATCATGAAATGTCTGTAAAAAACCACTCATCATCATCTCATAGACTTACTAAGAAATAAAGTAATAGTCTCTTATCCAACTCATAATGAATATTATTGAATCCAAAACTAGATTTAATGAAAAAAACATAAATAAAAATATAAATAGCTAGGCTGGCCTATAAATTTTGGTATTGTCTAAGTATTTATAGTAAAATGAGACATCCTAGTAAAAGTTATAGCAGTAAGTTTGACCTCAGAAAAGGAGAAATGATAACCATAAAAGAGAAAATTCTAAGTGGAGGAACTTAGTCTGGATAAAACAATGTGGATTTCAAAAGTGATCAAATCGAATCCATAGTAAAATTAATTGATCCCACTGGAAATAATTTTAGAAAGATAAAAATGGAAAAAGGGAATTCAAAATTGACTGTTCTTTAGAGCAAAATAAAAATAAGCTGTTAGGCTTAATAAATTTTTATCTGAAAAGTATTTGGCAGAAATTTATCATTGCTGTTTAGTTGTGTCTTACTCTAATGTATATATAAACAGTATTAAATCTGTATATACACACAAATATATATCATTAACTATGTATGTATATCTCTACACATACTGTAGATTATGTGTGTATATATATATAAAATTAAGATGGACTTCCTAGGTGGCCCAGTGGTAAAGAATCCACTTGCCAATGTAGGAGATGACCCCTGGGTTGGGAAGATGGCCTAGAGTAGGAAAAGGCAACCCATTCCAGTATTCTTGCTTGGAAAATTCCAAGGACAGAGGAGCCTGGCGGTCTATACAATGGTGAATATATATATATATTCACTGTTAATATATGCATAAATACCTGTGATGTAAGTATTAGCTTTTAGGGTCAATCTTATAAGTTTACAGTAATGTCAAGTGAGAATTGAAGGACTGCTTGTTAAGCACAGAATCCAAATAAAAAGAATTAACTCACGTTAAAGTATTAGACAAGAATAGCCCAAGATAGGCTAATGTATCCACCTTCATAAGTTTTCAACAGTTGTGTGTGTTGTTTTTGGTTTATTTTTGCCAGACTTAGAATACACATATCCACTCCTTACTCCTTAACATAAACCCTTAGTTCTCAAAGGACTAGTTTTCTCATTTACTCACAAATACTGTCATGTACAGTTCTATCCTTTTTTTCTCGTCTGGTCCATTTTTTCCACTTCATAAGGTCTGCTCTGATCAACACAGCCTCACATTTATCTTCCACAGCCTCCTTTGGATTCTTAGAAATTACTAGCATTTATAGAACTATTTCCTGGTGTTTTAGAGGAATGGCACTTTATGGGAGGGAATGTATACTGTTTCTCCAAACTAAATAATTACTTCCTTGAGGAAAGGGAAAGATGATGCCTTAGACGGCTTTGTATCTCCCACTTTGTCATTCACATAGCAGACAACTGATGCAGGTTTTATTGCTTTTTTAGATTCTCAAGGAACAGGAAAGATATTTAGAGAACATTCAATCATAATATTGTTCTGAGAGACGTATTTCTGTACGAACACTTAAGAGAAAGTGATAGTACTCTGTTAGATAACTTCATTTAAAAAATGCCAAACGTGTGGGATGTACCAACCAGAGATTAAAAACTAAAAGTCTTTGGTCGCAGACATACTTTGTTTAGCACTTGAACATTGTTCTTTTCAACTTAATTCATTGTCAATCTTTGAAATCATAAAAGTTCACATTCAAATCTGGGTTTATACTTTCTCTTGAAATATCAAAAGTGTTGGCAAAACTGGGTCCTTATGGTTCAGCATGGAGATTATTGCCCAAAGCCAGGCCTGGTCTTGCCTGTAGGTGCGTATAGCCATTTGGGGTGGCTGCACTGACCCTCTGTGTCATTCTGAAGCAATGACAAAATTTGTAGTTGGTTTTGGAATGAGTAACTTATTTTCTCAGAAGCAAACCTCTTCTCATCAGAAATGTGCCTTTGCTTTTCTGCCCTCAAACAAGTCAAATAAATCATGACTCAGATCTCATTCTACTGAAGTCTGAGGCAATCCAAATAAAAGGTAGCATTCCAAGTATTCAAGGAAAGAAACCAAACTACTATTTATGTGGTGAAATCATAGGATGGCTCAAGAAAAAAGGGAATATGTCATTAGTCAGCCAGACAGAATGTAGGATCTGTAGTAACTGGTAGAAAGTTCACTGAAATTACAGCAGAGAGAAGTACATGCTTGCTCAAAGAGATGTGCAGAAATTTTGACCAGGTAAAGACCGAATTTTAGCCCAGCTCTGTGAGCCACTGTTTTTGTTCTCACCCTCATGATACCTAATTTAGAATGCTGTAATGAGCTTCAGTCATCACATAACTTCTCAGAAACACTGAGCACAGTCCACACCAAATGACACCAAGATTTCAGCAGTTTATAAAAAATTGGTTGGCTGATCATAAGAATACATTAGGGGTGGGATCCAGAAAGGCAGAAAGAAGAACTGAGTGCAATCAAGAGGGAATGGAGAAGAAATATGTGTATGTATGTGTTTATACAGCTCAGTTGCTCAGTCATGTCTGACTCTTTGCGACCACATGGACTATAGCCCACCAGGCTCTTCTGTCCATGGAATTTCCCAGGCAAGAATACTGGAGTGGGTTGTGATTTCTTTCTCCAGGGAATCTTCCTTACCCAGGGATCAAACCTGCCTCCCTTGTGTCTCCTCCATTGGCAGGCAGATTTTTTTTTTTTACCACTTTACCACTGCGCCACCTGGGAAGCTCAAGAGGATATTGAAGGGTTTTGAAAGTGAAAGTGTTAGTTGCTCAGTCGTGTCCAATTCTTTGCAACTTCATGGACTGTTTCCCTCCCAAATACAGGATGAGCATGTTTGCTAAGTTGCTTCAGTCCTGTCTGATTCTGTGAGCCTAGGGACTGTAGCCCACCAGGCTCCTCTGTCCATGGAATTCTTCAGGCAAGAATGCTGGAGTGGATAGCCATTCCCTGCTTCCCTGGTGGCTCAGATGGTAAAGAATCTGCCAGCAATGCAAGAGATCTGGGTTCAATCTCTGGGTCAGGAAGATCCTTGGAGGAGGGCATGGCAAGTCACTCCAGTATTCTTGCCTGGAGAATTCCATGGACGGAGGATCCTGGCAGGCTACAGTCCATGGGGTCACAAAGAGTCAGAAACAACTGAGCATCAAACACTTTCATTTTAGGGGCTTTGGTGAATACGAAATCCAGAGGCGTGTGTCTGTTTCTTACTGAGGATACTGTCAAGATTTGAAGAAAATATCTCTAAAAGAAGCAGTCTGTAAACTCTCTAAACTCTGCCCTCAAACTATCAGACTGTGAGGCTTTTTTTTTTTAGCAAGTTGTTTAGTGAAAGGCACTGTCTGAAGAGACTCGGGTGATTTTTATTCTCTTGCTTTACAAGTGAAGAAACAGCAATCCAGACATGGTGCTAAGGTCATTTATTCAGCAATTATTTACTGAATACTTCTTTCTGATGTGCAAAGACTAATTATCCAAAGTCATCGAACACAGAGAACTTACAGTGTAAGGGCAAAAGAGCAAGAACTCAAACAGTATGTACTAATGAAATAATAAAGTAGTGATAATAATAATCAGTTACTATGTGTGACCATGTGTCAGGTGTAATTATAGGATGTGTTTCTGTCACTTCATTTATTCTCCCAAATACCTTATAAGTAAGAATTAATATAATTGTATAACCATTATAGATGTAGTGAGTGAGGCTCAGAAATTAAATTCATACAGACACTTGCTCCTTGGAAGAAAAGCTATGCCAATCTAAGACAGCATATTAAAAAGCAGAGAGATTACTTGGCTAACAAATGTCCATCTAGTCAAAGCTAGTAGTCATGTTCTAATGTGAGAGTTGAACCATAAAGAAGGCTGAGAGCCAAAGAATTGATGCTTTTGAACTGTGTTGTTGGAGAAGACTCTTGAGAGTCTCTTGGACAGCAAGGAAATCAAATCAGTCAATTCTAAAGGAAATCAATCCTGAATATTCATTGGAAGAACTGATGCTGAAGCTCCAATACTTTGGCCACCTGATGCAAAGAACCAACTCATTGGAAAAGACCCTGATGCTGGGAAAGATTGAAGGCAGGAGGAGAAGGGGACAACAGAGGATGAGATGGTTGGATGGCATCACTGACTCAATGGACATGAGTTTGAACAAGCTCTGGGAAATGGTGAAGGACAGGGAAGCCTGGTATGCTGCAGTTCATGGTGTCGCAAAGAGTCAGACAGGACTTCGTGACTGAGCAACAGCAATAACGAATTCATTCATTCAACAAACAATTCTAATTCAAGGTACTTGAAACAGAGCAGTGATCAAAAGAAAACAATACGTATATCTTTTTATCTTTTTTAGCATGGACTTCAACCAGAAAATGAAAATAGCAGAATTTCCCCTTGCCTTCCCATCGTCACATGATGAATTGGAATATAACAAAAACTTGAAGATGGAAAGACTGTCTCAGGATGCAAGACCAAGCAAACTGAAAGAGAATTCATTTTCTAAATCATAGTGAATCTGCGGCTGGGCTCAACCTGATGAGTTTTTTAATCACTAATGCATCATAATTTGTATTTCAACCAATTTCCAGGTAATTCCGTTACTGCTGCAGCAAAGGTCATAGTTTGAAACCCGCTATACTGGAAGTATTAAGTTGAAATAGAGGAAAATTCAGGACAAGGGAAAGGTTACCTGCTGCTACTGCTAAGTCGCTTCAGTCGTGTCCGTTCTGCGCGACCCCATAGACGGCAGCCCACCAGGCTCCCCCGTCCCTGGGATTCTCCAGGCAAGAACACTGGAGTGGGTTGCCATTTCCTTCTCCAATGCATGAAAGTGAAAACTCAAAGTGAAGTCAATCGTGCCCGACTCATAGCGACCCCATGGACTGCAGCCTATCAGGCTCCTCCGTCCATGGGATTTTCCAGGCAAGAGTACTGGAGTGGGGTGCCATTGCCTTCTCCGAAAGATTACCTGCAGAAACTGGCAAACAAGAAGCCAATCAGAGCATAGGGGAAAGTGGCAAAGGTTTTGCAGAAGTCACTGTGAGCCTCTTCCTAGAGAACTGGAATTATACTTCAAGGCATCTCTTTAGGTTTCTCTCCATTTTCATTGTCACACATTTTCTGACCTTTAAATGCCAATGACATAGTGATGGTTCTAGGATTAAGAGCAGATGTTTACAAATAAGTTTGAAAGTGGTTTCAGTTCAGTTCAGTTCAGTTCAGTCGCTCAGTCACTTCCGATTCTTTGTGACCCCATGAACCACAGCAAGGCCAGGCCTTCTTGTCCATCACCAACTACCGGAGTCTGTCCAAACCCATGTCCAATGAGTCGGTGATGCCATCCAACCATCTTATCTTCTGTTGTCTCCTTCTCCTCCTGCCCTCAATCTTTCCCAGCATCAGGGTCTTTTCAAATGAGTCAGCTCTTCACATCAGGTGGCCAAAGGATTGGAGTTTCAGCTTCAACATCAGTCCTCCCAGTGAACACCCAGGACTGATCTCCTTTAGGATGGACTGGTTGGATCTCCTTGCAGTCCAAGGGACTCTCAAGAGTCTTCTCCAACACCATAGTTCAAAAGCATTAATTCTTCAGTGCTCAGCTTTCTTTATAGTCCAACTCTCACATCCATACATGACCACTGGAAAAACCATAGCCTTGACTAGACGGACCTTTGTTGACAAAGTAATGTCTCTGCTTTTGAATATGCTATCTAGGTTGGTCATAACTTTCCTTCCAAGGAGTAAGTGTCTTTTAATTTCATGGCTGCAATCACCATCTGCAGTGATTTTGGAGCCCAAAAAAATAAAGTCAGCCACTGTTTCCCCATCTATTTGCCATGAAGTGATGGAACCGGATGCCATGATCTTCGTTTTCTGAATATTGAGCTTTAAGCCAACTTTTTCACTCTCCTCTTTCACTTTCATCAAGAGGCCCTTTAGTTCCTCTTCACTTTCTGCCATAAGGGTGGTGTCATCTGCATATTTGAGGTTATTGACATTTCTCCCGGCAATCTTGATTCCAACTTGTGAAAGTAGTTTAGAAAACACTAATAGAAACAGAATGGAAGCCCCACACATGACTAAATTTTCTAGTGCACTCATTTAAAACTTTCTTTTTAGCAAGGTGGAGGGGACTTTACTTGTGGTCTAGTGGTTAAGAATCTGCCTTGCAATGCAGGGGATGCAGGTTTGACCCCTGGTCAGGGAAATAAGATCCTACATGCTCTGGAGCAAGTAATAGCCCATGCTCCACAATAACTGAGTCAACATGCCTCAACTAGAGAATATGTGATCCACAAGGAAAGATCCCTTGTGGCACAATGAAGATCCATATGTCCCAACTGAGACCCAACGCAGCCAAAACCTTAAATAAGTAAATGCTTTTTTAAAAAGTAAGAAGAAGCACATGAAATAGTATGTAAAATATATTTATTTCAAACTGTAATGAATATAAGAAATTATTAAAGAGATATTTTACTTTTTTGTAATAAATCTTTAATATCCAGTGTGTATTTTACACTGATAGCCATGTCAATTTAGATTAGCCACACTGCAAGTACTCAGTGGTCCATGTGAGAAGTGGGGTCATATCATGAAGGGCAGAGCCAAGGTGATACAGTGGAAATGCCTAATAATAAAACAGAATGAAGTATATCTGGAACTTAAAAGCAGCAGTCAAGGAGATGTGACCAAACCTAATTTAAACGTTACTGATCCTAACTTGTTTATGCTAAGGCGAAAGCCAGAAGAAGTTCATGAGATAGAGGAAAAGATGAGATTAAATAAAATTAAATTGCCTTCTCTCCCAGCCAAGATAGAGTAACAGGAATCAGATTTCCTTTCATGACCAAAAAATCTAAAACAAAAAAACCAAAATACATGAAACAATGGTTTTCACATATTAGGTATCAGTCTGGGCAGTATATAATTCCCGAGAGAGAACAAATTATCAAAATGAATCTTACAAATGACTCGGCTTATCAGTGGGAGAACTAGGGGGTAACAGACTTCTGTCTGACCTAGAAAAATATTAAAATAGGCCAATATCCACATTCTTTTGGCTCTAGGATGGGGAAGTGGGTTGATTTCAAATCGTTGAGGTAACTCTTACCCAGTAAAGGAGACTAATTTTGGAATTCTAATTTGCTTTTGTCCACTCTTAATCCCCCGAAGCTCAGTCGATAAAGAATCTGCCTGTGATGTAGGAGCCCCAGGTTTGATTCCTGGGTTGGGAAGATGCCCTGGAGAAGGAAATGGGAACCCACTCAAGTATTCTTGTCTGGAGAATCCCATGGACAGAGGAGCCTGGCAAGCTACAGTCCATGGGGTCGCAAGAGTCAGACACGACTTAGGGACTAAACCACTACATTTCACTAAAGTGAAATTGCTATAATGTAATTTAAAATTTAAAGTTAACAGAATAGGAAGAACAGACAATAATAGGAAGAACACACAAATATTTACCAAGGTTTGCTTACATCCACAAATCTAGTCTTGTGGATTACAAAATGCAGTCCTTTTTTTGCTTTAACTCTTCACTGCTTTTGTTTTGTAGTTGTATATACTCCACCCATCTTGTTTGTCTTAATTGTAAGTTTAAAATAAGATCTTTCCAAGGAAAAGCTTCAGTGGTATTAGTTTCTTAGAAACTCCTATTCTTATACTCTTACTTTAAAATATGATTATTTTTCCCCATGTATTTGATTTTCTAAGTTACAGATTAAATATCTGTTATTTTCTAATATGCTAGTCACTAGAATGTTAGAATTTGTCTAATTGCTTGTGGTGGGTATTAGAGAAGTTTTGAGTAAATTATCATCGAAAGGTTTTTAAAGATGGGTAAATGGGAGGGGAATCCTGATGGGGCTATAAAGAATATATATCTTTGCAGCTTAGTTGTATTACTTGAAAAATACGCCATTTCTCAATGCTTATGGAAGAACAAAGGAAATTATTTGCAAACTCTGTTTTCTCTCTCCCATACTGATTCTTACCACAATTGAAGAAGGTATTTTCAACTCAAACTCTATAATAAAAGATGAGTTGAGAAGAAATTTTTATATTCGTCAGAAGTCTGATAACTTTTTGTATAGAAAACGTTAGCTCCCACCACTCACTCTGAACCAAATAACCATTGCAGAGCTCCTCCTTTTAAAGAAAAATTCAACTACTTAGGTCCTTTTCATGTAAAGTCGCTTCAGTTGTGTCCGACCCTTTGCAACCCAATGGACTATGTAGCCCCTCAGGCTGCTTGGTCGGTGGGATTCTCCGGACAAGAATACTGGAGTGGTCTGCCATGCCCACTAGTTCTTTACCATTAGTGCCACCTGGGAAACCCCTAAGTTCATCTCCCTTAAAGTTGGCTAATGCTGGTGACTAATCAAGGCTTTTCTGACTGCCTGTTCCCACTCCTAAAAGCAAAAACAGGTGTGCCAACAAGTAGGGAAAACGAGAATGTTATTTGATAAAGATTTCCCCTGACCTCTGTACAATTTCTTTCACTTTTTTATATTCCAACTTTACCATAATCAAGATGGCAACTCTCAAAGTATCCTACAGGAAAATTAATTACTGTGTTCTTTCTGCTGCACCATATAGTGGAATTATAAATTGCTATGTCTATGAGGATCTTCATTTTCAAGATGGAGAAACTGATACCGAGGAGAGTGAAATCAGCTCTCTATAGTAGTAGGTTTTTGATGGTGATTTCTCCCTTGTGTCAGCAAAGAAAAGGACACAAGTTTGAAGTTAAATGAGCCGAGATTTGAATTCTATCTTGTTAAATTATATTTGACAATTTAGTTGACTGATAGAGCCTACCCTTTACTAATTATAAAATGGAGATGCTAGCTGTTTTATTTAAATTTACACATTAATATTTGAGTTGCTTAAATATGACTTTATTATCTATTTACTATATCAAAATTCAACTTTATTCTAAAGCTCCCAGTCTCCACAGAATGGAAAAATTATTTTCTGATTTTAACAAATCTAGAGTTAACCCAGTGGTCTTTTAAATCAAATTCTCATCTCAGTCCCTTTCTAACACTTAGACACTTTGGGACACACATCCAGTCTTTGGATGTTTCTTTCCTCTCCTCTTCATTATTATTAAGTCCAAATTTGACCTGCAATGCAGGGACCCCAGTTCAATTCATGGGTTGGGAAGATCCCCTGGAGAAGGGAACAGCTACCCACTCCAGTATTTTTGGGCTTCCCTTGTGGCTCAGCTGATGAAGAATCTGCCTGCAATGCAGGAGACCTGGGTTCAATCCCTGGGTTGGAAAAATTCCCTGGAGAAGGGAAAGGCAACCCACTCCACTATTCTGGCCTGGAGAATTACATGGACTGTATAGTCCATGGGGTCTCAAAGAGTCGGACACGACTGAGTGACTTTCACTTCACTTCACTGGAGGAGGTTCCTATGTTGCACTGTCTTGGCACCAGGAAAGGGTTAAACAATGCCCCTGGGCATTGGCTGGTGATATCTCATCTCCATGATCTGGCCTTGAGCCCACCATCTCACTGGGCATCCTTCGCTGATACTCATTGAAGTTGGTCTTTGGGGCCCTGTGCCAACATCCATCACAAAAGACAACCAATTTAGTCATTGACTCCAGATGAGAGTTTGCCACCTTTTTCAGCAACTTTTTAAATATTTAAAAACCATATTTATTTATATTTATTTGGCTGTTTCGGCTGTTAGTTGCAGCATACAGGGTCTTTTAGTTATGGTATGTGGGATCTAGTTCCCTGACTAAGGATCAAGCCCAGGCCCTCTGCATTGGAAGCACAGAATCTTAGCCCACTGGACCACAAGGGAAGTCCCTTTTCAACATCTTTATCTCAAACTCAAGCTTTAGTCACCCAATTACCTCTGCACTTCCCTACATACTCCTTAGGTACTCAGGAACTATCAATGAAACTCCCTTGAATCTTCTCTTGAGCCCACTTGCCTGGGAATCTTCCTGGAGTATGCCTACCTGACAAAGCCTACACTCCGCTGGCTTCTGGAGCGCTCATATTCCAAAAGAGAAAGTGGGGCACAGCCTTCCCTGCTTTCAGAGTCTCACCTCACACTGTCTGAGACTTGTATTGCTTCACCTCCCTCCATCCTGGGCAGGCCCAGGGAATGAGAGATGCTGGTCCCCAGAGATCTTGCACAGCATCCCCACTTTGAGTCTAGTCTTCTTAAATTCTCTCCTCAAATGCTTCCCCCAACTCCAGAGAGTCTTTAGTTACCAACCTTCCAACCTCGTGAAGTGGGAGAGGAGACTTCCTTTGTGCTAGGCTTCATTTTTTTCTGCTCTGTGACTTATACCATCTCCAAGGGTTTCTGCTTTCTTTCGATCCTCTCACATTTATAGAAACAGTAAATCCAATGTCAGTATCCCCGGGATGAAATCAAGGTGTTGGCAGGGCCACTCTCACAGCTATACCTGAGGGAATCCATCCTTTGCTTCTTCCATGTTCTGAAATCACATTCCTTGCCTCAGATTCCTTCCTCCACATTCAAAGCTAGCTTCAAATTGCTCTCTGCTCCCATCATTACATCTCCCTTTGCCTTCTGAGTGTATCCAGTCTTCCTCTGCCTCTCTCCTAGCAGGACACTTACAGCACTTAGGATCCACCCAAATAATGCAGGATAATCTCCTCATCTCGAGAGCTTTAACTAATCACATCTGTAAAATCTTTGCCACAGAAGGTTAAGGTGCACATGTTTCATGGATTAGAATCTGGTATTGCTGAGGCAGGCATTTGGGGGGGTCACCATTCATCCTATGACAGGTGCCAGTGTAATTTAATGGAAAATTTTTAATAAAATTATACTAGAACAACTGAATATCTATATGGAAAAAATGACTTATCTCTCCCTCCCACTATAGGCAAACATTAATTTGAAATGGATCACAGTCTTAAATATAAAAGCTAAAACTGTAAAGCTTCTGGGACAGATATTTTCCTGAATTTGATGGTCTTTGAAGCAGGTGGTATATTGCCTAATATAGTTATATTAAAGATGATCAGTCTAAGTATCTCATTCACTTATTTAAATCCTTAATGGAAATGTTAAAGATGTTTTATACCCCTCCCTATTACAATGGGAATGCACATTAATTTATAAAATGCATATACTAGAATAAGGCAACCTTATAATAACCAAATAAGCAAGAACGTGAAGCAAAACAAGTAGGGAAAAATTAAATTCAGCAAGGAAATAGGTTAGTCATAAACTGCATGTTAGGAGTCTTGGTTTAAGTGGCTCAAATTTTGACCTTTTAATCTACTAATATCAATGCAAAGAAGGCAAAATACACACAGAGTCCATAAAATAAAATCATGTTTGTTACCCCAAAAATATGATTTTTCTGATACTGAAATAAGAAGAAAAATCTGCTTGAGTTTTCATGAAGAGAAAACTGGACAGTCGTGAAAATAAACAGCAGCCTTTCAATTGGTTTAATAAGGAGCTTCCTGGATGACATTCCAGCATGCACCTCGGTGTGGGCAGATGGACTAAAGCCAAGAACTGCTCTGTTAACTCATTTCTACAAAGGCCCCATAGGCTGTTGTGACCGGGTTTGACCCCAGATGAATAGGTGCTATGCAAAAGAAAAGAAAGTGGGACTATGTCTTTAAATAAGTTTGAGAGACACTGGACTAAACATGTGAAACATGCTGTAGGACTTTTCAAAGGCTTTAACTTATTAATATATATTGTGAATTTCCCCAAGAAAAGACATTCTTTTCCATACTATTAACTATTTTGCCAAGAATTAATTTCCCAACTATGCTTCTCAAGCTAAACTTGTGGAGAATACTTTACTTTGGAGTATCTGTAAGGGTGAGCATTTTATCAGACATTTTGTTACAGGTAGTCCAGAGAAATAATGTATCTGATTAAGTGCTGAGACTTAGGTCAAGCTGAAGATTCTGTGTCATGAAGAATATGTGGAGGTGGACAGATGAGTGAGGGCTGGAGCAACCTCATTTCTGACACTCTCTGGGTAGGCTACCTCGGCGTGTGCTCCACACCAGAGGACATGACATTTTTCTGGTGCATGGGCCAGAGAGTTGAGGCTCATCCTTTGAAACTTGTCACTCCTAGATATGTCTATATGAAGAAACACTGGTGTAGTGTTTGGCCAAATGTTTATAAATCTGAAACAGGTTTTTTTTTTTCCCCAAGTGGCATAGAAAAAGTTGAAGAAACAAAGATTTTGACTTGGTTAGGAATAAAAACAATTTTAAATCAGTACTTAACAACAACAACTGAAAAAAATAGAAGAGCTTAAAAAAATACAAAATCTTCAAAACAAATACACAATGACAGAATAAAAAATTAATTCCTGTGAAAGAGATAACAACTAATTCTGAATATGCAAAATAAATTCACAGATTCCCAAAGCTCCATGCCCTGAAGCTTTTTGCTTAGAGAACAAAATACTTCTCACTTCCCTAACCCAGCTGTCTCTTAAGGCATGGATGAGAGCTGCTAACGCTGGGATCTTGAGTGCCTGCTGGGCGGGGAGGGGTGGGGGAGCACAGAGGGGAGGGTGTGTGTGTGCCAGGCATCATTCCAAAGTCAGCCTCCCTATCGGATAGCAGAATCCACTTGTTCCCAATTTGGATGTACAGAAACATCCAATAGGAGAGGAGAGCACACATTAAAATAACTGTCAGGGACTTCACTGCTGGACAGTTTTTTTTTTAAGATCAGTCTTCTTTTTTTAAAAAATGTTAATTCTGGCCATTTTTATTATTTATTTGCTTTTTTAGGCCACACTGCATGGCAAGCAGAATGCAGGGTCTTAGTTCCCTGACCAGGGATGGAACTCATGCCCTCCACAGAGGGTGTGCAAGATTAAGCCACTGGACTGCCAGAGAAGTCCCCTGGACACATTTCCTCTAAGGGTTCCAAGAAAGGTCAGTGAGATTAAACAGCAATTTTTAAGGAAGAGAAATCACCTGTCGAAGAGAAATCACCTATCAAACATTTGAACTACTGTGCTGAATAAGGAATAGTACCTGCCAGATGAATTCTTTGTCTAGGCTAGTCTAGTCTTGCTACGAAAGAGCTGAAGGAGAGACAATGCTGGCTTTCTTCCTTACCCTTAGAGTTCCAGCTATTATGATTTGAGGACACAAAGAAAGATCTTTATGTCTTAAAAAAATTTAGCTCACTTGTTTAAGTGGTGCCATTGTTGCCATAATTTCAGAAAATTAAGTAAAATAAAAGATAAGATAAAATATTCTAAGTGTCGACTCATTTCTTTTTCCAACTAAGAGTGAAAGAGAAGATATTTTTGGAAATGGTCCCCTGAGAGATGTTAACTAATGTCTGGAAAGGCAACTAAATGGACTAGACTCAAAGAAAAGAGAGCCTAACATCTAGCTACACCAAAAGAGTTTGACAGCCATTAACATTCTATGGTTTTTCCAATAGTCATGTATGAATGTGAGGGTTGGACTGTGAAGAAAGCTGAGTGCTGAAGAATTGATGCTTTTGAACTGTGGTGTTGGAGAAGACTCTTGAGAGTCCCTTGGACTGCAAGGAGATCCAACCAGTCCATTCTAAAGGAGATCGGTCCTGGGTGTTCTTTGGAAGGAATGATGCTAAAGCTGAAACTCCAGTACTTTGGCCACCTTATGCAAAGAGTTGACTCATTGGAAAAGACTCTGATGCTGGGAGGGATTGAGGGCAGGAGGAGAAGGGGACGACAGAAGATGAGATGGCTGGATGGCATCACCGACTCGATGGACGCAACTCTGAGTGAACTCCGAGAGTTGGTGATGGACAGGGAGGCCTGGCATGCTGCAATTCATGGGGTCGCAAAGAGTCAGACACGACTGAGCGACTGAACTGAATTGAACTGAACTGAACATTCTGTTAGAGTAGGAAACCACAGATCTGAGATCGTCTGCCATGGGGAAGGGAACAAAAATACCCAAAGTTCAGAGAGATGAGTTAAGGCCAAAATATGAGTAGGGAGAATAGATGAGTACTCTCTAAATAGAGATTAGGTTTAACATCTAAGAGTAAGAAAAGATCTAAAGATGTCCCAGATTCTAGGAGCACAGGCCAGTTGGCATCTTCCAAGATCATAGCCCAAAGAATAATAGACCAGGATTGACAGGAAGGATGGACTAGCTAGAAGGAGTTAGTCCAGAACCCAAAACAAATGGGCATATTCCTATAAGAGATTCCTTGAGAATATGAGGTCTGTGCCTAAGACAGCCTCTCTTCCTCATTCCTCTTTGGCATCTTGCTTGGAATGACTTCAGAGGCACTGGAGACAGAAATGTGTCTCCACAGGCAACTTGAACCCTTCAGCCATAACGCAGCAAGAAATCACAAGGAGAGTTCAAATAAATCTTACAAGTGGCTTTGTTCATTTCACACAACAATGTATGGCTATACTGGCCCTTTGTTCATTTTGTGAACTTTTCCATTTCTTTTAATTCTGAGGGCATGATTTTCTAACCATAGTGCTCAGTACACTCACTTTGCTCATCAAATCTTCTCCTTGATAGTGTCATATTTTAGCCCCCTGGTCCTTCCACATTGCCTCTCCTGGTTTGCTTAATGCCCTGTTCTGCAGGGACACACTTCTTCTGTATTCTTACCAGAAGTCTCATGTGGCTCAATCCACCAAGTCTAGCAAATCCTTTCTCCTGGGTCAATTGAGCCATCTGTTTGTTTCTTGTATCAACACCCTAGGCGCTGAGACAATCAAAGTGCGTTACTCAGCTGGTTGGTGGTACAACAGAATAATGGTTTCTGATCTCAGTTTGTCCCTTAGATGTCTCTGAGACACTTTTTCTTGAGTTCATTTAACAAACAATCATTGCTCAGTACTTTCCCAATATGTGCAAAATATGCTAAGTGCTAAAATATATGGCAAAAGTACTAAATATTTATGCAAGTTTGAAAATTGAAGCACTCTTATAAGATTCTTGAAATGATTAAGATGTATTAATTATCTTTTCACCTTTCATTTTACTGTGAGAATGATGGGATCTTAGAGTCTCTAAGGACACTTTCAAATAAATCTGAATAAAAACAGAGGCTAGTCATCAGAATTCATGCAGAGAAACACCTTAGATCCAGACTGAACTTAGAGAAGCACTGATATATAATACATTTTTCTCTCTCCTCTCCCTTTACAGCTCTGGAGTCTCTGGAATTCTTTGTACTGGCTAGAATTCTGGCTGTGATAAGTAGCCTTTCCTCTGTAGGCAGTAGCCTGATCTAGAAAGTCATCCTCTATCCTACTTTAATTTGTTTGAGAAAGTACACACTGATATTTACTGTGTGCCAGACCCTGTCCTGAAGGTGCAAACATGAATATCACACCTTCAACAAAGTCACTGAATCTCTTTTTGAACTTCCATTCAACTGACACTTTATGATTGCTTTTATCATCTTAGTTTAAAAAGGAATCATAAGCTTATACGCAATTTTTATTCTGGCCTTGGAATTGGGTAAGTATAATTCTTCCTTTAAAAATGTAGGAAAGTCAGAAGGATGGGTAACCCTCTAAATAAGTCCTAACATGGATACAAAGGAACTGGCTGCTGCTGCTGCTGCTAAGTCGCTTCAGTCGTGTCCAACTCTGTGAGACCCCATAGACGGCAGCCCACCAGGCTCCCCCGTCCCTGGGATTCTCCAGGCAAGAACACTGGAGTGAGTTGCCATTTCCTTCTCCGATGCAGGAAAGTGAAAAGTGAAAGTGAAGTCGCTCAGTCATATCTGACTCATACTGACCCCATGGACTGCAGCCTACCAGGCTCCTCCGTCCATGGGATTTTCCAGGCAAGAGTACTAGAGTGGGGTGCCATTGCTTTCTCCGAAAGGAAGTGGAAACTTTTATTATACTGGGAGCCTGCTATGTAAGAGGATCTATAGATGAACAGTCAGTGTGATGAGGGCATGGATGAAGTTGGGAACTTTGATAAGACAAGGTCTGGGATAACCACTGTTAGTATGGGAAGAAAAAAGATAATATGAGCACATTGTAAAAATCTAGGCTATTAACTTAATAGATTACTTAACCTATTCTTTCTCAAAGCCTGAATGCTGTTTTTCTCAAAGGTCCATGCTTACTTGGACCAATTAAAATTAAAATACAGGGCTCTGGGTAATAGTTATTGAACGATATACTCTAGTTTCCATAATGTATGAGATAGGAGATTAGAAAAGTGAATGAGACTCAGCCTTCCCATCCAGAAGGATATAGACATGGGTTTTCACATCATATTTTCAAGGGGTGAATCCCTACTCTGCCATTATTTAGTCAGTGGATGTTAGACACAATATTTAACCTCACCATTCCTCAGTTGATTTGTGTGTAAAATGAAGATAGCTCTGGTATTCATTTCACAGCATTATTTTGAGGATTAAATGAGATTCTGTTTCCTAGTCGCTAAGTCATGTCCAACTCTTTGTGACCCCATAGACTGCAATGCACCAGGCTTCTCCGTCCTTCACTATTTCCTGGAATACGTGTAAATATTATTCAGTATAACGGCTGTAACAGAGAAAGTGCTCCATAAATTTAAGTCATTATTTTCAGTCCAGGCAATCAACATAACCAACTAAGGGTCATGAGAATGTCAGTCATGGAAAGCAGTAGAAGTTTCTCATAGATTGACAAGTTTACAGAAGATATGAGCAAGATTTTACTTCAGCTGAATCAAATTTGTTTGTATTTCAGAAACGGACATATAAGTCCCAAATCAGGGATCAACCGAAAGAAGAATTTTGTTTCTTTAAGCAACACAGAATGATTTCTCTCCTGGCTCTTTTCTCAGCCTTTCTTTCTTCACTCTCTCCCTGGTAATCTCATTTAATATCATGACTATTCCCTATCCACAAAGTCAAACTAAATTGAAAAATAGAATTATGACTTCTGTCTTCAGTTTGGAATAGATGTCCAAAAGTGGTTTTGGCAAAGAATCTGCCCTACTGTACAAACTCAGCAAAAAAGACTGAGGCAACAAATGGTGGGATGGAAAAGAGGTCATCTGTCTTGATCACAGCTGATCACAAATACGCATCTGCATAATGGTTGGCTCTAAGTCAAAAAAATTTCTGAGAGTAGCGGAAAGTGAGCAATCCACATCTAGAACGCTTGGCTGTGCACTGCAGAAATCAGCCTTCTTTATTAAAGTGGGTGAGCTGTGGGTGAGCATAGTCAGGGATGACAATGGGCCATGGACAAATCATACAAAAATATCCCCTTCCTCTCTTTATATGAAAGGATCTCCTTCCTCTAATCTTATGATCCAGACTCCAGAGAAAAAGATCAGGAAGTAAGAAGTTGAAATAAGCATGTAAGAAACATAGCCCCCATTCATTAGTTTTAGTATTTTCATCAACAGAAACTCCTGAATGTCCACCATGTTTCAGGCATCATGAGATATCCAAATCGTGGCTCATGGTAGGGCCAATATTCAATTATCTATCAACTCTACTGTCTTCTGGAGGGCACATCTCTCTAATGTTTTCATGTCTTTCTGACTTTTTTAAAATATACTCTCTCACATACACATGAGAGCATGGACCACTGGAAACTCAACAGAAGCAAGACAATCAGATGTTCTATCAAACCTTGAAAAATAAAGTCATCAGAGCCTAAGCCCTTATTATGTGCCAAAGGAAAAAACATATGTGTAATCACTGATTCTGCAAAGGTCTAATTTTTCCCAGTCTTCTTGTCTGTGAATTTTCCCTGGCATGCGGAAGATGAGGGGATGTGTCCTTCTTCTCAGACAACAGATGTCTTGGGATGCAGGGGACACAGCCTCTGCTGCTCTCCCTCACCTTGATGTCAGCCCCTCTACGACTCAGTCTCCACTGAAGAATTAAATAGGAAGCAGGAGCAGATGGGGACTAGACACAGAAGTCTTTGGTTCTTTGTCCCGGCCAAGTTCATTATTTGCAAGGATGTCAGGATTTCCTGGATTGAGTTGTATTCCCCTAAATTGACATGTGCTGTGTGCTTAGTCACTCAGTCGTGTCTGACTCTGCGACTCCGTGAGCTGTAGCCCACCAGGCACCTCTGTCCATGGAGGTTCTCCAGGCAAGAATCCTGGAGTGGGTTGCCATGCCCTCCTCCAGGGGATCTTGCCAACCCAGGGATCGAACCCAAGTCTCCCACAATGCAGACAAATTCTTTACTGTCTGAGCCTACAGGAAAGCCCTTGAGGTCCTAACCTATAGTATCTCAGAAGTGCACTTATTTGGATTTAGGCTCTTTACGGAAGTAATCAAACTAACATAAAGTCATGAGGGTGGGTTCTATCCCAATATGACTGGTATTCTTCTTTAAAGGGGAAATTTGGAGACAGATACACACACTCACAGGGAGAACACCAAGTGAAGAGGAAGGCAATGATGTAGAAACTGATGCAAACGAATGCCAAACATTGTGAGCAAGCCACCAAAAACTTCAGAAGAGGCATAAAACAGATTTTTCCACATGGCTCTTAGGAGGAACCAACTCTGATGACATCTTGTTCTTGGACTTCCTAGTTTCTGGAACTGTGAGACAACACATTGCTGTTGTTTAAGCCACTTGGTTATGATATCTTATCATGGCAGCAAACGAAGATGCAGGGCTAATGCTTTATACTGTTCAAAGTACTGAATTGTGTCCAGGTTCATATGCAACCTCCTAAGAAATGTAAATGTTTCTTGAAAGCTTATCAAATTTGTGTGTTAAGAGCCTTGAGAGTGAAAAGAAAAAAAAGAGCAAATATTATTTCTTCAGAATGATTCTCCCCAAATGAAGACAGTGTACTGTTTAAAAAGCCCTTCTCTTTGGAAAAGTGCACCCTACATTCTCATCATTTGTTTCCAGCAGAGACAAGAATGACTCTCTTTTATTTCCACGTCAGATAATCACATATCAACAATCTAACCTAAAAAGTGGTGATTAACGTAAATTAGTGTATGTGCTGCTTGTCATTTTACACTACCTCATTTTGTCCCAGGAACAGGGCACTAATGAATGAAAAGCGCAGATCAGACCAAAGATGGACAAGTTCAGATGCATGAGTATTTACTATGCAATCATGATTATGATCACTCTATGTAAAGTGAAAGCTATTTAAACAAGTCTTTGTTTCCTTGCTCTAGGCTTATAACCACTAAAATATGGAACACCAAACCAAAGAATAGTGAGATATTGTGAGTTAGAATTCAGGAGAAAAGATTCTAACCTAGGTTTAGCAGGGCCAGCAACATAATTTTCAAGGCCCAATGCAAGATGTGAAGGAATAATAAACACACACATCACAAGGTGCTGAATTTTCCTCACTCTATCTATATAGAAAGACCTAGTCTCAAGCATTTTAGAGACAGGCTACACTAAAGCCAAAGGCCAATACTAGCCTATTAATATTGTTTTGATGATCTATGAAATTAATACAAATGTACAGCCAAGACCTTAAATTTAGAAGATTTCACATCATCGTAGGGAATTCCAGCTTCTTTCAATCTAAAAAAAATAGAACTACTTATCCAAGGTGCTTTCAAGTTTGTCACTGCTCTTTAAGGCTAATTTGGCTAATGAATGCCACCTGCTGAGTCCCCATCGCAGTCATCCAGAGAGAAATAAAGTAGATGATCTTGGTGATTGGCAGTTTCCTCATGCTACAAGGCTATTAAGCATTTTTTTTTTTTTTTTTGGCTTTTCTCTCAGGGCCAGAGTTCTTACGAGCACCATCAAATCAGGCCCTGCCCAATGGCAAGAATAAGTGTGAGTCTTCTCTTACCAAAGTCCAGTCATAGAAAGGAGAAAGTCATGAAGAAAACCCAGGTCATTTGTAGAGATGTGGATAGACTTAGAGTCGGTCGTATAGAGTGAAGTAAGTCAAAAGAGAAAAAATCGTCTATTAACACATATATGTGGACTCTAGAAAAATGGTACAGATGAACCTATTTCCAGAGCAGAAATCGAGATGCAGATGTAGAGAAGAGACACGCAGACGTAGGGAGGGAAGGAGGAACGGGATGGATTGGGAGATTAGGGTTAACACACACATTACCATGTGTAAGATAGATAGCTAGTGAGAACCTGCTACAAAGCACAGGCAGCTCAGCTCTGTTCTGCTCTGCACTGACCTAGGACTGGGGGATGTGGCCGGGGAGGGAGATTTTCCCCTCATCGCAACATTGTAAGCCAATGAGCTCGGTTCAATTCAGTTCAGTCACTCAGTCGTGTCTGACTCTTTGCGACCCATGAATTGCAGCATGCCAGGCCTCCCTGTCCATCACCAACTCCCAGAGTTCACTCAGACTCATGGCCATCGAGTCAGTGATGCCATCCAGCCATCTCATCCTCTGTCGTCCCCTTCTCCTCCTGCCCCCAATCCCTCCCTGCATCAGAGTCTTTTCCAATGAGTCAACTCTTCCCATGAGGTGGCCAAAGTACTGGAGTTTCAGCTTCAGCATCATTCCCTCCAAAGAAATCCCAGGGCTGATCTCCTTCCGAATGGACTGGTTGGATCTCCTTGCAGTCCAAGGGACTCTCAAGAGTCTTCTCCAACACCACAGTTCAAAAGCATCAATTCTTCGGCACTCAGCCTTCTTCACAGTCCAACTCTCACATCCATACATGACCACTGGAAAAACCATAGCCTTGACTAGATGGACCTTTGTTGGCAAAGTAATGTCTCTGCTTTTGAATATGCTATCTAGATTGGCCATAACTTTTCTTCCAAGGAGTAAGCGTCTTTTAATTTCATGGCTGCAATCACCATCTGCAGTGATTTTGGAGTCCAAAAAGATAAAGTCTGACACTGTTTCCACTGTTTCCCCATCTATTTCCCATGAAGTGATGAACTGCTCCTCTAAAACAGCTTCATTTTTTAAATCTCTGGCCAGAATTTTGTAATGCTCTACCCATAGTCAGGTCAAGTTCTACCTGAGTGTATAGATAAGTAGATAGATAGATAAGTAGATAGATAGATACAAAGATAGATAGATAGAATGAGAAAAAGAGAGTGGGGTCATATTTACAACTGAGTATTAATTTTTCCAAATATGTACTGGAATCAGAAAGATTATTGTCAATAAAAAATACAGTTTTCTTTTGATAGTAGCAATCTATATATTCTTACAGCACAAGACCCTACATTATTCTCTAATAAGATGTTAAAAATCAGACCAAACAAAGCAAAATGTTTTAAAACATGCTTTCCAGTGGACAAGAAAACCAATATTAGTCCTAAGAACGTGCTTATGCCAAATCCCTCATCTTGAGGATTTTACCATCCTCCTTGGAAACCACTTTAAAATTCTGTCTTTTTCAAGCTGCACTAGTAAGAAGCAGTAATTGCATCTTCATATAAAATTAAATTTACATGGAAAAAGTAATTTGAAAGCTAACATAGAGTCTGATCTTTACAAATATTATTCCAAAGCTCATGCCAGCCTAAGGGCACTTATACAATTTCATGCTTCACACTTAGTTTCTTCTTAAATAAAATAGTCAAAAACTTCACTAAGTTTTTTCTTGACTATTAGCTTAAAAGTTCTCATTTAATGAGACCATGTACTGATGCCATCTTATTTATTCTAGGGGTGCCACTGAGGTTAAATCTCTGACACAAGCAAATTCAACACTTGCTATGGTCTGCATAAAATTTTTACTTGCTGACTTGTTTGTGTGAATAGTTGGAGTACTCTGGTGCTCTTGGGAGAGTAATTCTTTTAACTTTCCTCCAAAGTCTGGGGACTCTTACTTAGTCCCAGGGCTGTAAGGACAAACTCTTCTAGAGAGAGCATTCAAACTCTGGCTGCTTCCTTGCTGGGAGCTGATCTTAAGAAAGAGTAGGAATACTTTCACCTCATCAGCTTTTTCCCATCCAGCTTGTCCTAATATAGAGAGTTCTTAGGCTCTGATAAGTCTCCATCATTGCATATCAGATCCATACATCCCAGATATTTAAAATTATAAATCACCTGCAATAAGCCCTTCAGTAATCTGGGTGAGAAATCCTTTCCATATCACCTAATCATGTAGGGTTTTATTACTGGGTTACTTTAAAATCTAAGAGTATCACTTGTTTTCTTTATTTCCTTTATTGTCCCTTTGACTCTGCCAGCCAAACAGACAGACACACACACACAGTGACATACAGAACAGGAACTTTCTCTTTGTTGGGCTTCCTGGCTATGTGACCGGGTCAATGGCATCTCTGAGCTTCAGTTTCCTCAATAGGACAGGTGTGAGATGAGATACTGTACCCACAGAGTACAAAGGAGGTGTCACTGAAATGGTTGTTATTAATTACTAGTATTATTACTCTTTGTCCATTTTACTATCAATACGTCATTTGTATAAAATTGCTTGTATAAAATTTCTGGAAGAATTTGAAACTGTTTCCAAGCTAATGTGGGTACGAGAGATAAAGATAGATGGTGGATAGATAGATAATAGATAGATAGATAGGATCTTATTTAATCTTTCTGTTAAGCCCACACAATATTCTGCCCGTTACATAAATGAAGAAACCACAGTTGGATAATTTAAGGAAACATATTCCTTGATTAAAAAGCTACTAATTCCAGAGATTTGACTTGTGACTAAGACTGTATTCTATGTTAACACACATGCTAGTTAATTTAATTCCTGTTTCTCAAATGATTTATAAGCATGTGTCCAGTAACTTTGAAATGTTTGTCAAAGAAGGTCATTAGTAACAGTAGTACATTTCTTCATTTCCAAGGAAAATGATACAGGGTAATAAACAGCCCCTTTAATTGGATTCACAACCATACTTTGATCATGACATAGTATAAGAAAAGGGTGGAAGAGGAAGAAGTGATCAGTGGAGAATAAGTTTTATCCATTTTAATTGGTTAAGCAGTATAAAATTCTGAGCAAATCCCATTTCAACAATGAGAAATCTTTTCTGTTTTCCTCAGGAAGTCCAAAGAATTACAGAATTTTTTTAAAAGCTGGAAGACCTTAGAGACTGAGGTCAAGAAAAGTGCAAGATGTTCCAAAGAACGCTGTCTGGGCAAGCCATTTCAAAATATGACATGGGTTATTGTCTTTTCAAAACAGCACTACTGGGAGCTTATAATTATATTTTATATATGGCATGTCTCATTTTATTGATATCTCCCAGGAGTTCTGTTTTGTAACCAAGTGGTTCCCTGCCCCCCTCACCTTTGAGTAATGACAGAGACCTGATAGTTCTGACTTGTGCATCTAAACTGCTTACATGTATACCTTTCATGTACCTGCAGCAAATTGGAAAGCATGTGGTTGTTCTTCATTTTTGTTGCTGTTCATGTCCCACTCTTTGCAACCCTGTAAATGGCAGTACACCATGCTTCCCTATCCTTCACTATTTCCTGGAACTTGCTCAGACTCAGAATACAGTCCTCTCTTGGTCTCCAACTAGCTTGGATTCCTGTATCCCTTGCAGGTACCAAAATTGGCAGATGTTCAAGTCCGTGATATAAAAGGGTGTAATACAGTTGGCCCTGTGTATCCATGGTTACCTGAAGATCTTCAAACCACGGTTGAGGTTGATTGAATCATGGACGTGAAATCCATAGATACCAAGGGCCAACTGTGCACAGAAACAGTCTGACTTTGGAAGATAAAGAACACTGGTCCTACGAGATTGCAAAATACAGCATCAATTTCACACTTGATTTTTAGGTATTTTCCCAGGAAATGACCCTGCCACAAAAGGCCTCTGTACTTGTTTGGTGAGAGAGAAAACACAGCCTGAGAAGAGGGGCAAAGCACTGGACTGGAAGAAACCTTCAAAACTCTGCATTCAGTGTTTGCAGTGATTTATTTAACAAGCATGTTTTGAGCACCTCCTGATTGCTCAAAGTTGATAGTCTTTTCCATACATCAAGACTACCGTGCAAAGTAGGAGTGAAATTCGCAAGTGGTTCCAGATTTTCAAGGACACGTGATTTCCTTTCAGAACCTTATCTTGTAAATAATACATTTGGTCACATTGCTAGGAAACTCCCTTGTGGTAGCTAAGAGTTAGACTATAAAAATGCCTAGAAAAGCTTTGCATTCAGAACATTTGTCCCCTGGGATATCTGAAGTTCTCGAGGTATCTCTATCTCTTCTGGTCCTTTGACCACTATAATATACTTCCTATTTTCTTTTTTTTTTTCCTATTTTCTTTAAAAGTGTAATGGATTTTGCTATAAGAATTGTAAAAAAGTGCTGATTGGATTTATTTCATTTTTCATCAATCCCTTGGGAAGGCTGGACTGAGAGGAAAATGTATGCCAGTAAATTTTCATCATGTGGATGTACAGTTGATCTGAAATGAAATGAAACTTACCATTGTGGTTGAACTATCTATAGAAATCCACAGATGTCCCTTACAAAGCTGTGTATCAGAATCTTTTCATGATGTATATCAAGGAAAAGTTTTTTAAAACATGAAAATTATCACAATCCTACCAAGAACCTAGAAAAATAAAAACTAAGCCATACACACTGAAATGTCCTTTTTTTCCCGCTTACAGATATAAAGCTTTAGTCACAGTAGTTTTATTCCAGTCCATCCACATTTAGTCTTATTTTGATTACTGGTGTATTTATAATTTAGAGCAAAATTATTACTGGACTCCACTTTAAGTCACAGTAGACTAACTGGAACCAAACTTTCTTCTCGCTGTATACAGACAGATAATAGAGGTAGAAAGTGAGAAAGTAAACACTGCTCTCACTTAATAGAAAAGTCCAGATAATCAATAATTAAACTATGAGCCTCCTTGAAAGAAAAGCAATGACAAACCTAGACAGCATATTAAAAAGCAGAGACTTGACTTGCCTACAAAAGTCCGTATAGTCAAAGCTATGGCTTTTCCAGTAGTCATGTACTGACAAAGCTGGACAGTAAAAATACCTGAGCACTGAAGAATTGATTCCTTTGAACTGTCAATCCTAAAGGAAATCAGTTCTGAATATTCATTGGAAGGACTGATGCTGAAGCTGAAGCTCCAACACTTTAGCCACCTGATGCAAAGAGCCGACTCACTAGAAAACACCCTCACACTCAGAAAGATTGAAGGCAGAAGGAGAAAGTGACAACAGAGGATGAGATGGTTGGATGGCATCAGTGACTCAATAGACATGAATTTGAGCAAACTCCAGGAGATGGTGAAGAACAGGGAAGCCTGGCTTGCTGTGGTCCATGGGGTTGCAAAGAGTCAGACACGACAGAGTGTCTGAACAACAACAAAGATATCTGATGCAATCATACTTTTCTTGAAGTTATCACAGAACTGAGGTCCCAGATTTACCAGTTAACCTAGAACCTGGAAAAGACAATCACCATAAGTAGAGATGGATGCAAGCACTGCTTCCTTGAGACAGAGCACAAAAGGAAGAGATGCTAGAAACCATGCAAACTGCCAAAAAGAATTCAAATATAGTATTGTTAAAAGCCAATTCTATCCAAACTCTTCCAGAAAGTAGAACAGTAAAGCTCCCCAACTCATTTTATGATGCTAGCATTACCCACATACTAAAACCAGATCAAGACAGTACCAAAAAAGTAAACTACAGACCAATATCCTAATGAATATAGACCCACAAATCTTCCACAAAATGTTAGCTAATCAAGTCTAAAAATGTATTTTAAAATAGGCCACAATTGCATGGGAATGTTAGGTTGGTTCTACATTCAAAAATCAATGTTATTCACCCTATCAACATACTGAAAAAATATAAAGTATTTGCTTGCTTCGTTGCTGCTGCTGCTGCTAAGTCGCTTCAGTTGTATCCGACTCTGTGCAACCTCATAGACGGCAGCCCACCAGGCTCCACCGTCCCTGGGATTCTCCAGGCAAGAACACTGGAGTGGGTTGCCATTTCCTTCTCCAATGCATGAAAGTGAAAAGTGAAAGTGAAGTTACTGAGTCGTGTCCAACTCTTAGCGACCCCATGGACTGCAGCCTACCAAGCTCCTCCATCCATGGGATTTTCCAGGCAAGAGTACTGGAATGGGGTGCCATTGCCTTCTCCGGCTTGCTTCTTTAGAAGCAGAAAATGCCTTTGTCATAATTGAACATTTATTCCTGATCAAAAACGAAGGCCCAAGAAACTAAGAATAGAAGGGAATTTTAACTTGAAGAAAAAGTATCTATGAAAAAACTACATATACCATCATAGTTAATGATGAAAAATTGGTTACTTTGCTCCCATGATCAGAAACAAGATATAGAAATTACTGTTACGGCTTCTACTCAATATCTTTCTATGGGTGATCGCCAGTGCAATAGATCAAGAGCCAGGAATAAAAGGTACAGAGATTGCAAATAAAATATTTTTACTCATCAAACAAAGAAATTATCTACATAAAAATTTCCAAAGATTCTGCAAAAATTTCCTAGACCTAGTAGAAAGTTTAGCAAAGTCTCAGGTTATAAAACCAATATTCACAAATCAAATATATTCCTAAATACAAGCCATGAACACTTGGAAGTCAAAATTTAAAATAAAATATATGACAGCAATTAAAACCATTAAATACATAACTATAAAGCTTAAAAATTATGTGCAAGAGCTGTAAGTTAGGAATTGCAAATACAGATTACAGAAATGAAGGCCTAAATAAATGGAGAACTGTATAATGTTCACACATCATATGACTCGATATTTAGATGTCAGTTCTCTCCACACTCTTACAGATTCAAAACAGTGTCAATCAAAATCCCAACGGTCTTTTTTTTTTTTTAGTACAAATTGTCAGGTTAATTTGAAATTTTATATGGAGTTGCAAATGAACTTGATATAAAAAGCAGTTTTGAAAAAGTAAGATTTAGCTTAGAGAGTATACATTACTAGACTTTGACTCACTAAAAAGTTACTTGAATCAAGATAATATATCATAAGAATAGACATATAGTTCAAAGAAAGTCTATAAATAGACACACACATATGTCAAATGATTTTTGACACAGGTGCCAAAGAAATTCAATGGATGGAAAGACTGTAGTTTCAACATATAGTGCTGAAATTTAGAAGGCAAAAGTTAACTTCTACTCTTACTTAATACAATATGCAAATATTATTGCTAAGACATTTGTGGCAAAGACAACATCTAAACTTTTGACTGTGTGGATCACAATAAACTGTGGAAAATTCTGAAAGAGATGGGCATACCAGACCACCTGACCTGCCTCTTGAGAAACCTGTATGCAGGTCAGGAAGCAACAGTTAGAACTGGACATGGAACAATAGACTGGTTCCAAATAGGAAAAGGAGTACGTCAAGGCAGTCACCCTGCTTATTTAACTTATATGCAGAGTACATCATGAGAAATGCTGGGCTGGAGGGAGCACAAGCTGGAATCAAGATTGCCAGGACAAATATCAACAACTTCAGATATGCATATGATACCACCCTTATGGCAGAAAGTGAAGAAGAACTAAAGAGCCTCTTGATGAAAGTAAAAGTAGAGAATGAAAAAGTTGGCTTAAAGCTCAACATTCAGAAAACTAAGACCATGGCATCCAGTCCCATCACTTCATGGCAGATAGATGGGGAAACAGCGGAGACAGTGGCTAACTTTATTTTTCTGGGCTCCAAAATCACTGCAGATGGTGATTGCAGCCATGAAATTAAAAGACGCTTACTCCTTGGAAGAAAAGTTAAGACCAACCTAGACAGCAAATTAAAAAGCAGAGACATTACTTTGCCAACAAAGGTCCGTCTAGTCAAGGCTATGGTTTTTCCTGTGGTCATGTATGGATGTGACAGTTGGACTGTGAAGAAAGCTGAGCACCGAAGAACTGATGCTTATGAACTGTGGTGTTGGAGAAGACTCTTGAGAGTCCCTTGGACTGCAAGGAGATCCAACCAGTCCATTCTAAAGGAGATCAGTCCTGGGTGTTCATTGGAAGGAATGATGTTAAACCTGAAACTCCAATACTTTGGCCACCTCATGCGAAGAGCTGACTCATTGGAAAATCCTGATGCTGGGAAAGATTGAGGGCAGGAGGAGAAGGAGATGACAGAGGATAAGATGGCTGGATGGCATCACTGGCTCGATGCACATGAGTTTGGGTGGACTCCGGGAGTTGGTGATAGACAGGGAGGCCTGGCGTGCTGCGATTCATGGGGTGGCAAAGAGTCGGACACGACTGAGCGACTGAACTGAACTGAAACAGTAAAATGATAAAACTACTCAATGAAAATACAGGTGAAAAATATTTTCAATACTGGTGAGGCAAACATTTCTTAGACGATACACAAAAAGTAGTAAACTTGAAGGAAAAAATACAAAAATTTGAATTCATTAAACTGAAAAATTTTGCTCTTTTAAAGGTATCATTAAGAAAATGTCCATGTAAATCATGAACTAGTATCCAATGTTTATAATATATATACAAATGCAAAGGATCTATACACCAAATATATAAAGAAATCTTAAAATGCAGTGGTAAAAAGAAACACAATCCAATTTTTAAAATTTAGCAACATAGTTAGACAGCTCATGAAAAAACATAAATGAATGACCATTAAGCAAGTGAAAAAATAATCTACTTCATTGTTAGCTCACTAAATTAAAATGAGATATCAGTTTATATCCCCTAGAATGCCTAAAATTTTTTAAAGCATGAACTCCAAACATTGATAAGAATATAGAACAATTGGAATTCTCATACAATTCTTGTGGAAGTTAAAAAAAATTGCAAATCTCTTAGAAAAGCTGTTTGGCCATTTCTTATTATCAAAATGTGCAAGAAAAATTTACAAAAAGACTTGTACAAGAATGTTCCTAGAAGCTTTATTTTTAAAAGCCAAAAAGGGAAACAAACCAAAAGTACATCAACAAGAGAATGGTTATAAATTTGTATGTTTTTATACAATGGAATTATTACTCAGAAATAAAAAGGAGCAGACCACTAACACACAAGAATGTGGATGAATCTCAAAAACATACTGAATAGGAGAAGACAGACACAAAAGAATATCTTTTGTATGATTTCATTCATATGTGGCTCTAGAGCAGAAAAGCAATCATCTATTATTGAAGAGGGCTTCTCAGGCGGTGCTAGTGGTAAAGAATCCATCTGCAATGCAGGAGACGTAAGAGACGATGGTTTGATCCCTGAGTCAGGAAGGTCCCTGGAGAAGGGCATGGCATCCCACTCCAGTATTCTTGCCTGGAGAATCCCACAGACTGGTGGGCTTAGTCCATAGGGTCGCAAAGAGTCGGGCATCACTGAAGCGACTTCCCATAGCATAGCATTATTGCAAAAGAAGGCAGGTGGTTTCCTTGGGGCAGGATGGAAGGAGAACCTGCAGAGCCTCCTGCCAAGGGCAGGCAGTGGGCATAATCTACCCTGGTTACTGGCAATAAAGTGGATATATTGTCTGCAGAGATTTAAAAACAGGAATAAAATGTGCCAAAAAATTGTTGGATATTTGTTTGTCATTATATATTGGCTATTCTAAACACCATCAGTTACCACCAAGCTTTTGTCACCATCCTCCTCCTCTCTTGGTAAGCCAGGGTATGATGAAAATATTGACTAGGGGATGAATGTATACATTTATCAAAACTCATCACACTGTACACTTAAAATTGATGTATTTTGTTCTAGGTAAATTAACCCTGAAGACAGTTTCTTTTTTTTTATTGGAGTTAAGTTGCTTCACAGTGTTGTGTTAGTTTCTGCTGTACACCTAAGTGAATCTGCCACACGTACACGTACATCCCCTGTTTGCCACCACAGAGCGTTGAGTCGAGTTCCCTGTGGTATACAGTAGGTGCATGTTAGTTACCTAGGGATGGGATGAATTGGGAGATTGGAACTGAAGACAACTGATTTTAAAAGTTAAAAGTAAAATCAGTGAGCATCTCTTATATATAATATCTTGTTCCTGGAATCATGGGGAGATGCATAAAATGTTTCTAGCATCAGGAAAGCCATTTTTTATTGGAGGAGGATGGTGTACTCAGGGGACTATCAGAATGTGATAAAGAGTGCAGTAGAGATACTAATAAAATGCTTGGCAAGCCACAGCAGGAGTTATCATCTGGGAATATCCAAAGCACTTGCACAGAGAAGGCAAGAAGGCTGTGTCCACAGTATAAATAAAAACTAACTGGCCTCTACATCTATCCCCAAGACCTCAGTGAGAAGCGGTTTCACTGCAGAGTACTCAATGACACTTTTAATTTATCTCCGTGATGTGAGAGCAGAGGCAGTGAGCAACTACAGACAGAAAGAGTACAGTACCAGTGTGCTAAGATGGTTGTTTCACTGTGGCTAAAATTTTGATGTAGTCGACATACCATCTGCTAACATGAAAATAAAACAAGTTTATAAATTACTGTACAAGTGGGCTAACCTGGCTCCATGGTAAAAATCCACCTGCCAATGCAGGAGACATGGGTTCAATTCCTGGGTCCCAAAGATACCCTAGAGAAGGCCATGGCGACCCACTCCAGTATTCTTTCCTAGGAAATTCCATGGAGAGCGAAGCCTGGTAGGCTACAATACAGAGGGTCACAAAAGAGTCTGACATGACCAAACGACTAAACAACAACAAGGAGTTTGGGAGAGAAGAGATAAAGCATGAAGATCTCCCGAGTGGATGATGTTGTCCTTTCTCCAATCTAGTAATTCACAGTGAAAACTATAACTGTCAAGAGAACCAGAATTCCAAAAGCCATTCTTGATCTACAAAGATGTTGCCTGGGGTCTATGAGATTCTCAGAAAAGGGAATGATTGGGTGAATTTCACAGTATCATCAAGGAAGTGAAGGTGCCCCGAACTCTAATGTGACTTCTCCTTAGTGACTAAAGAACAAGCTGTGTTCCACAGAGGGAAAGATTGTTTTCGGAGAAAGGAATATATCCTGAAGGGGGTGCTAATTGAACTGTAAAAATGAAATGGGTAGATTTTCTAAAAATTCAGCAGCACAGGGTAGATGAGACTGGGATAGAGTGAGACATCCCAGGAAACGGTGACATTGCAAGCGATGCAAAGCGAAGAGGGGATTGGGTGAGATTCAGGAAGTTAGAGAAGTCATTTGACTTAGCTTCATTATATGAATTACTCGAGTTTTCTCTTTGTTGTGATAAAACAAAGAAATGATAACTATGCCACAACATTTGAGCCCATGCTCTAGAGCCCACAAGCCACAGCTACTGGGTCCACATGCTGCAACTACTAAAACCCAAGCAGCAGTGAGAAGCCTGCACACAGCAATGAAGAGAAGCCCCCACTCTCCACAACCAGAGAGAGCCCCTGCGCAGCAACAAAGACCCAGTGCAACCAAAACTAAATAAGTAATAAATATTAAAAAATAACTAAGAAAAAAGTTTGCTGAAACATAAGGAACATAGCATATAAGAGAGAGGGGAAAGACAGGAATGAAAAAAGAATTTGTAGACAAATTATTAAGAACTGAAAGTCAACTTTACAAAGCTACACAACCACTTGTATTTACAGTTCCAAGTGAGGTATCAGAGGCTATAATAAATGTGTATATGCTTGTGTGTATACACAAACACTGACTTACATTTGACATTATTACGTGTTTGTTTTTCCATTATACATTCTGTGTCAAATTACTGCTGCCTATGGTAGAGTGTGAAATCATCAAGAAGCTGCTGCTGCTAAGTCACTTCAGTCGTGTCCAACTCTGTGCGACCCCGTAGACAGAAGCCCACCAGGCTCCCCGTCCCTGGGATTCTCCAGGCAAGAACACTGGAGTGGGTTGCCATTTCCTTCTCCAATGCATGAAAGTGAAAAGTGAAAGTGAAGTCGCTCAGTCGTCTCCGACTCTCCTCGACCCCATGGACTAGCACACACCATGTATACAATTTCCTTCTATCTGAGTCTAGGAAGTCAGCCTGATAACCATCACAGTTTTCCTCCATTCATCCAACTCTAAATGGACCCATATGGATATTATAAAAGCTCCACCTTGAACTACCTTCTAGCACAGCCAGGGGCCCAGGTTTATTTAAGCTTTTGAACTTCTGTTTTCCCTGTGTATGAGATAGGAGTATTTCTCCATCAGTATTTAAAAGCAGGTACAAAAAGACCTTGAGTATAGTTAAATAGTTTTCTCTATCAGCTCATCTCTTTTGGTTTGGCTCCAATGAAGTTTAAGGAAGTGATCTGATTATAGAAGGAACTGAGATTCTATTGACTGCACATGTCTATCTAATCTTAGTGGACACATTTACTCATTTCGATTAAATTAAAAGTTCACCTGGTGTCTAGCCCTGTTGGAAGAGTTTTGTAGTGTATACCTTCCAAGGTTCAACCAGAGAGGCAGAACCATTAAGAAATTTATACATGCATGTTTTAAGGGACGTCACAATTGTGGGAACGGGTTAAGCAGTTTGAGCAAAGCTATTGTCTTCATGGCTAATACAGTTCAAATTCCAGAGGGCAGGGTAGAAAGAAAGGGGTCATAAAGTCAGAGAGAGCAAGGCCCAGCTGGAGCTCTGGCACACAGAGCTGGATCTGGCTTAAAGAAGGGAAGACTGAAAGTCGTTTGTTCCTATTGTTTCTGGCATTAATGGTATGGCTATACTGCAGAAACCATGAAGGTAAATGCCTATATCTGGCCCAGGAGTCAGAGAAGGCGGAGAAGAATCCAGGGAAATGTAAAGCTAGCGCAGAGGTAAATGCAACTTCAAACCAACAAGACTGAGTCAGCACTTTGGTGAGTCCAGAGTACAAAATGCTTGCTGCTTCCTTTCTGCTCTCTAAATCTTCCAAGGGTATCCCTTGGGGCTCGCCAGAAGGAAACCAACAAGAAAAGGAATTCTGGGAAATGTAGTTCAACCTAGTCAAGCTAACACCTTACAAAGCCACCACAACTCATTTTAAAGCATTCTTTTAAAGTGAATAACATAGTCTTGAATATTAATTCTTCTAAATCTCTTGTGTCTTTAATATTTCCCTTATGTAAAGTCTCTGCTATATGTTTATGATGAAAAGAGATGGGAAAACAGCATTTCTTAACACCCACTGTTGTAGAGCATAAACTTCTCTTTTTAACTGACTCCCTACAGAAAACTATTGCTTATTATTCGTCTTGTAAACCACTACATAAACTATGGAATCGTGAGGTTGGTAGGGATGGCCGAAGTCATTTATTCCAGTCTTTGACCTCTGGTGGGCTTTGTCTACATCCTTGTAGACTAAAGTTCAACCAGCTCACTGTGTAAAATACCCTCACGCTGACTTATTAACCAGCTTTGCATTATTTAACACTAGATTGGACTCAATCAATTGGAAAATTGAAATAATTGAAATAATGTAAAGAAGTCAGACCAGTATATCTACTATTTCCACTTTCCTGGTGGCTCAGGAGGTCAAGAATCCGCCTGTAATGCAGGAAGCCTGGGTTCCATCCCTGGGTCAGGAAGATCCCCTGGAGAAGGGAATGGCAACTCACTCCAGTATTCTTGTCTGGGAAATCCCGTGGACAGAGGAGACTGGCAGGCTACAATCCACGGGGTCACAAAGAACTGGACATGACTGAACAGCTAATTTTGACTTCTTGAAAATTTAAACAAAATGGGATTTGGAGGAATGATGAGAAAATAGTTATAATTCTGGACTTAGCATTGATGGGGGCTATTTCCTCCATTCAACCAACGGTCCTTTGGACTGACTCCTCAGACCTCCATGGTAGCTCTGGCTCCCCAGGCCAGATGGACTGAGCTGAGGTCATAACAAGCCCAAAGGCCAGTACTCTTTTTGTGGAAACTTAGATGATCCTGCCTCCATCTTGTGAGCAGATACTGCCACTTCTAGTGAGATAATTTCCCCTAGCTTAAATCTCAACTTCAAAAATTCCGTTTTGTTTATTCAGGTAGAATAAGAAACAGATTGTCCAGCACCTTACTAAAAATAGGCCTTTGGATAAATAAAGACATTTTACTGCTGCATAAGTTTTCTTAGCTGATTATATTTCTGTAACTGTCCCTCTTCTTCATTCATTTTCCAGCCCTTTGACCCATTTTTTTCCTTCCATCTTCTAAAATTTTGGAAAATTCTCTTCATATTTCCTAGGCTTTAAAACTAAAATTTGGATAGAGGACATTGGATGAACTTAGCAAATGGAGGATTTGCAAAGGCCATTTTTGCTGTGGACCTTGCTTATTTTATTCGGTGTGGATGCTTTATAAGCAGGATTCTGGAAAGAAAGTGATCAGCCCTCAGCTTACTTCTCAGTCCGGAGAGTCACCTGATCACTTTGTCTTCACAGAGTCCTTGTGTGGCTGTGAGAGCTTTTCTTGAATAACTTAAGCTACGGTTATGATTAAACCATCTTTGAAGAGCCCTTGAAAAGCAATTTTTTTTTTTCTCAGAGCCACCAAAAGGACAGCTCACCTTCTGAGGTAGTTGTGTGTTGTCTGCTGAGTGTTCTGAAGTAAGGATGATACCGTAGAGTGAGAGCGAAGCGCTCTCCACTTTCGAGGCCATGTGCGGATCACTTCCACCGACATGGCCGACTTTGACTAGGGAGTGCAGTCTTTCGAGGCACGTTGCCTGACGAGTGATCGCGTGCTTTGCTCTCCCCTTTCCTCTGGACTGTTTAGAGATTCTCTGAAGAAATTCAGTGGGTATTGTCCCAATCTGCTCAAGCTGCTGTAACAAAATACCACAGGTGGGGAGGCTGCAAACACAGAAATCTGTTTCTCACAATTCTGGAGACAGAGAAGTCCAAAATCAAGGTACCAGTGGATATTTTACCAGTTTCTTGCGAGGCTCTCTTCCTGGCTTGCGGACGGCACCTTGTCCCTGTGTCCTCACGTGGCTGAAAGGGAAGACTCTGGCGTCTTTTTCTCTTCTTTTTCAAAGAAGAGTTCTCCCAAGAAACACAGCCAAGTAACTTACTTACTTATTATAAGGAATTGGCTCATGCAGTTACAGAGCCCAAGAAGCCCAGAAATGCAGATGGCAAGCTAGAGACCTGGGAGAGCAAAAGGTTAGTTTCCACCCAAACGCTGGCAGGCTCAGGCGCGAGAAAGTGCCGATGCTTCCGTTATAATCCAGAACTCGGAAGAAATGGTATCCCAGCTCAAGACAGTCTCTGGGAAGGTGGTACGAATTGAGAGACTAGCATGGAAACATATATTACCGTATGTAAAATAGGGAGCTGGTGGAAATTTGCTGTATGACGCAGGGAGCTCAAACCCTGTGCTTTGTGACAGTCTAGACGGGTGGGGGTGGCATGGCAGGTGGGAAGGAGATTAAAGTGGGAGGGAACATAGGTATCTAGCACTCCCGGGGCTCAGACAAAAGAATCTGCCTGCAGTGCAATGCAGGAGACCCAGGTTCGGTCCCTGGTTAGAAAGATTCCCCTGGAGAAGGAAATGGCAACCCACTCCAGTATTCTTACTCAGAGAATCCCATGGACAGAAGAGCCTGCTGCGTTGCAGAGTCGGACATGACTGAGTGATGAACACTTATGGCTGATTCATGGTGATGTATGGCAGAAACCAACACAGTATTGTAAAGCAATTATCCTCCAATTAAAAATAAAGAATTTCTTTTTTTAAAAATAGACAGTCTTGAAGGAGTTACCTCTTACTTGAGGGAGCATCAAACTCCTTGTTTTATTCAAGTTCTCAGTTGATTGGAGGAGCAGCCCACCCTCCTAAAGAAGAGCAGTCTCCTCAGCCTACTGATTCAAACATTAATCTCTCCCAGAAACACCTTCACAGACACACCCAGAATAAGACAGCACCAAATGCCTGGGCTCCTCATGGTCTGGTCAAGCTGACACATAAAATTAACGATCACAGGTACTTTCCATTTATTTCCCAAAATTGCCCAGATGTGTTGAGAGGATCATTTTTTATTATCTGTTGGATTCCTCCAACAGACATTCCTGAGTTACTATTGCGTGCAGAGGTGTATTTTTTCCTATCCTCTGCACGCAGTTCTGCCCACTCAGAGCAAGGCTTTACTTTTTCCAATTACCACTTTAACAGAGAAAGGGATAATTCTGTTATCTTTTACTTTGAGAAAAATAAGATGTTTGGAAAAATACTGTCAGTGGACGATCTGTCCTGCTCAGTGAGTGTTCCAACACTGAGTTTACAAAAAACCATCTTCTCCTGCCATGAAGATTGAGGCTGGCGTTCTCAAGACCCAGACCTGGACAAAAATCTACAGTACAAAATACTTTTGTTTAAAGAGTCATTTAATGACTTCCAACTGTAGATGTGTGCCATGATAAGGGAATGAGAGCTGAAATCACTGGTAACTTGAAATTGTCTGAGGGCCCTGCCTGGGCCCTGACCCTGTCCAGAGAAGGGTAAGCTCCAAGAGACAGTTTAATCTGGGGCCTCTGACTCTGGAGAGGTCAGCTGCACTTGTGTCATTTAAGGGAACAATTTGATGCCAGCCTTTTTCAAAAGGTCACTGGATAACTCTGATTCTTGACCTCTGCCTGTTTCTACCAGATTGATGTAGAAACCAACAAACACAAAATGTTGATCAAGCTACTTTCCTTCCAGAAAAAGTAAAAAATAGTCAGAGTGCAGGTAACCCACTGACTTCATGATGCTATTTAGATGGAGATAGAAGAAAACCACAATAAACAAACGAGGTATCTGGTGACCTTAGGTGGCTGGAGAGACACGCTGGGTTTTCAACAACCCAGCTTCAATCTAAGTTACCTTCTTTTCCATTTTGGAGCCCATTATGCACTTGAAGTACCAGATTATTATTTTCTGTTTTAAAGGAATCTATAACAAAAGAGAAAACAAAGGAATACTTCCTAAAACCTTATCTATGGAGGGAAAAGGAACGTAGTTTCCTAACACCTTTAGGTCAATCAATTTCTAGATAAAAGGGAACTCAAAAACCCTCAAAAAAGTTTGCTCAATACTTTTTTTAAAAAATAGTTTGCTCACAAACCATCATGAAAATTGAGTCATAATGTGACTATTTCAGCCATTATCTGGTAACTAGAAAAGAAGTTGATATATCAAGAACAGGGAAATGTGTTGGGTAGAAATAAATGAGCACCCTCAATGGATGAAGGATTTTAAATTATGGAAAAGATCAGTGCTCTCACTAATCTCACATAACAAGCAAGTGCCACAGAGGAGTTGGGGAGGAACGTCAATGGCTTTCAACCCTTTGGAGCCCTGAAAATACCAAATTAATGAGGAGTACATGGAACTCCCCTCAAAATATAAATGAAAGCCCAGAGTTTTGAATATTATCAAAACTCTCAAATCCCAAGCACACCTATTAACATTTATATTATGTTTATAGAGATTCAGTTTAATACAATATGGAGTTCTGTGTTAACATATAATATAGCAAGCTAAGTAATCAGACCCCATACTCTACTGAAAATGTCTAAAAATTCCTAAAAGCATATTTCAAAATATTTCTTAAAAGCCCTGAAAAACAAGCAAGATATTTTGCCCTGAAAATATTTGTCAATCTCTGCAAGTTTGAGTTCTAGTTTTGATGATTCTGTGGGGAGGGGGTGTTGAGGTCAGAAGTCAAAGCCCAAAACCAGCTCAGGATGGGCAGTCTAAGAAGAGCCCCTCTCTCCACAAGGGAGCTACTTCCCTTGTAGCTCAGTTTGTAATCCGCCTGTAATGCAGGAGAACCAGGTTCGATCCCTGGGTGGGGAAGTTCCCCTGGAGAAGAAAATGGCAACCCACTCCAGTATTCTTGCCTGGAAAATCCCATGGACCAAGGAGGCTGGTGGGCTACAGTCCATGGGATCACCAAGAGTCAGACATGACTAAACCACCAGCACTCCACAAGGGTTACAGTCTGAGAGTTGGGGTTAATCAGAGCTGAGAAGGTCCATCATCTCTACTTTCAGTAGTTCTGTCCACAAGCTGCTCTTCATTTGCTGCACAGAATCACATCACCTGAATGGTCCCTGAACCTCAAGCCAAGAGTCTGAAGTTTTAGAGAGAAACAATACAATAAGTGAGTCTTCCTTTAGCTGGATGCCACAGCCTAAACACTGACTCATCACTGGACCTTGGTCCAGGCTCTTAAGCTCACTGTGCCATTATTTTCTCAACAATATATTGAGATGATAAGAGAGCCTCACAGGGTTGACATAAGGGTTAAATAAATTAAAGCACTTACAGCTGTGTCTGGCACACAGTAAGCTATTTATAGGTGTAAATAGATTTTAAATTTTATTTGAGAATAAACCAATTAAAGATGGGATGGAAGGTGTATGATTGAAAAGGGCAGACAGGGGCTTTGATAGGGGGCACTTGCAGCACTGTTCTTGAGCACAGGGAGATTATATGGAAGAAGTCATTTGAAAGCATATTTTAAATTCTATGGAGCTTCCCTGGTGGCTCAGTTGGTAAAGAATCACCTGCAATGCAAGAGCCGCAGGAGATGCAGTTTCTATCCGTGGATTGGGAAGTTCCCCTGAAGAAGAGAACGGCTACCCACTCCAGTATTCTTACCTGGAGAATTCCATGGACAGAGGAGCCTGGTAGGCTACAGCTCATGGGGTCCCAAAGAGTCAGGCATGACTGAGAGACTAATATTTTTAAATTGTATATCTATATGTTTTGCACTTTTCTGTAGGTTCAGTTCAGTTCAGTTCAGTTCAGTTGCTCAGTCATGTCCGACTCTTTGCAACCCCATGAATCGCAGCTGTATGTAATTTTTTAAATGGAGTAAGCTCTGTAAAAGTGGTTCTCAAACATATTGGCCTAAGTTTCCCTTTAAACTTTTTAAAATTATTAAGCACTGCAAATAACTTAAAATTTTTAATTGGAGTATAATGGCTTGACTATGTTGTGTTGATTTCAGCTGTACAGCAACATGAATCAGCTTTAAGTATGCACATATCCCATCCCTCTAAAGCCTCCCTGCCACCCCATCATCCCACCCGTCTTGGTCAGCACAGAGCATCAGGCTGAGATCCTGTGTTATATATCAACTTCACTAGCTATCTTTTTTACACATGATAATGGGTATGTATTTCAATGCTATCTCTCAATATATTTATGAATATTACAGTCAAAAATAAAAACTGAGAATTCGAAAATATTAATTCATTTAAAAATAACAGTAAGTGCATAACATAGGAACATAAGTGATACCATTTGGTTAATTTGTCATATTTTTCTAAACAAAAGAAAATAATGAGAAGAGTGGGGTTTTAAAATATTTTAGCAAATAACTTTAATATCTGACTCAATAAAAGCCTACTAGATTATTTCTTCAGCATTAAATGTGTTGCAATATGTTGTTTCAGTTAAAGTATATGAAGAAATTCCAGCTTCAAATATGCTTGTGGGCATAGGAAGAATAATTTAATGATCTTTTTAGACAATTGTGAATATTCTTCTTTGGTACAATAGTCAAAGTTGACAAGTAGTATTTTTTTAAGACTAATTTTAATTGTAGATTCAGAAACAATATCAGTGAAATTTCATGATCCATTACTTTAAAATTCATGAATCTAACTTCATGTTAAATGGATGTTTTATCCATAAAAACTCATATTGGTTCCCTTAGTTAGCACATCTTCCAAACATTGACATATTTATCAATCAATGTTAAAAATAATCACATTCATTTATATCATTACTGATTTCATTAGAAACTTTCAAAATATTGGAAAACTGTCTTGCTAAAAGTGGCAGATACAAGTTTTGAAAAATTCTATTTTTTGCTGGAAAGCTTTAATTGTACCATTAACAACCAAGAGTGATATTTTCCTTGAACTGATTTTATTAATTTTCAGAGAAATGTCTGCCAAGTACCCAAATCTGAATAACCATAGCTAGTCATTTGTTCTTTCAAGAAAAAAATGGCATCCGTGAAAAAAGCAGCTAACTGGGCTTCCAATCGAAACCATCTCACAAGCATTCTCTATACTTTGGTATCTAGCAGAATTACTTTATATACACTTCCATTTTGTTACATTAGGTATTTAGAACTACATATACTCAATAATCAACATTTAATAATTGTTTTTGCTACTTTATCTAAAACATTCTAAAATAAAAAGGCTTTCTTTTTTTTTCTTTTCTTACTGCAAATAAGTAGTTTGTGGGGGAGATAAAGAAGACAGCTTTGGCTTTTCACCGAAAGGTCTTGGTTCCAGTCAGAATACATATATATATTTTTAAGTAAATATTTTTATTTAATTTCAAGAAATTTAATATCATATATAACTGAGGTTGAACCCCTTTCCTCACCACACACACACACACACACACACACACACACTTCTCAGATATGATTTTACAAAAATAAGTGTTTTACACTGAGAAAGATTAGGTAACATGTGAAGGGTGATGTGAAACTGAACACAAAACCTGAAGTATTTGTGCAAAGCTGGCCTTGATGGGGCTCTGAGGACCTGCATGTACTAGAGCCTGGATTAAGGAGCATGGGTTATTTGGTGAGATCATTGTCACTCATAAGATTTGAATGGAGTGCATTATATATGCACTTACTGTAGGAAATTAAAAAAAAGAAAGCTAGGAAAATTATTTTTAACCAGTCACCACTGCTTTATACACTGTTAAAAAAAAAGAAATTCTTAAACAAGAGCCTTTGGAATCCTCTTGCTATATAACAAATATCACAGACTCAGAGGTTTAAGACATCCATTTACTGTTCCGCAGTTCTGTAGGCCACAAGTCCTGGGACTGTGTTACACCAAGTTTGTATTAGTTAGTTAGGGCTGCATTACAAAGCACTACAGAGTAGGCATCTGCTTCCACCCTCATTTAAGCTGTTGGCAAAATTCAATTCCTTGTAGTTGTAGGACTGATGTCCCTATTTCTTTGTTGAATGTCTTCTGGGGTTCATTCAGCTCTTAAGGGCCACCCACATTTCTTGCCAGCAGTGGACAAGTTTGTCCCTGGCATCAGGTCTCTTTTGAGTATTTTCAGATTTCTTTCAGCAGGAAGATCTTAATCCTTTTTAAGTGCTTACCTGTCCTGGGACCTCTGCTTCTTGTTTGGGAGCCTTAATGACTGACAGTAGATGGTTCTTATGTTGCTCAGTAGTTGCTCGGAGTTGTAAAGGAAGTTCTCAGTCCTTCTCAGGTGAAGAAAGCATGACCCAGGTCTCACCTTCTGGCACGAAGAGTGATTTCTTGCTTAGCAAGAGAGTTTGTTGTGCATAAAGATACATGCAGTAACATTCCTCTGTAATAAAATTAATACTTTAATACTTCCCCTAGCAACTGATGTTTGGAATATCAATGTTTAATCATTTTATAAATGTGAACTGCCTTCATCATTCTTGAAAGCCAGACTTATAATAGAAATTAATGCAAAAATAGGGGAAGGCAGCATAAGTATACCTAGGGTCTAGCATGTTTTTTAGCCTTTATGAGCTGTTTATCTAAATGGTTCTGAAGCTCTTTCAGGCCATGATTCCTAGCTAGGCTTTAAGCCTGTTCTTAGGCAGGGAAAAGCCCAAGTATCTATGCTGTGCACCTACATGAGAAGCAGAGAAATTCATGTGAAGGGTGGCATCTTAACACAGACCCAGCCATCTGAGAAAGGAGAGAGGGAACAAGGCTGGAAATAGAATGGAGATAATGGGATCTGGAGGCCATCAGCTTTGCCCCTCCCCATGTATACAAACATATGCACACATGTACACACAGAGACACACATTCACCCATACATACACAATACACTTACACACAAATACACGCATATACGCCCATACACATAAACATACACACACGATATACTCACACATGTAAATACTTATACACATACACACACATAGACATCTACACATGCATATACATATACACACAATACACTCACACACATATACACTCATACACATACACATATACATACATACACATATCGCACTCATATACACACATATACACATAACATTGTGACAACATCCTCTTGAGAAGTCTCTTTTTTATTCATTTTTTCCTCTTATTTTTTAATATTTTGCCCATCTTTCAAACAGCCTGCCTAGGATTATATACATATGTGTATATATGTATGAATTTTTTTCCAACTTAACCTCAGTGCCAATACCCAATGGACTGAGGAAGCAACTAGAGCCTGAGATGCTAGAGTCTGGGACTGAACAGAGAGTGGATCTGAGCTGTGCTGAGCATGAGGATCCCCCGAGGATTGGTGGAGTAAAAGGAAAATCTGGGCTCCTTACCTGGACTGTGAGTCTCTTGAAGGAAATGGCTATTCCCCTTATATGTAAATTCTCAGAACCTAACAGTGTTACCTCAAAGCAAATTCAGTAAGTGCTTTATGCTAAAGCGGTTTTGCTAGTTTCCTGGCAGTTGTCTTTGGGGCAATGGTGTTGACAGGGACAGCAGTGATGATGCTAAAGAAGCCAAAGTCAGAGAAAGGAAAAGAGAAGCTCCTGCCCCACATGAGGGACTACTAAGCTACAGCCCTCAGTCAAGAGAGCACTGGGGTAAAACATTTCATTTGGGGGAAAAAGATGAAAGACATAGGAATTATCCATATGCCTCTGCGAATGGGTCTAAGGGTGAGCAATGTTCAGTTAAACCAGGGAGCAGGAGAATAAATGCCTGCTAGGTGTCGGGTGCTTTGTAAACAGTGCCACATACATTTAATCCACCAAATTACTCAGTGGTCTAGGTATTCTGTGTCAACTGTTCATTTGAAAATGAGTTGCAGGGACATTGGTCTTTCCTGGGGTCATTCTATAAAAGTCAGCCTGTTCTTTTATCTCTGAAGTGCTCACTACACTGTTCCACAGAAGCCAAAACATTCTGGAACACAACTGACAGCTCATCCTGATAGACAGCGAGTCTAAGCAGCATTTATGTAAGATAGAAATCCAGGTTCCTTTCAAACACCAGTATCACCCATGTCCAGTTGTTTGCATAAACACCTTCCCTGCCATGCAGAAATCTGTACACATAATTTCTGGGTGCTTTCCTGCCCTTAGCTAATGCTGCCCTTGCTAGGCAAGGAAGAGCAAGGCAGCCTGCAGCAACAACTATTGGACTCATCAAACACCACTCTTGGACTGTTCACAGGCCTGGGAGAAGTCTCTCCATCCTGAGGTGAGGGGATCTCTGGCCTCTGGGAAGCGCTGCCCTTTAATCAAACCAGAAAGATTGTTGGCTGTCTTTTTCTTAACACTCAGATAGGGAAACACCACTTATCCTTTTGGAGATTCATTGTGGTCAGTCAGGAAGTTTTCTCCCCAAATGGCACCAGCGGTAAAAATAGAAAGAATGGTTATTAACCTTAACACACGGGCTCCAGATGGCAATCTGGTCTTTCATCTCAAAGAAAAGGAAATGGCAGAGACAAATTTAAGAGACTGAAAATGGAAGAGGTAGCACCCCTGGGCGCTTCCGCTTAGCTTTGGGATGGCTTCAGAGATGAAGCTCTAGCAGGGAAAACCGAGGCCTCTTCTCCGAAGGTGGACTGCAAACAAACATTTTTCACTTACAGGATGTTGAGTGCTGCTCCCGGATCCCTTGAGCACAAGTATAGCAAGTGCAGCTCATTACACAGGAATAAGGCAAATAAAATTGCTTCCAATATTTTTTGGATGAATTCTGTGGGAGGCCATTGGGAAACAGAAGCCAGCTTTCGCACATATTTAATTAAAAAAAAAAACATTTAAATAGTATTAAGCTTTTCCACACATCCATGTTGGCTTAAATTCATAATGTTATGATTCAAGTACTTAAAAAAAAATTAACAATTCTAAATGCATGTTTATTAAAGGAAATGTATTATGCATTGACCTTTTGCTTTTTCCTAACTCTTCTGGATTTTAATAGCGGAAGAATATTTAATAGACAGAACCTTTGCCCAGTGGTCAGGAAACCTGAAATTTCACTATTGGTCATGGAGTTAACCAAATTGAATTTTTTTCTATATTCCCTTTAACTCACCAGTGCTGACACCTAACTAGAGCCATTCTGATTTTTGGAGGACTCCTGGATGCTAGTTGTGGTTTTCCTATTTTGTTAGAGGTCTTTGGAGGTAATAACTGAGGCTTTAGAATCAAACAGAGTCAAAGTTGAACTACTTACTAACTGTACATATTTGAGCAACTTATTTTGCCTCCCTGAACTTTAGTTTCCTCTTTTGTTATATAGGAATAATAGGAAGTTCTTCTGAAGATTGTCAGGAAGAATTATTGAACTAACATATATAACATAGTAGGCATTCAATAAATATTAATTTAATTTTACTGATAGTAGTATTCTTTTCCTCTTTTAATTAATTTATTCTGTCCCCCCACCCCTCCTGCAAATCTCTCCTGCTTCTTATATTTTCATCCACTGAAACTGAAACCAAGCCGGACTCTGTCAGCCTTCCCAGGGACAGACCTCCGTGCCCCATGCCTCTTGCTTATAGAAAAGCTTCAGCCTCCTAGGCTTTCTCTGAGTTCCAAAGAGAAAATTTAATTGGAAAAGTGACAAAATGCAGAAACATAGGAAAGCAGTCAAGCAAGACAAAATAATACTAATTTCAAGTCAGAGTCAAGAATGTTTAGTTCCTCCACAAGGGCTATAGATAATATTCTGAGCCTTATCTTTGAGCTGTTTTGCAGATACTAAAGCTCCCATCAGATGGAAGGAGTGGACACAAGCATGTGGATAATAGACCAGGTGGACCCAGAAGATACTGATACTGATTCCGAAATACCACTTTGTAACCTCACCACTAACCAATCAGAAGAATGCCCACAAGCTGATCAGGTACTCTGCAACCCCCACCCTTGATGCTGCTTTTAAAAAAAACCTTTCCCTAAAATCCATCAAGAGTTTCCCAGGTGGCATTAGTGGTAAAGAACCCAACTGCCAATGCAGGAGATGCAAGTTCAACCCCTGGGTCAGGAAGATCCTCTGGACGAGGGTATGGCAACCCACTCCGGTATTCTTGCCTGGAGAATTCCATGGACAGAGGAGTTACCATGGACTGGCAGGCTACCATCCATAGGGTTGTAAAGAGTCATATAAGACAGAAGTGACTCAGCACGAACAAAAATCCATCAAGGAGTCTGGGTTTTTTTGAGCATAAGCTGCACATTCTCCTTGACTGGTGCCCTGCAAATAAATGTGCTTTCCTTTACCACAACCCAAGGTCAGTAGATTAGCTTTGCTTTGCTCTGGGTAAGCAAACCCAAATTTGGTTTGGTAACAAAATTGCATCTCTTAGCCAATGTCTTTTCTCAAGTCTGTGTTCTCCATGGTGACTTCTTCAACCCCAGAAACTAGCAGTGAATTTCCATAATCTCCAATCCTTGCCATTTCTGTTACATGCCTCATGTAGAGCTTGTCACTTATTGCCCTGCACTGTAGGCTTGTTTTTTGCTCAAATCTGATCATTCTAATTAAGATAATAGTGTCTGGAGGGCAGGAAGCAAAATGTTCTCTCGTAAAATGTTTCTTGAATGTGTGTTGAATGAATATGCATACACTATAGAATAGGGCCATATGGTTTATACATTAATTTGTTGAATCCAAGGAAAAGGGTTTTCATTTTAGTATTTTTTTTTAATTTTAGCATTTAGATATGTCAATTTAGTAAAACAAAAAATTGTCTTGAAGTTACTAGATATTAGTTGAAGTCAGAATGAAAATATATTTTTCTGAAAATTCTTATTCTTTTGCTCTGACACGACACTGCAGCTGTCAATTTTTGAATCCCTGTAAGTAGACATAATTTCTTCCAGAGCTGAGTGGTAATGCTTCCAAATAAAACCATGTAACATCCAGCAAGTCACTTCACCTTTTTCTGCTTCAGTTTCCTTATTTGTAAGATGGGTGGGGGTATCAGATCAGACGATGCTTTAAGAGACTTTCCTTCTCTAAAAATTTCCAGTGTGCCCGTTTTAACATGAGAACACTGAACTTGGTGACCTTAACATTTCCTTTCTGTGGTGTGATTCATTTTTACCTTCTCTTTCTAGACTACCTAGGGTCCCTAGAAAAATAACCAAAATTAGTTTTTCAACCATGGCATCTACTATTCAAAAATTTCCCAACTACTGTGAGTTCCCCCTAGGGTTTCTCATCTGCATTTATCAAGAAGTTTCTCTCTACTCCCTCAGGATTCCATCACTGTTTTTCTTTATTCTAGCCACATCTTCAGTTGTTCCTGCTTCTCATAAAATTAGCTGTGCTGTGTGGTTGTTTGTGAAATAGGATTTTTGCCTGAGCTTTCCATCTTTTAAATTGACTGCATTTTTATCATCTTTAAAATGAACTACATCGCCTCCAGTGTTCTCATGCAAAGCTGAGGGTGACTGAATCTGACATAAAACATATTTCACACCACCAAGAGAGACCCCCATTTTATAATAATGAGATGATTCAAATGTACTATAAAGTGGTTCTTAAAAACGTTACTAAAAGACTTGATCAAAAGTAATTCATATTAGGAATGCCCAAATACAATCAGGATTGAAGTAAATTGGTCAGTCACTATAGTTTGAATGACCTAAACCATTCTGTGAATTACCAGCACCTAGTGTAACTATAGGAAGGATGACAGCAGCTTGGTTATCTTGGATAGTGTATTGACAGTTCCTTGGAGATTCTCTGTTAGCACAGATACAGTCTTGAGATCTAGAAGATGTGCAGAGGCAGTTTCTGCTTTTTTTTTCTTTGATTCATGCAAATCATGTGAGATGAATATTCCACCTTCCACAAACAAAGAGCTCAGGGTAGACCTTTTGTCCAACTGCCTACTCTACACACAGTCTGGACCAAGTCTCAAAGATTTAAAAATTAAGCAAGTTTAACTAGAGATTGGAGTATTTGCAGAAAGGATTAAAGTTACTAAAAATGTTTTTGCTTTGGAAGAATCCCACTTTAGGGAATTTTCCTTTTAGTCTTGCAATAGGAAAATGGTGGTGTCAGTCTCTTGGGAGGAAGTGACCTCCCAGCTGCTGACTGATGAGACCTTGTGAATGAAGCTTCAAAAAGAGGTTACTGCTGCTAAGTCACTTCAGTCTTGTCTGACTTAAGGGTGGGGAAACTGTCAGCGACTCTGCTCTCCAAAGTCTAGTATGGGTAGCAAATACCTCATGGATAATGCACAATGAGAACCAGTTTCTCAATAGCAAGCTACATAAAAATTTAGAGCCAAAACCTCAGCTAGGAATAGTGTTAATGTTCCTGGAGGGTCCCATCTGCTTGCTTCCCTGAGGACCTGCAAAGATGGTAGGCAAGTGGTGGCGGATTCAGGGTTTTAGGCTCCTCACCATCTCTCTCTCTTCTCTCATTAAAGATGCTACACACACCTACTATATGCCTGACACTGGACTCAGCACTAGAAAGAGGGGGAGATATCAAGGCAAAATTATTGCTGGGAGTTATCACTTTGCCATAATTCCTGAAGGCTGGGTTCCATTCAGGACCCCCACATCCAAGCTGTTCAGGGAGCTCAATTGCAGCAGATGGTGGATGCTCACCACCTTCTGAAATGTGATTCCTACCCCATGAGCCGAGGTAGGAACCCTACTGCTTCATAGAAAACCACAGAACTTTATACTGCTGTGCTTGCTACTTCTCTAGGAGAGGAATAGAGGTTTCAGTCAACTGAAGAACATCTCTAGGTTGCAAAAGACCACACAGTTTGGCATAGAGAATGAACTTGTAGCTACCAAGGGGGAAGGAAGGGAAGAAGTGATAGTTCAGGAGTTTGGGACTGACATGTTCACACTGCTTTTTTTAAAATGGATAACCAACAAGGACCTACTGTATAGCACAGGGAACTCCGCTTATGTGGCAGACTGGATGGGAGGGGAGTTGGGAGAGAATGGATACATGTATATGTATGGCTGAGTCACTTTGCTGTGCACCTGAAACTACCACAACATTGTCAACTGGCTTTGTTGTTGTTGTTTAGTTGCTAAGTTGTGTCCAACTATTTGCAACCCCATGGACTGTAGCCTGCCAGGCTTCTGTCCATGGGATATCCCAGGCAGGAATACTGAAATAGGTTGCTATTTCCTTCTCCCAGGGATCTTTACAACTCAGCAACTGAAGCCGATCTCCTGCATTGGCAGGAAGATCCTTTACCACTGAGCCACCAGGGAAGCTTGTTAATTGACTATGCTCCAATATAAAATAAAAAGATTCTTAAAAAGAGAATTGCTTTTCTTTAGGGAACTATTTCGGAGAAGGCAATGGCGCTCCACTCCAGTACTCTTGCCTGGAAAATCCCATGGACAGAAGAGCCTGGTAGGCTGCAGTCCATGGGGTCACTAAGAGTCGGACACCACTGAGCGACTTCATTTTCACTTTTCACTTTCATGCATTGGAGAAGGAAATGGCAACCCACTCCAGTGTTCTTGCCTGGAGAATCCCAGGGACAGGGGAGCCTGGTGGGCTGCTGTCCATGGGGTCACACAGAGTCGGATACGACTAAAACAACTTAGCAGCAGCAGCAGGGAACTATTTAACTTTGAAATGCTTTCCTTGAAAAAATTGGACCTCTATCTGCTCTTCACATATTATTCTTTGATGAATTTACCCGCTCCCTTGTGGGTGGTGAGGGGCAATGTTCTGTAATGAGCAAGTCACGTTGCTGAACTATAAGAGAAATGTTGGTGGTGGACAGCGAAGCCCGGTGTGCTGCAGTCCAGGGACACGATTGAGTGACTGAACTGAACTAAACTGAAAAGAACATACTGAGAGATTATTATAAGCAACGTGAAGCACTGAATATTGGTCAGCATTTCTGAGAAATTCCAAGCAGAAAAACAGTTGGCACTGAGGTGGAAAAAAAACCAAGTGGTAGAGCATATTTCTATCCTTCACCTAACCTCTCCCCCTAACCTTCTTCCTATGAGCAAGTCTTGCTGGGCACATCTTCCCACTGGAGGGGAAAATATGGAATTAGGTAAAACAGCCGTTCTTTGAGCCTCCAAAGTTGTAGACGTGCTAATAAATGCTGTCCCTGTGACTCTGCACCACTTCCCCTGGGTATTTGTCATTTGTTCACTGAGACATTCTGACAGCCATTTGGCAGTTGCGTTTCGTCAGGTTGTAACGGAGTACATTTCCACTGCCTTCAATATTTTTTCATTCCAATTACATGCAGTGAATCAAACGCTTGCTATGGTGAAATGCGACTGAAACCCTCCGCAGAGCCAAGAGCCGCTGGAGAACCCAGCTCCGATAAGTGCCAGTGGGTATGTACAGTGCCTCCCTCTCCATGTGAAGAGCAACTAATTTGATTTGTTCTCTTATTTGAGAGGGAACCAGATCATTTGCATTGTAAATAAAACCATTTCTTGTCTTTATTTCCATCTTTTTTGATTGCTTTTGGCTGCTTAAGTTGGATAATTGAATCATGGGCCATATGAAAGAGAGCAGAGAAAGATTTTAAATAATTTCAGCAGTGAACTCAAAGAAAATGTGTGGCAGTAACAGATGAGTAAAGCATCTCTCGTCTCAGCCTTAGTGAACACTGTACGGCACCTGAGCTACTAACTCTGCTTCTGGGAGACTGATAGAGGCCTCTCAAAATACATTCGCTGTGTTAAACTGGGAGCTTGGTTCTACACATTTGAATGAGACCCCAGTGTTGTTATCAGTGGTGGAAGAAAGAGCCCCGATGGGAGCACTGCCTCGGGTCCACGTAGCCTACAGTGCAAATGAGAGCTGGGTGACATTCAGTAGGATTTTTCTGCAATGATGGTTATGGGATAAATAGTGGAAGAAACAGCTCTCCTAAGTCACTGCTTTTTGCTACAATTTAACCATATTGAGAAGGCAGCCATTTCCTGAGATAGCAAAAGAGGAAGTGAACTTAAAATAGCCACCAAAATCATTTTACGCCTGAATGATTTCTCTTCCTAGTACAGCATCACTGATTCAGTATTCCCAAGAGCTACAGTTATTTTTCCAGATGATGGTACTTGAAGAGGAGGCCTTTGAGATTCCCAGGAAGGTCTCAGAGGTGGGTTTTTTGGACAACATTTCCAGCAAAAGATTTTCATTTCTTCTTTGTTTCTTGGTGACGGCAGTGAGCGGCAGGTATTGGATAAGGAGTCCTGTTCAGAACAGTGTAGAGATTCTTATCCCACTTGCGGAGATGTGAAAAATCTCCAGGAGCGCTAGCCCATCCTTGCTAGGAACAGTCTAATCCAGCCTCCGATGACTCTTTCCGAAAAGACAGGACACACCACTCCCAGGTGGCACTAGTGGTGAAGAACTCTCCTGCCTATACAGGAGATGAAAGAGTCATGGGTTTGATCCCTGAGTCAGGAAGATCCCTTGGAGGAGGGCATGGCAACCCACTCCAGTATTCTTGCCAGGAGAGTCCCATGGACAAAGGAGCCTGGCAGGCTACAATCATAGGGTTGTAAATCAGACATAATTGAAGCAACTTATCATGCATCCACCTGCCCAGCCCCTGGAGATTCTCTCTTTCTGGGAAGGGCAGTGTCCCTAGGCTAACTCTAGATAGGTCTAGGGGCCACAGCCTGTGAACCACCAGGAAGGAGATCCCTAGGTCTGACCTTGGCAAGTCACAGCCAGCTAAACCATCCTGCTCACCTCCCTGCCCCTTGGCTTCTGATCATCTCTCTTCTTTCAATATTTTATCTTCATACTGCTCTGAGCTGCCTCTTTTCTCATGCAGATTTCTACAGTGTTTTTCTCTTTCTAACATTTCTTCCATGCTTCCTGCAACTACAGGTCCACAGCAGGCCAATTCTCTCAACTGCACTATTTTTCCTTTCCCCTCTTAGTCTTCATTGAAAACTTGCACTGCCCTGAGGATTGTTGTTCAGTCACTCAGCCATGTCCAACCCTTTGTGACGCCATGGACTGCAGCACACCAAGCTTCCCTATCCTTTGGTATCTCCCAGAGTTTGCTCAAATTCATATCCATTGAGTCGATGATGCCATCCATCCATCTCATCCTCTGTCACCTCCCTTCTCTTCCTGCCTTCAGTCTTTTCCAGCATGAGGGTCTTTTCCAATGTGTCGGCTCTTTGCATCAGGTGGCCAAAGTACCCTGAGAATTGCCTACCCCCAGACCTGAGAAAGTTTCTCCAGGTAGAACCACTACAATCCTGTGTCCCAAGTTTGGCCAGCTGGGTCAGCAAAGTCCTTGTTTCCCACTGTTCCCTCAGAACTGCAAGCTCTCTTCACTCAGACAAAGCCTCTTCTCCCTTATATGAAGCTCACATTGAGCATCATCATAGCCCTGACTGCCATGCCCTCTCTAGACTCCAGTGCCTGCTGGGATTGCTGTTGTACATATTATTTCATTGTGACTATGTTTAACGCTGCACACATTGGGGTTCTGTCTTTGGTTTGGAAATAAAACTCTTTCATTTTTGATGTGGACCATTTTTAATGTCTTTATTGAATTTGCTACAGTGTTATGTCTGTTTTATGTTTTATTTTTTTGGCTGCAAGACATGTGGGATCTTAGCTTCCCGACCAGCAATCGAACACACATTCCCTGCATTTGAAGGCAAAGTTTTAGCCCCTGGACAGCCAGGGAAGTCCCTAGAATAAAATTTTTAATTCTTATGTGCAGGCACAGTATTTCATTGATCCCCCTGCCCCCCGCCAATACACACACCCCTTGTGTTCACCATCTTTGTGTTTACCTGCCCAACACCCTCGTGCCTGCAAGCCATCCAGTCTCCTTTCCAATTCATTAAGTTTCTGTTCAAATCTTATCTTTCTGATGAAACATCTTTAGGCATACCAGCCCAAAGTGATTTCTCATCCTGCAAAGCCATAGCATGTATGGCCCCTGCCAGGTGATCAAAAATAGCTGTGGCACTCCCTGATTCTATGAAACCTTCGATTGGATTCCCAGGAAGGTCTCAGAGATGGGTTTTTTGGACAATATTTCAAATATTTCAAATATCATACTGTTTGGTGCTAAACAAGAGGTTCTCATTATTGTAGTCCATCCTGCTTATCACCACTGTGGGTGTAAGAGTGAAGCCTACAGGTGGCCAGCCAACACCTTGCATGCAAACAACAGATTTTTAATCACCATCACACATCTGATGATTAGAAACAAAAAAACTGATGTCAAAACTCATTTTCAATGATAATTTAATCATTCAGCTTACAGTTACAGATTTCTTTTATAATTGCAAAGTAGATGGCAAATTGTTTTTTTTTAATGGCTTATAGTGACAAAATCTGCCTAGAATCATAAGATTTTACACAGGAAGGAACTTTACTTCCTATATCTTTTATTTTACAAAAAATTTTTCTTTATGTTATTTTATCTGTGAATATAATTTTAAACTAAGAGTTTATTTTTCACTCATATTTTGTATCCAGCATGAGTCGGTAGAGAAGTTCTGTTCATTGTAGTTTTGCAGAAATTTTGGTTAATTGAGTCTCCATTTCAGTATACATTTCTACTATGAGGCAAAGAAATCAGCATTCTGGAGTCTTTTCCTGATGACTCCAAGTTCTAGCCCAGAAATGATATCTGTTGCTTCCCCCTGAACAAGCCATTTCTGGCCAGAAATGGTATGGACCTAACAGAAGTAGAATATATTAAGAAGAGGTGACAATAACACGCAGAAGAACTATACTAAAAAGATCTTCAGGACCCAGATAACCACAATGGTGTGATCACTCACCTAGAGCCAGACATCCTGGAATGTGAAGTCAAGTAGCCTTAGGAAGCATCACTACGTACACAGCTAATGGAGGTGATGGAATTCCAGCTGAGCTATTTCAAATCCTTAAAGATGATGCTGTGAAAGTGCTGCAGTCAATATGCTAGCAAATTTGGAAAACTCAGCAGTGGCCACAAGACTGGAAAAGGTCAGTTTTCATGCCAATCCCAAAGAAAGGCAATGCCAAAGAATGCTCAAACTACTGCACAATAATTGCACTCATCTCACATGCTAGTAAAGTAATGCTCAAAATTCTCCAAGCCAGGCTTCAACAGTATGTGAACTGTGAACTTCCAGATGTTCAAGCTGGATTTAGAAAAGGCAAAGTTACCAGAGGTCAAATTGCCAACATCTGTTGGATAATAAAAAAAGGAAGAGAGTTCCAGAAAAATATCTACTTTTGCTTTGACTATGTGGATCACAACAAACTGTAGAAAATTCTTCAAGAGATGGGAATAACAGACCACCTTACTTGCCTCCTGAGAAATCTGCATGCAGGTCAAGAAGCAACAGTTAGAACTAGACATCAAACAACAGACTGGTTCCAAATCGGGAAAGGAGTATGTCAAAGCTGTATATTGTCACCCTGCTTGTTTAACTTATGTGCATCATGCGAAATGCTGAGCTGGATGAAACACAAGCTGGAATCAACATTGCCAGGAGAAATACCAATAACCTCAGATATTCAGATAATATCACCGTTATAGCAGAAATTGAAGAAGAACTAAAGAGCCTCTTGATGAAAGTGAAAGAGTAGAGTGAAGAAGCTTGCTTAAAACAACATTCAAAAAATGAAGATCATGGCAGCCAGTCCCATCACTTCATGGCAAATAGATGAGGAAACAATGGAAACACTGAGAGAATTTATTTTGGGGGGCTCCAAAAACCACTGGAGATGGTGACTGCAGTTATGAAGTTAAAAGATACTTCCTCCTTCAAAGAAAAGATATGACCAACCTAGACAGCATATTAAAAGCAGAGACATTATTTTGCCAACAAAGGTCCATATAGTCAAAGCTATGACTTTTCCAGTAGTCTTGTATGGATGTGAGAGTTGAACTATAAAGAAAACTGAGTGTAGAAGAATTAATGGTTTTGAACTGTGGCGTTGGAGAAGACTCTTGAGAATCCCTTGGACTGCAAGGAGATCCAACCCGTCAATCCTGAAGGAAATCAGTCCTGAATATTCATTGGAAGGACTGAAGCTGAAGTTGAAACTCCAATACTTTGGCCACCTGATGTGAAGAACTGACTCACTGGAAAAGGCCCTGATGCTGGGAAAGATGGAAGGCAGGAGGAGAAGGGGACAATAGTGGATGAGATGGCTGAATGGCATCACCAACTCTACAGGCATGAGTTTAAGCAAACTCTGAGAGTTGGTGATGGATGTGGAAGCCTGGCATGTTGTAGTCCATGGGTTGCAAAGAGTCAGACATGACTGAGTGACTGAACTGAAGTGAACAAGCCAGAACCATTAGCTAGAACCAATCTGTGACCTGCCCAACTAAAGGAGCCAGAAAGAAAGGAGTTACTTCTTCCCACGTGCTGCTGCTGCTGCTGCTGCTAAGTCGCTTCAGTCGTGTCCAACTCTGTGCGACCCCATGGACGGCAGCCCACCAAGCTCCCCGGTCCCTGGGATTCTCCAGGCAAGAACACTGGAGTGGGTTGCCATTTCCTTCTCCAATGCATGAAAGTGAAAAGTGAAAGTGAAGTCGCTCAGCTGTGTCCTACCCTTAGCGACCCCATGGACTGCAGCCCACCAGGCTCCTCTGTCCATGGGATTTTTAATGAACAGCAACAATAACTACCATACTATAGCTAATGTTAAGCCATTTGTATTATATTTATGCCATATTATTATAATATTACAAGAGAAACTGGAAGGCATTAAAATGAGCACGTATTTTGGAGTCAGAAAAGCCTAGGTTCTAAAGTCTATTCTGCCATTCATTAGCTGAACTTCGAATCACCAGGGCCAATATACTTGACCTCTCTGAACTTCAATTATTGTTGTTGATTTTTAGTTGCTAAATCATGTCCAACTCTTTGTGACTCCATGGGCTGTAGCCCTTCCAGGCTCCTCTGCCCATGGGATTTCCCAGGCAAGAAGACAAGAGTGGGTTGCCATTTCCTTCTCCAGAGGATCTTCCTAACCCAGGGATCAAACCTGCGTCTTCCACATTGTCGGGTGGACTCTTTACCACTGAGCCACCTGAGAAGCCCAGTATATTAACTTCTAAGATTTAACCCGGCTGCCTTGAGGATTCAATGAGAGAAAATGTTTTGTGAACAATATAGAACAATTTCTAGCAAATAAGTAATCAGTATATGTTAATTTCCTCTTTCTTTTCCCCTCTTTTGCTCATGCTTTGTTCATCTTCTCTTATCTTCTTTTTGTCCTTCCTTACTTCCCTTATGGCTATGGATTTGTTCTTTCCCTGGGTGTGAAAGATTCAACCCATTCCCCTCACCTGCAGATAAGCGTATTCACATCAATGCTCTAACAAGCTGTGTTTTCATCAATACTTCCACCATACATATCACTTCCAGGACTGTGTTAGGTAACTTTCTCTTTTGATCTGATCCAGCTGTTGGATCAATACCTTTAAACAATTTATGAACAGCTCCTCACCCCGACCTCTCTAAAATTTTATTAATTTTTCAAGAGCATATTGTTTCTCACCACATCAACTGTAAGACTTTCAGAGCTAAGAGCACTTTCAAACTTTATATCACTTACAGAGTCAAGCGTTTTCCTTTGTCTGACCCATCAGATGATGTGTCTTGCAACATCAGATGTAAAGTGGTTCATTGGTGACAGCCATGTGTACTAGGGTTCTGAGGCTGCCAGAGGAATGGCCACAGTTAGATGGGTGGAAAAATGAAATTCATTTTCTCACAATTCTGCAAACTAGAAGTCCAAGATGAAGTGTTTCCTGGGTTAGTTCCTCCCAGGTCCCTGAAAGAATCTGTTCCACGCCTCTCACCTTGCTTCTGGCAAAGGGCTTATAGAAATATCTCCCTGGTCTCTGCCTTCATCTTCACCTGTTCTCTGTGTGTATGCACCTGTGCCCAAGGTCTGCTTTTCATAAAGATACTAGTCATGCTGGGTTAGGTCCCATCCTAATAAAGTTATTTTAAGTAATTACCTCTGCAATGCTGCTCTCTAAATACATTCACATTCTGAGGAAATAAGGAGTTAGGACTTCGACATATGAATTTGAAGGGAACACAGTCTATAGCATACAGGTTACTATGATCAAGGTGAATACTTCATAATTTTACAAACTGAACAGTATGACATCAATATTTGTGCCATGTCCAAGTATAATTTTCAAATGACAAAAACTTGATACTGATAGTGAACATCTATCAGAGATTAATTTACTTAATTCATGAGAGAACTTGCAGAATGGTGAAACTTATTCCAAGAGCATCTGCGGAACAGAAGTTGGTATCATACTCAGCAAAGATAAGCCAAAATGAGTTTGCTAAGTTACAGACAAAACTGGAAAATGATCTCTAGACAATAGACTCATAACCTTTGAGATTATCTTTTCTACCAGACATAAATTATTTACATACATCTAGGTTGGACAAAAGTCAGAAACTGACATGTAACTTTACAGAGTCTGCTCTATTCAGTAGTCTACAGCAGGTCAAAGTTGCATATTGTTATATAATTAAATATTAATTGGGTTGGAGAAATATGATATTGAAAGGACCTGTAGCCATCCTTTCCCTTCTTTCCATGTTTTGGTTGTGCTTTCAGAGTAGTCCTCCCTAAATAATCTCTAAAACTTATACACAAAAAGCTGCTTTCATACTGTGTCTACCCAATTACTTTATAGATGTTAAACAAGAGGTATTATTTAACCATATAGACTTCTTTATGATGATCAAATGCAGAGCTAGTTACTAAAGTCATAAAATTAATTTTAGTCTTGAAATTTTATAAAAATCCTGGACTGACTGTAAATACATTTTGAAAGTCCATCATTTGATCTTCTATCTGAAAGCTAGAAAATCCAGCCCAAGAAATTCTCTCTGCTAGGTTTCACTTGCACTATTACTAAATATAGGTGAACTTCTCTCTCTTCAAGGTCTCTGATATCTGCTCAAGCACCTGACCTGCAAAGAAATGATTTTTCTTCCTACTTGTAATACAAGGACTCTCTTTGTCCACAACAGGTATCAGACCAGTTTTCTGGAAGAGCTTTATAGGTATATGTTCCACATGAATTAAAACTCTTGCTCTTTAATAATGTCTTATCACAAGTGCATTAAATAAGGGTTTGGCACTGTCAATAAAGCAGAAGTAGATGTTTTTCTCGGAGAAGGCAATGGCACCCCACTCCAGTACTCTTGCCTGGAAAATCCCATGGATGGAGGAGCCTGGAAGGCTGCAGTCCATGGGGTCGCTAAGAATGGGACATGACTGAGCAACTTCCTTTTCACTTTTCACTTTCATGCATTGGAGAAGGAAATGGCAACCCACTTCAGTGTTCTTGCCTGGAGAATCCTGGGGACGGGGGAGCCTGATGGGCTTCCGTCTATGGGGTCGCACAGAGTTGGACACGACTGAAGTGACTTAGCAGCAGCAGCAGCAGATGTTTTTCTGGAACTCTTGCTTTTTCTATGACCCAACGGATATTGGCAATTTGATCTCTGATTCCTCTGCCTTTTCTAAATCCAGCTTGACTATCTGGAAGCTCATGGTTCACATACATTGAAGCCTCGCTTGGAGAATTTTGAGCATTACTTTGCTAGCATGTGAGATGAGAGCAGTTGTGTGGTAGTTTAAACAGTCTTTGGTATTACCTTTCTTTGGGATTGGAATGAAAACTTATTTATTCTTATTGATATCTGATTTTATTGAACCTATGCAAACAATTATATTACCATGAAAAAGAAAGACATAGTAAAAATATCTAATTCTATATTAGAGATCAGAAAGAGAGATCAGAAAGGGAGATCAGAAAGAAAGAGATAACATTTAAAGAATGTTTTATTTCAAACTGCAGAAGTAATTTCTATTAAGTTGAGTCATTCAGAGAAATGAAGAAAGAGGAGAAAAGGCTTTCTGGAAAACCCAGGAAAATACAGAACATTAACGACAGTATCAATAATATTTCAACCTAAACAACCAAATTCTGCATCTTTCTTCATCAATCCTAGTTCATTCTTTTCCACTGGACCTTGGATCAGCAGTTGCTTTCATGAAATCATCTCATTCTGGTTTGAGAAAGAATTAATAGAAATCCTCACTTACTCCCCAAATACAGTCAGAGTTGTCAACTGAAGGCAATTTGAAAGTCTACACTTTTAAAATACCACATTAAATATATTGGTTTGCTAGGATACCAGAACAAAGTACCACAGAGTGGGTGGCTTAAATACTAGAAATTTTTTTCTTTATGGTTCTGGAGGTTTGACATTCAAAATACAGGTATCAGTGGGACTGGTTTCCTTCTGAGGCCACTCTCCTTGGCTCATGGATGGCCATTTCTCCCTTTGTCTTTAAATGATCTTTCCTCTATGTGTCTGTGTCTTAACCTTGTCTTCTTAGAAGGACACCAGTCATACTGAATTAGGGTCCACCTACATGGCCTTATGTGTGTGTGCATGCTAAGTCGCTTCAGTCGTGTCCATCGCTTTAAGACCCTATCGACTGTATCCCTCCAGGCTCCTCTGTCCATGGAAATCTCCAAGCAAGATTACTGGAGTGGGTTGCCATGCCCTACTCCAGGGGGTCTTCCTGACCCAGGGATCAAACCCACATCTCTTATGTCTTTAGCATTAGCAAGCTGGCTCTTTAGCACCAGCGCCAGGTGGGAAGCCCCCTACATGGCCTCAGTTTACCTTAATTATTTCTGTGAAGAACTTATCTCCAAGTACAGTTACATTTTGAAGTACTGGAGAGGATTTCAACATATGAATTTGGGGAAATACAATTTGTCCATGCTGCTGCTGCTAAGTCACTTCAGTCATGTCCGACTCTGTGCAACCCCATAGACGGCAGCCTACCAGGCTCCCCCATCCCTGGGATTCTCCAGGCAAGAACAATGGAGTGGGTTGCCATTTCCTTCTCCAATGCATGAAAGCGAAAAGTCAAAGTGAAGTCACTCAGTCATGTCTGACTCTTAGCAACCCCACGGACTGCAGCTTACCAGGCTCCTCCATCCATGGGATTTGCCAGGCAAGAGTACTGGAGTGGGTTGCCATTGCCTTCTCCAAATTTGTCCATAATTTTAAGTATATCTGGACTAGCCTTTTCCAAGAAATCCTCAGGTTGTCCTTTGTTAACAATCAAATTCATAAATTCTGGTAAGCCTGAGAGGAAAGTAGAAGCAAGTTGCTGATGTTAAAATTGAATGGCTGCTAATTCATTGTGCCTGTGTGTCAAGTAGCTTCAGTTCAGTTCAGTTCAGTTCAGTCTCTCAGTCATGTCAGACTCTTTGCATCCCCGTGAATCGCAGCACGCCAGGCCTCCCTGTCCATCACCAGCTCCTGAAGTTCACTCAAACTCATGTCCATCAAGTCAGTGATGCCATCCAGCCATCTCATCCTCTGTCGTCCCCTTCTCCTGCCCCCAATCCCTCCCAGCATCAGGGTCTTTTCCAATGAGTCAACTCTTCACATGAGGTGGCCAAAGTATTGGAGTTTCAGCTTCAGCATCATTCTTTCCAATGAACATCCAGGGCTGATCTCCTTTAGGATGGACTGGTTGGATCTCCTTGCAGTTCAAGGGACTCTCAAGAGTCTTCTCCAACACCACAGTTCAAAAGCATCAATTCTTCGGTGCTCAGCTTTCTTCACAGTCCAACTCTCACATCCGTACATGACCATTGGAAAAACAATAGCCTTGACTAGACGGACCTTAGTTGGCAAAGTAATGTCTCTGCTTTTGAATATGCTATCTAGGTTGGTCATAACTTTCCTTCCAAGGAGTAAGCGTCTTTTAATTTCATGGCTGCAGTCACCATCTGCAGTGATTCAGTCATGTCCAACTCTTTGTGACCCTATGGTCACAAATTGCCAGTCTCCTCTGTCCATGGGATTCTCCAGGCAAGAATATGGAAGTAGGTTGCTAGGGCCTCTTCTAGGGGATCTTCCTGCCCCGGGGAACAAGCCCATGTCTTCCGGGTGTCCAGCATTGGCAGAAAGGTTCTCTACTATGAGCGCCACATTATAGTCATCAAAAATATCATAAAGGAGAAGAGTAAAATTCTCCATTGAAGTCAATAAGATACCTACTCTTTTTAAAGGAATAGATTCATGTTTCCATTAAGGATAAGAACATAACACAGGCTGACATGTTTCTAGAGCTTCTAAGCACATCTTATAAAGCGTATAACCAATTAAATATATTTATATTAATATTTTTTGTACAAAATTAGCCTACAGAAAGCTTCCTTATTTAACAACTTTACTCATGAAACTCATTTGGTGATGCTGAGCTAATTAAGAAAAAAATAAAACATTCCAAAGATTTCCAATTATCATTATCTCCAATAGGGAATGATTTATTAGCTGTGCACAAGCTATATTCCTACATACAGAAAGATATGTGGACTATTTAGTTGAGTCTAGCCTAATGGTCCAATAACCTCTAGACTCCAGGCTTGGATGTAGAAAAACACAATACCCAAACAATAAGTTGTATATACAAGTTGCCCTACTGTTTATACAGTCACAACCAGTTGATCTGATAACTGTTAATCTTTGATCCTGCCATAGAAAGATATAGTCTTAACCCTGATATAGACAAGCATCACTGACCAACTCACATAGCCAAGATTTGGAAACAAAAAAAAAAAAAAAGGAAGAAAAAGAAAAAAAAAAGAAGGAAAAAAGACAAAATATGGGGGAAAAAAGATTCAACTAAGGAAAGGTTTAAAGGCCACTTCGAATTCACTCTGGGAAGCAAAAGCAGTGTGCCTGGGTAGGTCCTAATCAAAATAAATAGCTAGTCAAACAAAGATATATGCTTCTAGAGGGCTGGGTAATTTTTAGTTAGATACTTCTCTGAATAAGAGCCTTCTTTTACCTTAATTTCCATATATTTGCCTTTTTTTTTTCTTAATAGCTCCATGAGAAGTATTTGTTTTTAGGATGGACTTCAACCAGGAAGTGAAAATAGCAGAATTTCCCTGGCCTTCACATCACTACCTTATGAATTAGACTATAACAAAAAGTTACAAAAGGAAAGAATATCTCAATGTGCAGGACCATGCAAACTGAAAAAGATTTCATTTTCTACATCATAGAAAATCTGTGGCAGTGAATTGACATGTGCTAAGGGCACTGGTGAACACAAATTTAGGGCTTTCATTAATTATGAAACCACTTAGGTTAAATATTGAGAATATAGAAGCACAAATGGCCAACACCCCTTGGATCATAGTAAAAGCAAGAGAATTCCAGAGAAACATCTACTTCTGCTTCACTGACTATGCTAAAACCTTTGTGTGGATCACAACAAACTGGAAAATTCTTTAAGAGATGGGAATGCTAGACCACCCTACCTGCCTCCTGCAAAACCTGTATGCAAGTCAAGAAGAAATAGAAGCAGACATGGAAATGGACCAATTGAAAATTGGGAAAGGAGTATGTCAAGGCTGTATATTGTCACCCTGCTTATTTAATTTATATTTGGAGTACAACATGAAAAATGCCAGGCTAGATGAAGCACAAGCTGGAATCAAGATTGCCAGAAGAAATATCAATAACCTAAGATATGCAGATGACACCACCCTAATGGCAGAAAGCAAAGAGGAATTAAAGAGCCTCTTGATGAAGATGAAAGAGGAGAGTGAAAAAGCTTGCTTAAAACTCAACATTCAAAAAACTACAATCGTGGCATCCAGTCCAATCACTTCATGACAAATAGATGGGGAAACAGTGGAAACAGTGAGAAACTTTATTTTCTTGGGCTCCAAAACCACTGTACATGGTGACTGCATTGTGAAATTAAAAGATGCTTGCTCCTTGGAAGAAAGGCTATAACCAACCTAGACACCATATTAAAAAGCAGAGACATTACTATGCCAACAAAGGTCCATATAGTCAAAGCTATGATTTTCCAGTAGTCATGTATAGATGTGAGAATTGGACCATAAAGAAGGCTGAGCAACAAAGAATTGATGTTTTTGAACTGTGGTCTTGGAGAAGACTCTTGAGAGTCCCTTGGACTGCAAGAAGATCAAACCAGTCAATCCTAAAGGAAATCAATCCTGAATATTCATTGGAAGGAGTGATGCTGAAGCTGAAGCTCCAATACTTTGGCCACCTGATGTGAAGAGCCAACTCATTAGAAAATATTCTGATGCTGGAAAGATTTAGGGCAGGAGGAGAGCAGACAACAGAGGATGAGATGGTTGGATGACATCACCGACTCAACGGACATAAGTTTGAGCAAGCTTCCTGGAGTTGGTGAAGGACAGGGAAGCCTGGTGTGCTGCAGTCCATGGGGTCACAAAGAGCCAGACACGACTGAGCAACTGAACAACAATAACAAAGTAGAAGCACAAGCCAGGGGTGTTTAAAGTTTTGTTTTGTTGTAAAAACACTTCAGTCTGGATAAATTCTCTATAAGCCAGAAGAGGACAGTGAAGAAACACAAGAGATATGGATTTCAGAAAATATACTCATTCAGGAAAGTAGTAAAACAGAAGTGACACACATATACAGAAAGACATAATTGCCTAGTGAATAGAGATTTCTCCGGTCTTTTCAGCTTTAATGTGCAAAATCAGAGAGTCGTTTTGGAAGTATATATTGTACATCTGCAACATGCAAGAACTATACTAGTTGACATGGGATGTTCAATCATTAATAAAATGTGTTCTATGATATTAATAAATCTAAACCTTTCCAGGATTTAATTTTCTCATGGGTGAATAAAATCTCAGTCTTCTTGAAGTTGTAAAGGACTATAAATGTATGATTTTGTAATTCCTGTCCTCAAAGAGCTTAGTAAAGTTTTGGAAGACTTTCACAGACTTTTGAGGGTCCGTTGGACAGCAAGGCTATCAAACCAGTCAATCCTAAAGGAAATCAACCCTGAATATTCACTGGAAGGACTGATGCTGAAGCTGAAGCTCCAATATTTTGGCTGCCTGATGCAAAGAGCCAGCTCACTGGAAAACCTGATGCTGGGAAAATTTAAGGGCAGGAGGAGAAGGGAGCGATAGAGGATGAGATGGTTGGATGGCATCACTGATTCAATGGACGTGAGTCTAAGCAAATTCAGGGAGATAGTGGAGGATAGGGAAGCCTGGCTGTAGTCCATGGAGTCACAAAGAGCCTGACACGACTTAGCAACGGAACAACAACAGGGTAGGAAAGGGGTTCCCAGGACAGAGACACTTTCATTATAATTTTTTCAATTTTTATTTTTACCACAGAAGTATTTGTTCAAAAGCACTATTAACTGGAAACACGAAGAAGTAACACAAGTCTGTAGGAGATGTTAAGATAGAATCAGGAGAGGAATACCAAGACTCCTGCTTGCCTTCCCACCTTGGCCTTTAGACTTCTGTAATCCCTAAGAAGCTCCTCGGATCCCCCAGAACTCTATGGAGCATGTTGGAAAATCATTTATGAAGCCCTTTCCACTCAGTTTATGGATAAAATAATAGTCAAAAAGAAGTCTCCTTGACTAGGAAATGTTCTTCTCCAAGTTCACAGAGATCAGGGACAGAATTTGGACCAGACCACCCAACTTCTATATATGCCCTGGTAGCTCAGTGGTAAAGAGTCTGCTTGCAATGTGGGACACCCAAGTTCGAACCCTGGGTCGGGAATATCCCCTGGAGAAGGTAATGGCAGCCGACTCCAGTATTCTTGCCTGGGAAATCCCATGGACAGAGGAGCCTGGTGGGTTACAGTTCATGGGGTCGCAAGAGTCGGAAATGACTGGGCAACCATTATTTACTTACCCAACTTCTTCCTCTCCAAGGACTGTCTGGTTCTCTATGCCATCTCTCTGAAATATTGCTCCTTGTCTGTGCACTGCCGACTCATTGACCCTCTTTTCATAGTAACTCTGCAAATGCAAAAGAGTATCATATTTGCTTTCAAATCTACTAACTGTTATCATTTTTGTATCTTGCAAAGGGGCTTGCAAATTCAACACCAAGATCAATGCATGTAACATTTTCATGTTATCTAGTAAATGAAAAGAAAAAAAGGCAAGATGGCTTGGAGCTGATAATTACAGTATGCTTGGATAACATCTGCTTCCTAAAACATTTTGTATAATTTTCATTTTTGTGCATGAACATATTGATGGAAGATCTGTGAGTTTTTTCTAGAGTTTCAAAGGTCATTTTCAAATCTTTGAATTTTCTTTGTCATTTTATCACTTCCTGCTCCTAGATGAGGTTCTGTATTTCCTGTTGTGTCCTTATGTTTCCAAGGCAGATTTTCATTGTTCTTTTAATCGTTTTTCAATTTAATAAACTGTTTTATTATGATTTAGACTCAAATAATGGGCTTTTGTGGAGAAATGCTTGGGTTTAGAAAGAGGGAAGGAAGGAGGGGGTGTGAAGTAGAGGAATAAGCTCAAGCACATTGGGATTGCCTTTTAAAATCCTACACAGATTTTTCCCCTCATTCAGATAACTTGCTGACCTTATCCTATGCTACATCTGATTGCAATTACTTCAGTTTGTTAAGCTGACCAATTTTAGAAACTTGGACAATGTACTTCGTTGCAATCAGATCTGTGTTAAAACCCAGAAATGAAGGATAAATTGGTTATTGCCACTGAAGTTGTTATGGTGAATTTTTTCCAAAAGAAATACACTCATGTCAGCAGCCCTGAACTTTCATTTCTCCAAACTTTTGACATGTCTTCTGCAAATAAGCCTAATATCTTCTACAAAATAGGCTTCCTGGTGGCTCAGTGGTAAAGAATCCATCTGCAACGCAGGAGACTCAGGTTTGATCCCTGGTTTGGGAAGATCCCTTGGAGGTGGGCATGGCAACCCACCTTGCCTGGAGAATCCCATAGAGGAGCCAGGGGGCTACAGCCCACAGGGTTGCAGAGCATTGGATATGACCAAAGTGACTTAGCACATCTATATAATCTGCAATTTCACGAAACTCAGTTGCAAGCTGTTACAGTAGGTTTTCATAATTCTTCACTTCTCCTTTGTAAATTTTATAATTATTATCAAAACATTTTAAGGTAAAAAACACACAGAACGGAAAAAGTGAGGGGAGAGTCATACCATAAACTTTTCAGCATTAGAATATAGATTCTCTCTGCTCACTAATATATTTCAATTTATCTTTCTATCAGTCTGCCATTCCCATGGGTGGATTTAGCAACTTCTTAACACAATGTGATTTAAGGGCTACAAAAGAAGGTATCTCTGATTTTTAAAAATTCACTTCACAAATTGCCTTAGCCTGCAAAATCCCCACCTTTTCCCTCTAGAGTAGAGATCTGGATGCAGAAATCTCAGTGAAAATGCAGGTGTGTCACCAGACTCTTATCTAGGATCTGCACCGAAGGCTTTGTAATTTCCCAAGATGGCAAAGCCCTAATGGGATGAGATGAGGCTTCAGGAGGGTAAAGTGAATCACAGAAAATGGCAGCTAATCACACTCCTGGAATCATGAAGTTCTATGCATTTTTGTTGGCAGAGAAGACCAGGCCTAGATAAAGGACTTTTACAGGGCCACCAACAGGTGCCAGGTAATGAGAAAGCCAGCTACTTCCCAAGGGGGCATGCGTGCATGTTCAGTCACTTCAGGTGTGTCTGACTCTTTTCTGACCTTGTGGACTGTAGCCCTCCAGGATCCTCTGTCCATGGGAATCTCCAGGTAAGAATACTGGAGTAGGTTGCCATGCCCTCCTCCAGGGGATCTTCCTAACCCAGGAATCGAACCCACATCTCCTGCAGCTCCAGCACTGCAGGCAGTTTCTTTACCACTGAACCAAAAGGGAAATCCATAAAATGGAGTAACTTCTTATATTTCTGTTTAGGTTGTAAAGTCAACATGTAGGCATAAAGCAACTTACTTACAGTTAATATGTCAAACTCCCTTTTTTTTTCCATTTTTTTTTTATAATTGTTTATAGCCATCCAGCTAAAGACTACATTCCCCAGGTTTCCTTGCAACTAAGTGTGGTAACATGACTAGGAGTACTGCCAATGGGAGCTGAGCTAAATCGGTGTGTACAATTTCTAAAACATTGCATTAAAAAAGAAGATATATGGAATTTCCCTGGTGGTTCAGTAGCTAGTGATTGGTGCTTTCACTGCTGGGCCCACCTGCTCACAGCACAGTAAAAAGAAAAAAAAAGAAAAAATCAAAAAGAATAGTGGATATACTCTCCACTGTGCTGGCTTGAAGGATGAGCACAGCACAAGATGGAAGCCACATAGTGAGGATAATAGAGCAAAAAGAATGAACACGAGCCCTGATGAATTCTTAGAGCAAGCCACCCACGTTTAAACAAGCACGGCAAGCCAACTCTTCTCTCTTATGACTTATCTTTCTTAGAAACAAGGATATCTGTATAGAAAACCAGTATTAGGCCCCCAAGAACTTAAGATTTTGAGAGACCCTAAAGTGAAAAAAAATGGCGAATTTGTATTTCCAGATTCCACTGAAAAGACATCAACTGAGACTGACTCTTTTCCCTCCCTTCACTTCCCTTTTAGTTTAAGAAAAACTGAATTCTCATCATCTCTCTCTCTTACTTGCTCATCAGTACAATTTTAAAAATTGAGACACCTTGGATAAATCATACGTTTTTTATTAAAATTCATTCTTTGTAAGAATTTGCCATGACTCATGTATGATAGTTCCAAAGACTTATGTGACCAACTCATGTCAGTTTTTCCACTGCATGATCTGCCCTTTTTGCTGAATATCTGTCAGAACACATCTGTGCTGTGTGTACAAAATTTCACCTCTTGAGAGCCCTACATTTGTCAGAATCAAGTTTGCCTCATTTTTCAAACAGTGTTAATTCAATTTAAAAATATTTTTCTCATTAAGTTATTCCAAGGGTCTTTTTTATCCTATCTCTTGATTTAGTCTATCCTAGATCTACTTTTTTAATTAGAATTTTACCAATGGAAAGGTGGAAGGCTCAATAAAATCTGGCTATAATTTCCCACCTCCTGTCAAACTCCATGTCATGTATCAAAAGGAGGAGGGAAGGTATTGCTTTCTTCAGATAGCACGAGACAAACAGTAGAGATCCAATCCATCTGGAAAACTTCTTCCTCACATCTTTTATCTGTAGGTGAATGTCCTGGATAGTGGGTTTCTCAATGCATCTTAGACACATTGTATTTCTATACAAATCCCAGGAAATTATGTATATATCCCTGAGGAAAGTTTCATGGAAACATCTACTCTTCATCACTTTAGGACTATAGGAGTCTCTGTAACATACCCCTTCCCTTAAAGATCTTAGGGATACCCAATAGAGTCAGTCATCATAAGGCAAGATAGTCCCATCTCTGCTCTATATGGAAGACAAGTTAGTATCATTGTTACCACTTTAAAAGCCTTCAGCAGGTTAATGTGTTATTAGCAGTATAACTCATCACCAACATTATATTTATTGATTTCCAGCTAGAAGAATTGATTTCCAACTAGAAGAATTGATTTCCAACTAGAAGACACTGAAGCTCCAATACTTTGGCCACCTGATGCAAATAGCCAACTCACTGGAAAGATCCTGATACTGGAAAAGATTGAAGGCAGAAGAAGGGGGTGACAGAGGATGAAATGGTTGGATGGCATCGCCAATTCAATGGACATGAGTTTGAGCAAACACTGGGAGATGGGAAGGGACAGGGAAACCTGGCATACTGCAGTGCATGGGGTCACAAAGAGTCAGACATGACTGAGCAGCTGAAGAACAACAAACTAGAAGAAAGTCTCTGCCCTTCATAGGTGATACAAACAAAGATATTATTTCTGCCCCTAAGGAGCTATCAATCCAGTTTCAGAAACTTGTGGGAGTCCCTAGCTTTTCCCTAAAAGCTTTTAGGAGAACAAAGTTATGGCCCCCAGGTACTACTCATAAAAGAGTGTCCCTAAGAAAGGCTTAAAACTCAGCATTAAGAAAACTAAGATCATAATATCCTGTCCCATCACTTCATGGCACATAGATGGGGAAACAGTGGAAACAGTGGCTGACTTTATTTCTGGGAGCTACAAAATCACGGCACATGGTGACTGCAGCCATGAAATTTAAAGATGCTTGCTCCTTGGAAAAAAGATATGACCAACCTAGACAGTATATTAAAAAGCAGAGACATTACTTTGCCAACAAAGGTCCAGTCTAGTCAAAGCTATGGTTTTTCCAGTAGTCATGTATGGATGTGAGAGTTGGACTATAAAGAAAGCTGAGTGCCAAAGAACTGATGTTTTTGAACTGTGTTGTTGGAGAAGACTTGAGATTCTCTTGAACTACAAGGATATCCAACCAGTCTATCCTAAAGGAAACCAGTCCTGAATATTCATTGGAAAGACTGATGCTGAAGCTGAAACTCCAATACTTGGCCACCTGATGTGAAGAACTGACTCATTGGAAAAGGCCCTGAGGCTGGGAAAGATTGAGGGCAGAAGGAGAAGGGGACGACAGAGGATGAGATGGTTGGATGGCATCACTGACTCTATGGACATGAGTTCAGTAACCTCCAGGAGTTGGTGATGGACAGGGGAGCCTGGCACGCTGCAGTCCATGGGGTCGCAAAGAGTCAGATATAGGACTGAGCAACTGAACTGAACTGAAGAAAGGTTACACTGCCTTGGCCTATTCGAATTCCTTGTGCTTGTCATCATATCATCGGCGTTTGAATAGACTTTTTAATCTTCAGTGAATTTAGTACTTCTTAGGGGCTACATCTTATAAATTCCTGTGGTCCTCAATTCCCAGCTTATTGTTATAAACACAAAGTACATCAATGACTGAATGAGTTAAAGAGTAAATGAATAAACTTTCAATCTGTCATTCACAGAGTTGACAAAATGATCTAATTCATCTTCAGTTTAAGATCCAGGACATTATGACCCAATGAAAGAGGAATGAAAGGATCCCTGCTTGCACTTTTTGTTGTTTAGTCACTCGGTTGTGTCCAGCTTGTGGACTATAGCCCACTGGGCTCTTCTGTCTATGGGATTTCCCAGGCAAGAATACTGGAGTGGATTGACATTTCCTTCTCCAGGGGATCTTCCTAACCCAGGCATCAAACTAGCGTCTCCTGCATTGGCAGGTAGATTCTTTATTGTCAAATATTCTTTTAGATGCTGGGAATACAGTGATGAAGCTAAGAATTTGTCCTAACGAAGCTTACATTCTGAGGAAAGAATTTCTCTATAGTAAATGAATCATCCAGTGAGGAAGAAAGATTACAACCCTGTCAACGTGGGCTTACTGGTAAACAGAACTTGTTTACTCAAGCTTTATAAAATCAACAATAAAATGGTTTCAGCCTCACAAGCGAATAAAGCAAAATTTATTACCCCTTGAAAAGCAGAAATGAAAAGTTACCACAATTCTCTTTTACCTTATCGGTTCATCAATAAGGGAGGCATTTTAAAAATAAACTAAAATAAAATGTTTAATTTTCAGAAAGAAATAACTTAACTATGCTTTGCCTAAAGTTTTATTCTGTGCTTTAAGCCCATGTTTCTTCATGTGCTATCTGTTCTTAACTCCTTCTGTCTCTTTTAGCAATCTTTACCAATGCATTAATTTCTTCACTAAAATTCTAATGAGGAGGAAAATACTGACAAGTTGCCCAATTTTTAAAAAGTACTATGTCTTATATAATCTGATGAATAAAATATCATTAATTTAAAGAAGTTTAACTGTCCTTATCTTCCTCTCCATGACTCTCCAGCCCTACCCCTTCACCTACCTCCCCACCCCTACCTCACCTTTGAATAAGCTGAAGTTTAGCTATGAATGAATGAGATGAATGTTTCTTTGTTTCTAAATTTTAAATTTCTAAGTTGTTATAATTGAATCACTCTCCGGCAGCTACCTTTTATCACAAGCGATAGGTCAAGATGGAGAGTAGAAATCCATCCTTCACTAACTTGAAAAATTTGAACTTAAAATGTTACTGCTTATTATTCATTATAATAATTGCTAAATATTGATTTAAACTAGATATAGCTTCCTCCACATATAAAATATATGGGCTCAATTCATTTTGAAAATATTGCATTTCTATGATGTCAGGCCACATCAGGAATTTTGCAGCCTTTCTGTGGAAAATACTATACTAAAGATATATATGTGTCAGTCATATTTTATTCATTTTTACCGTTTTCCATCTTAATGATTAAAACATTTAAAAGCAATTGTTTCTGAATTCCCTTCCAGACCACCCACCCAAGACTAAATTAGTTTTCCCAGTACAGAAGTGGTACCCAGACCACTAAGGTACCATCAAGGAGAGATAGAACATGGAAACGTCTCACCAGAGCAGCAAGAACTCCATAGATTCGGAAAGGAAGAAAGGGATGAAGAGGTGAAGGGAAGGACCAGAAAGAAGTCTGACATCTGTGGTGGAGCTGACCACATATTCACAATCTCATTTCTCTTGCTGGGTTCAGAAGTATCCCACACTTGCCATCTCCCTTGCACTTGGAATTGAACAACAGACTACATTCTAAGGGGATGGGATGAGATGGGCAGGTGGCATTCTCCCTTCAGGGTTGACCCACAAAACTCCCCAAGTGAGACTGCACATTGCCCTTCTCTTTTCTGTCAAGCCTGCCAGCTGCAGAGGATTAGGGAAGCTCTCACAGGGGGAGTTAGGTGATGATGGAGTCACTTGAGGGAGCGAGGGCAGCAGAGCATCCATATTGGATGTGTGATGTGAGTAAGAAATACATCTTCTCTGGGTTAACACACTGAGATACTCAGTTATCTCTTACAGTAATACAGTACGCTGACTAATACAGCACCTAAAGAAATGCATTGGTGATGGACTGCATGCCTTCTTCTAGTCCTGTGAAGTGGTGGACTCTCATCAAGACTCTGTTAGGTCATCTCTAAGGAGAAAAGCAACACCTCTAGAAGGTTCTCCACATCCATGGTAAAGGGGTACATCCTGTCCATTTATACACTGTAAAACTTCACAGGGAGGACTCCATTATTCAACACAGGAATATCTTATTCTCTGATACTGTATTGATGGCAAATAATCTCTTTATTCCTTTGGGGGAAAGCGAGAATCCTGGGGCAGTAACGATAGATTTTGTTGACATATGAAGCAATTTTGGCAAACCTAGCCAGCATTTTGGTTGTGATTTATATCTAGCCAGGGAGAAATGACATCTGGGCTGTCTGATTTATTCACTAACAAAATGCTGGCTGAACCTAAAATAAGAAAATAGAGATTTATGTAACAGATTGCAGTGCCTTAATTTAAGAATGGCTAGGAAACCAGCAGACACTCCATGGCTCAGCTCTGCTTGGAATCACATGCTGCAAGTTAATATTACCTTTCTTAAAGCATGAAGTCACATGTTGAGAGTCAGGACATTATTTCTTCACCTGAACATTTTCAAAATGACTATTTCATATCCAAATAAGTCCTGGCATTAAATGAACTTTCGACTGCCATGAAAAAGCAAAGAGCTCTTGTGGAATTTAGCAGATTGCTCTGGTCTATTGTGGGCTTCCCAAGTGGTTCTGTGGTAAGGAATCTGCCTGCCAGTGGAGGACTCAGGTTCAGTCCCTGGGTTGGGAAGATCCCCTGGTGAAGGAAATGGCAACCCACTCCAGTATTCTTGCCTGAAAAATCCTAGGACAGAGGAGTCTGGCAGGCTACAGTCCATGGGGTCGCAAAGAGTCAGACAGGACTGAGCAACTGAGCATGCACACATGATCTGTTGTGCCTCAGCTTGGAAACCCACAAGCGACTTTGCATTCATCTCCATGCCAGGAGAACTCAGGAAATACTGCGACTTGAGAGTAAGAATTCTGTCCCTTCTATTAAGAAGTCAATGTCATAATTGTTTTCTTTAAAAACCCAACAAAGTTTTCCTGGAACACACTCAATGCTGTGAAGTCCAAAATGCAATTTCTCCCTGGTCTCAGCGCCCACACTAGATGCTATTCTCCCAAAGAACCCATTTCTTCTCATCTTGGGGACACTGAGTCACATCACAGAGTCCTGCTTCTTGCTTCCTGCTTTGCCGAGGCTGTGAGAGATCTCAGCACTGACACACAGTCCCCTCTAGAGAGCCAGAGGACTCCTTGGTAGGACTGTGATGTGCTAACCTTATTCTAACTCCTCGCTGCATGTCTCCCCTTTCTGTCATGCATTAGTCGATCAAGCAATACACTTATCATGTTGGCTGGATGAAATTCCGAATAAGGCTGGGAGATTCACAGAGAGAGTGAAAACAATGGCAGAAGACAGAAGAATGATGAAATGAGAAGGAGAGAAGAAAGGGACAGGAGAGAGGAAAAGAGGGAAGGATACAGTCCATATATCCATCAGTGGTCAGCGGATGAGAAAGCTGAGGCCCTCATCAAAGGATCATTAGACAGGAGTATTTACCTTTTTCCTTTAAAGAAAAGTTTACTTTACCTACTTTCTTTAAAGGCTGTTTCTATTGCTCCCTTGTTCTTTCAGATTCCCAACACAATGAAGAGACTACACAGAAGAAACCCTCCTGCCATATGGACTTTTGTTAGCTCATCATGCCTTCCTTAAAGCCAAGGTTTGGGAAGAATCACTGTTGTCACAGTTGAGGATGAGATTTTCTTCCTCAGCAAGGCTGAGGATGCTAGATTATACAACTTCTTCCAGGAATATCTGTCCGTGTAACTACAGGAAAAATTTTTTGTCAGCCAAAGGAATGGATCTGTAGTGGATCTAAAATTTGGTCTGCAAAACTAGAGTGCAAGAAATATCACATTTATTTCTTGTCTTCCTTGGCTCCACGTTCACGTTTCTCTGAGATGGCAAGAAATCCAATCCCTGTCAGCATTGGGGCTTTAGTTACACCCCCTCAGTCATGCAAAATTCCCTGTCATCATCTGGATTTGACAGTGTTAGAAGGCCCTGGTCTTCTGTCCCACGTGGTCATCACTGCTGTGCTTGCTTCCCAACCCCAAGATGTCCCCCAGAGGCGGGGAATTCCTCCAGCTTCAAGCCAAGCCTAGGCTCCCAGGAGCTCGGGTGTTATATCTTCCCATCCCACCCCCACACCACAGAGAAATCTCCTCTACCTCACATCTTAGTGTTCTCTCCATAAAATGGGGTGGTAACACCTTCTTGCAAAATACCCTTGAGGAGGGAATGAATCTCTTCTTTGTTGACTCTTCTCTCAAATGTACCAAATTACTCTCTAAGATGGAGGCAGAAGGGCAGGAAATGACAAAAAAACACCAGAGGAACATCCTAAAAATCTGAGAAGACCCTCCTCTCCAGCCCAGTGTCTTACTAAGCTCCATATGTCAGATCAAGCAGGTGAAGAGGGAAATGCCTGGAATCAGAGGTCACGGTTCCCACCCCTCTCCTCAGAGCGGCTTCCCTGAGGCCCTGAAGAGGATCCTGGAAAATACACACCAGGGTGGTTAAACCCCTAAATCTTGGAATCGGTGGGAACCAGGTTTGGATCCCAACTTAATCTCAACAGGTTCAGTGAGCCTGGGATAATCCTCTTTACAACAAGAATTACCATAAAAAGAACTGAGGTGACACAACAGGTTTAGCCCAGTGTCCTACAGTCTAGCACCACGCCTATTATCATGGTCATTAGCATCTTTGGCCCACTTGCTAAGAAACCTTTCCATGAATACATCAGTTATGGAGACTTTTCCTTGTGATTTCCTTGGTTTTAGCCTCGAAGCATTTTTAGCCTGTTCTTGATTATGTTCGATCATTTGTGAATCCCATTAATTCATTAATTTGGAAACCTGATAATTATCAGTCTCTCCAAAGCGACTCCAAGGTACCAAGGTTCACAAACAACAAAGAGCGGCTTCCATGGTGCCACAGTGAACATCCTGCATCGCGGCACAAAGCCAAGTGTGCACAAGACACACGCTTGTAAACAGTCTCACCTTCACCCAGGATACCACTTTTATTATGATGATGACTGTCTTTTTTCCTCGTCAAGGCTGACAAGTTGCACCAGGTATTTCCTTCTTACTTAGATACCAAAATAAAGTCTCCTCCAAACTTCTGGCTGTTGAGTTCTGCTGCCAGGGTGTTAGAGCCAGCCCCTGAGTCATGCAGCCCAAAGCCAAGTCGAGGGGAGGTGGTTTTCATTTCAGGAACTCAGCTCCGCTTCCTGGAGACTAAACACAGTGGCATCAATAAATAAGGGAGACAGGAGGCAGTAATGAAAGAAGAATTTAAACTTCAGCTTCAATATTCACCAACAAGCATGCAGTAGTTTAATATAGCTGTACAATAAATGCATTTTTATGTGGTAGAAGGCAAGATCAAGATGGCCTGATTCTGCCATCACAGAGCCAACAGGGATGGAAAGAGCATTTTCTTAAATGTGCAGCCTTTTTACTAAAATAGCCCAGATGGTCCTAATGGGTATTTGTAAGTACTCTTTTTTTCTTTCAATCGTTCTGCAAATATTTATAAACACCTCATGTACCAGATGTTGAGGGTACACCAGGGAAAGAGACACGGATGGTTCCTAACTTCATAGAGCTTATATTCCACTGGAAAAGACAAATCATAAGCGAGTGTCTGTCCTTAAACCAAGAGATGATGAACAAACTGACCCAGGGTGAGTGTATTAACCTTCCTATATCACCACTTCCTCTTCTGTGGGAAGGAGTTGCTGTTGCTGACATTTGTGTGCTCAGTCATGTCTGACTCTGTGACGTCATAGACTGTAGCCCACCAGGCTCCTCTGTTTGTGGAGTGGGTTGCCATTTCCTACTCCAAGGGATCTTCCCAACCCAAGGATTGAACCCACATCTCCTTCATTTCAGGTAGATTCTTTACCGCTGAGCCACCTGGGAATTCCACAGTTCCGTGTCTGCTTAAGGAGGGTGGGTATTAAAAGTCCCCACTTTCACACTTTCAGTGTGGCATAAATGAATTGCCACATCAGAGCTGAGAGCAGGGCAGCCTTACCGAAGTGTGCACTGTTGGTACCCGCCACCTCAGAAGGGGAACAGAGGGCAGAGGCCTTTTCCTTGTTCCATCGAGTTCTTTCTGCTTAGATTGTGCCTGAACAGAATAGGTGCCCACAAGTATTAGTTACATGACTGAAATAAAATCAAAGGGCAGATTTTGATTTATGCTATGAAAGAAGTGAATGGCATCCTCTAAAAGAAGAATGGAAATGTAGGAAGCTAGAATGATCTGGCCAGAAGGCTCTCTGTAAATAACTAGGGAAAGAGCATTCCTGTGAGAGGGAACGGATGCAAATGCATGGAGGCAGGAAATGCTTGCTGCGCTCCAGAATCTTCTAACACTAGGCAAGCACAAACATCTGCCTGGATGCTGATTTTCCAGCCTGAATCTTGTAACGCCTTGGATGTTCGTCTCCTGCCCTGGGTCTGTTCCCCCCACATGACAGTACACAGCTTCTTTAAATCTGAGTATCTCTTGACTTGAAGATTTCTTGAAAGGAGTGCTGTTAAATTCTAGAGGGAACTGGAAGTCTCTGCAGACTTGGGGGAATCTGGTTAGTGGCAGTGTGGTCACCCACGAATTCTCCAACATCTCCCCTTTTCTTCCCCTCTAAGTTTCACTCCCCTTCCTGGGATGTTGACATCTTGGAATTCCCAAGACTTTTCCTTAAGCTCATATTTTTTTTTAAGATTTTTTTTTAATGTGGATCATCTTTAAAGTTTTCATTGAATTTGTTACAATATTGCTTCTGTTTTGTGTTTTGGTTTTTTGGCTGTGAGGCCTGTGGGATCATAGCTCCCCAACCAGAAATAGAACCTGTAGCCTCTGCATTGGAAGGCAAAGTCTTCACCACTGGACCACTGGGAAAGTCCCTCCTTTAATTAGTGACTAAACAACAACGGAAGAGGTGGCATCTCATAAACTCACTTCCCAGGAAGAGATTTTCATCCTAGGTGTTTCCATCCCTAAAAGCTCAAAAGTCTTCTAAAAGGAGTTGCCGATGTGTCTTCAGATATGCTCATATTTGCTCAGAAAAAAAGTGATATTTTTCTCCTCATAATAAATAAAGCAGACTTCCCCCTGTTTTATGATGAGACCTTCTACAGTCTAGCAGGATTGGCTTCTGACTAGAAAGACAGGCAGGAGGCCCTCCAACTGCTCCTGAGAGCTGATCGACTGGTCAGGCCACAGCTGTGCCCATGTGTACCATGAGACACATCACTGCCACTACCCATTTCCCCCCAGCTCTCTCACCATCAGCCATCTCAAATTTGTGGTTCCCCAGGTGGCACTAGTGGTAAAGAACCTACCTGCCAGTGCAGGAGACATAAGAGATGTAGGTTTGATCCCTGCATTTGAAAGATCCCCTGGAGGAGGGCATGGCAGCCCACTCCAGCATTCTTGCCTGGAGAATCCCCAGGGACAGAGGAGCCTGGCCAGTTACAGACCATGGGGTTACAAAGAGTCAGACGCAACTGAAGCGATTTAGCATGCATGTAGCTCGAACAGCCATGCTGAGGAAAGAAAAGAGGAGTGATCGAAGAGATATACACTCTCTGGCAGCCAGAGGGGAAAAAAAAGGAGCAAGAACTTCTAAATAAGTCTCTGCTGGCTTCTCTATCATGGTTGTATTGCAGGCAGATTCTTTAACGTCTGAGCCTCCAGCTGCTGCTGCTGCTGCTAAGTCACTTCAGTCATGTCCAACTCTGTGCAGCCTCATAGACAGCAGCCCACCAGGCTCCCCCATCCGTGGGATTCTCCAGGCAAGAACACTGGAGTGGGTTGCCATTTCCTTCTCCAAGAGAAGCCCAATATTCTCGATATGTTCATCAAATTGAGAAATGCAATTCCTTGAGGAAGATCAAAATGCTTATATGATACATCCTCCTACTGGACATCTACATCCCTTTTCCCCCCAAGACTGTTGGGTGTACTTGAAAAAGTATCCAACTGGGAGCTGAGGCCCAGAGTTCAGGTTCTAGGGGTGAAAGTCCATTCCTCAAGAAGTCCCCTTGTCCTGCAGCATCTTCATTATTGCCCTGTATAATGAAGGGCAATGCACTTGACGTCTGTTCTGGCTCTCCAACATTCCACGGATCTATGTAACAAGCATAAGCTTGTGGATGTTCATCTGGCACACCCAAAGAGGAATTTGCCTTGTTCAGGCACCATTTAGTGAAATTTGCTGATTATTATCTTTGCCAATTCCAATTGGACCTACATAGTTAGGATGTCATCTGTAGCAAGTTCAGATAGCATTACTTTTTATTTAGATTAGATTAGATAGATGACTGACAGATCCTGAACTGATGTTATAAACATAAAATGTATCATTTATTAATATTACACTTAAAAATCCTGAGGTATAACAACTAATATACAGCTTCAAGGTGGTTTGTTGTAATACCCCCAATCTTTCCTCCCTAAAGTATTGATAAAAGCCTTTAGGCAGATACATGAAAGGCAAGTATTTCTATCATCACCCTGTCCTTGTCTTCTTCTTGTAAGCCTTGTTCAGAACAGGTCCTTCTGTATTCTATACCAGCCTGTATGTGACCTTCTTTATAGACTGATTTGGAGAATTCTTAGTATCTTCTATGATTTCACAACATTCACACATTAAAGTTCAGAATCTGCATCAGTTGTCTTTATATAACTCTAGCTATTTCGATTCCTACTTGTGAATGCACAGACTCACGCAAATGTGAGAACTGTGGAAAGCATGGCTTGTCTCCAGGGCCCACTCTACAACTTGGGAGGGGCTGTCACTTGCCTGCTCCAGAATACCTTCTCTTCTTTGTCCCCCAGCCATGGAAGGACTTGGACAGACCACCCTGACTTTTGGAGAGAAAACAACGTCTGAACGAGTGAGCGCTGCCTAAAGAATTCTTCCCCACTAAGCAGAAGCCCCAAGGTACTTCCTGAATCCCACCAGCCAATGGCCCCCCAAAAGATAGCAGCTGTGAGTAAAGCCATGAACTTTCTGGTCACAAGGGTTTTCTTGTTTAATTGCTTAAATCTGACTTATTCCACAGGATACCATCTTGGTTGTCAGGAGTTTGTCTTCTTTGGTTCATGTCTTCAGAACTCATTGTTACCTGTATGTATCCAATGTATTACCATTTATCGGGAATTACAGAAGAGGAAGCTCAGCTAAGCTTTCAAAAGTTGGCCCAGAATGATGCAAGTGGGTTGAAATGAGTAGTAGAAACAGATGATTTTAATTCGTTTCATCTGTTCACTACCTGTGGCGCAGATGTACGGTCTGTGAGTACCGCAGCCCGTGTTCTCTTTCTCTTTTACCATATCCCTTGACCCCTTCCGTGCACTAGAGATCCTTAAATTCCCTTTTTGGAAAGTTATATATCATCTCAGCATTCCTGAATTTCCATGTGTGCTTTGCATGTGGTCAACAAAATATATATAAATGATTGTGCAACTGTGAAAGGCTACTTCTTATTTCCGTTGAGAAACTGATCCATTCTCAGCATTTCCTCACAACTTGCAATTCCGTGTTCATTCCCTTCAAAATATGTGACTGTAGTTCATTATTCTCACCATTTCTGGTACGTTCACTGTAAGCATTTGTTCCGTTCCAACCTTAGGAGGCATCTGTTTGTGGGGCATGTAGACTCCCCCTAACTTTGCATGTGTGTGCCCAGTCACTCAGTCATGTCCAATTCTTTGTGACCCCATAGACTGTACCCCACCAGGCTCCTGTGTCCATGGGATTTCCCAGACAAGAATACTGGAGTAGGTTGCCATTTCCTCCTCCAGGAACTCCTGTCCTGGTGTTTGGCCAGGGCTCTGCCTGGCAGCTGGTTAGGAGGGGGAAGGCCTTGGTTCTCTTTCCCCTCTGCCACCCCAGTTCCACTTGGGGCCAGATATGAACACCTGGGTGAGTTGTGGTTGGGGCAGAGCAGGGTGGGGTGGGTGCACACACAGGTGCATAAATACTGGAGTGGATTGCCATTTCCTCCTCCAGGCGTCCTCCCGTCTCCTCCCAGGGATTGAACCCACATCTGCATTGGCAAGAGGATTCTTTGCCACTGAGCTACCTAGGAAGCCCGCCCTAACCTTACCTGAGGGTTTATCACCTAAGAAAAAAAAGCTTTGGGTCATATACTCGATTATCTCCAGGAAACGTATGTGGCGGCCTCCATCTCCTACAGTAAGTCAGATTCTTGTCCTGGATTGCCCTACCTAAGATATACAAGAGAAAGGCCTATCAAAGCACTAACCATCTTTCATGCTCAGCACAAGCTCCTGTGTGGAAGCTTTCGTGACTCCCACTTCACGGACCACCACCTTCCCCGCCATCCCGCAGACTGATTCCCTGTGTCCCACGGTTAGCACTTAATCAGATCTAGTGTCAAACTGATGCCTGCTGCTCTGTCTGGAGTGCTGTGGTCTCACCAATTACATGGGCATTTCCTCAAGCCTGTGTACCTGTAGCTAGTTCTTGGAGTATTACCTGGTCTTCTGTCTCCTCCCCTTATAAAACACTAAAATGAGCCCTTTCTGTGATCCCCTACCACCCTCTTTTCCCCTCTAGAAGGATAGTTTTCATGCTGAATGTAACTTTCTCCTGACATTCCTGGATGTACCAGTGGACTGTGAACTCACTGAAGGCAAATCAATGTCTGATTCATCGTTACAGCTTTGATGTATGCTACAGAACAAATTTTCAATGATCATCTGATTTATAATGTAAGGATAAATAAACTTTATCAAGAATTTATTAATTGCTCATAATGCTTCAATGTTTTAACTGAGTACTTGTTAAATATTAGAGAATCAATAAATAGCACACTTGAACAGTTGAATGAATCTTATATTTTTGACTGGCCAGAGTTATTTACCTAAATGAGTAAAACATTCAATAATGTGCAAGAAGAACTCAGTCATTGCTAAGATGCAAATAAAATGTAGCACCCTATGCTAAGAAATGTGACCTGAAAATAGTTGCTAGTTTATACATCACAGGCTTAGAGAAGTGCAGAAATATTCAGTGATCCCTGCGTGTCTGATAGCTCCAAGAATGACATCAAAGTATCATTAAAAAAAAATTCTTGCTAAATGTGAAAACCTGACAGTCTGCTCTGTCTCCTGCTGAGGGTCTGCCTCATGCCTGGTATTTGGGAGAAACACTTTCTATATATCATCAAAGTCGGCAGGGGAGATTGAGGTGGACTTTCACCTTGCCTGAGACCTCCAACATAATACCCCTGTACCTCTGCTCTCTAAGCTCTCTGCCAACGAGCTAACCTAAAAATCACATCAGCCAGTTCAACCCACTGTTATTTCAAAGTGCAACCCACATGTGAGAAAGGAGCCTGTGGCAAGCCTTTCAAGGTATTAAAACCGTGACTCACTGCCAGACAAAAAAAAAAAAAAAAGTGTTCTCTGCCCAGAAATTCAGTAACATATTATTGCTAAAATTAAGAATAAAAAACTCTGAAAACAGGCCTGCAATGAATTTGTATAAATGATGGCATTACAACATAAATCCAAAAAGAAAATAGCCTGATTTTCCAGTAAGTTCATGGAAGAACATTAGATAATATCAAATAACATCTCCAGCAAAACAGAGGAGATGGTCCCTGAAAAGTGCCTTCTTTAACTGAATGAAGTCACAGAGTTATGAGCAGAGAAGGATGGTCTGGCTTTTTTGGCAAGGCTGTACTTAAACCAAGCTTGGAAGTAATTTCAAAAAAAATTATTGTTCCACATAAAGAAATGTGTCAGCCATATACTTTTCTACAGCAGTTTACTTTGCACACAAAACAGAGAGTCCTTCTTGTGTCCCTGGCCCACCACAGGGATTGAGATGGTTGCTAATAGTAACCGCAGCCCCTGGGTTGCACTTGGTACCCAGACACTCACTACATTTTACAGCAAGCCACCCCCTCTTTCTGGGAGCTTCCCATCAATGTGTCAGACGCACATCAACATGATAAAATGAGGCAACAATTCAGGAAAAGAAATATCTATGTTGCTATTAGAAAACAATGCTTCACTTTTTTCCCATCCAGGTAGATTTTCAAGGTGGGTGAGAATAAGGAAGATTAATATGTGTCTCTGCAATGTCAAAATAGGTTGGCAAATAAAAGATTGCTTTTCAGTTGTTTGTATGTGGGGTGTAAACAGCCTCCCTCATACCTCAGTTGGTAAAGAATCCGCCTGCAATGCAGAAGACCTCAGTTCGATGTGGGGTGTAAACAAATGCTTGCCTCTTTGGAAAACAAATGGGTCCCTTTGGATATTACAGAGCCAGAGTAGGACTTGAAAGAATGATGAGTCCATAATCATTTAAAAGAGCAAAAAGGAGCAGGGAAACGTGGACAAGAATCATGGAGAGAAGCTTCAGTATGTGAAGGGAAACACGCTTTAACACACTCACCATCCAACAAAGAACAATTTCTAAGAATGCCACCCAAAGAGCCAAGACACTTTAATGGCACACATTAGCTTTACAAGCCAGAGCACCTGATCAATAGCCCACTTCCAGAGCATCAGGAGCTGGTGTGAAGTGTCATGCCCACACTCCATCCAGGACAAGACTTTGGAGGCTTTAGGCACATAATCGATTAAAGCAAGGAGTTCTAACATGAAGAGCAAATTCATATTAACCATATTCTTTATCCACTGCAAATAGATTCATGGAGAAAATTTTAGTTTTTAAAATTGATCTTTATTTTATTTTATTGCTTTGCAATATTGTGTTAGTTTCTGCTGTATAGCAAAGTAAATCAGCTCTATGTTTAGAAATATCCCTTCTTTTTTATATATCCTCTTTTTATATCCTTCTTCTTTTTTGGATTTCCCTCCGGTTTAGGTCATTGCAGAACTTTAAGTAGAGTTTCCTGTGCCATACGGTAGGTTCTCACTAGTTATCTATTTTATACAGGTGTGTTCAGTCTTGCTGCTGCTGCTACTGCTAAGTCGCTTCAATCGTGTCTGACTCTGTGTGACCCCATAGACGGCAGCCCACCAGGCTCCCCCGTCCCTGGGATTCTCCAGGCAAGAACACTGGAGTGGGTTGCCATGTCCTTCTCCAAGCATGAAAGTGAAAAGTCAAAGTGAAGTCTCTCAGTCGTGTCTGACTCTTAGCGACCCCATGCACTGCAGCCCACCAGGCTCCTCTGTCCATGGGATTTTCCAGGCAAGAGTACTGGAGTGGGGTGCCATTGCCTTCTCCGGCTCAGTCTCTCAGTCATGTCCAAATCTTTGCGACCTTATGGACTGTAGCCGCCAGGCTCCTCTGACGTCTCCTGCATTGGCAGGTGGATTCTTTAACCACTACCACCACTTGAGAAGCCCATTTTATACATAGGACTTCCCTGATAGCTCAGCTGATGAAGAATCTGCCTGCAATGCAGAAGACTCCAGTTCAACTCCTGGGTCGGGAAGATCCCCTGGAGAAGGGACAGGCTACCCACTCCTATATTCTCGGACTTCCCTGGTGGTTCAGTCGTTAAAGAATCAGCCGGCAAAGCAGGAGACCTGGTTTGATCTCTGGGTTGGGAAGATCCCCTGGAGGAGGGCATGGCAACCCACTCCAGCATTCTTGCCTGGGTACTCCCCATGGACAGAGGAGCCTGGCATGCTGTGGTCCATGGTTTTGCAAACAGTCGGACACAACTGAGAGATTAAGCACAGCACAGCACAGTGTATGTATGTCAATCCCAATATCCCAATTCATTCCACCCTCCTTTTCTCCTTGCTATCTTCCTTGCTCTCTATGTTTGTGTCTCTCTTTCTGCTTTGCAAATAAGCTTATCTATACCATTTTTCTAGATCCCATATATTATATTTTTAAAATCTTTGTTGAAGTATAGCTGGTTTACAGTGTTGTGTTAGTTTCAGGTACAGCCAAGTGAATCAGTTATACATGGACAGATATCCACTCTTTTTTATTTTTACATTCTTTTCCCATATAGGAAAAAGTTTCTTTATGCAAAACACAACTGGATGGATCTGGAAAAGTTTGGGGAAAGGTCTATAGTGTGACAAAGACCTGTCCTGGGCTCTGTTGTGTTCACCGTTTCTTGACAATTCATATGATAGTATAGGTGCCATTTCTATCACTCACTGAAAGAAAAAAATAGAGACTCAGAATTATTTCAGGGGGCTGGGACAATGGACTGACCTTCACAAGAATTCCTTCAGGTCTTCACCTAAATCACATTTCTTCAGCAAGGTCTTACCCAAGCCTTAACCACGTAAGGACTGCTGTGAGCTTCCGTAGCATCTTGCTCTGTCCCTTTCTTTATTACAGATTGTTAAGTCTATTGACAAGCAAAGAACACCATCATATCCCTGGTGCAGTTCCTGGCACATAGCAAGTGTTCAATGAATATGTGCTGGATTAATGAAAGAATATACAAAAGGTCATGCATTCAGGTTCAGAGCCATCTGAGTGCAGGATTAGGAGATGTAGCAGGGTGGTGGTGGAGATGGTGGGAACTCAAGAGCAGCAGGTGTAAGAGCAAGACATGAACGTCTCCGCAGGTCAACAATGAGGTGAGACTGCAGAAATTTAACAGGATACTGGCTACATAAATATATTCCAAATTCCACCAAAAAAGAGGTGATGGTTCTCTTCTAAACTTCCCTGAAATATTTTATCCAATTTTGGGGGGAAACTGACAAACTGAAATGAACCCAGAGGAAAGCTTTCATGATAGTGGAACCTGAGGAGCCATGGAAGAGGCTTGAAAACCTGAGGCTGATTAAAACCCAAAAATAAGACTCAGCGCGATCTGAAGGCAGTCTTCACATGTTTAAAGTGTTGGCCTGAAAAAGTAGAATGACACTATTTATTGCATGTAGGTCTGGAGGGCAGAGAAAGGACAAATACATGTAAATTATAAAGAGGCATGTTTTGACTTGATAGAAGAAAAAAAACCTTTAGTAATTATAGCTGTTTTAAAAACCTAAATGTGGTTATTCAACCTTTGAAAGTGATGTTATGGAAAAATACTAATGACAAAGGATGGTTAAAGATGGTTCTAAAATATGGGTAGTCTGATTTTTTTCAAAATAAAACTATATGTATATGCACACACACACCTGGGCATATACATCAAAAGGTTAATAGTGGTTGTCTCTGAGTGTTAGTATTGAATATTATAGATATTTTAAATTTTCATTTTGTGCTTTTCACTGTTTTATAAAATTTTTATGGTAAAGATGAGCTATTTTTCTAGTGACAGAGAAATACTATCCCACAAAAATGGTTGTGTTCACATACAGATAGTTTGTTCTAGCTGGAAGTGTTTGAGCAGAACCTATAAATGTTGTAACTCTCTGGGGTGTGGAAGGAGAGCTCCTCTGATAAAAAAAGAAGATATCTATTGTCTCTATCAGCTTCTAGAGTGCCTTTGTATTCTGAAAGTCAATTATACAAAATGTTTATGAATAATTTTTATAATTACTAATATATACAATATAGTTATTAGTAATAGATAATAATCATTTTTAAAAATCACAAACTCAATTTGTCAGAGAACTCAAAAGTCATCTTTTCTAGCCCATCCAGGTGGGATTAAAAAACTTTTAGGCAAGAAGTGCAGGTAAGTGATTGCCAGGAACTCACATCTTTTCTTGTTATCCATTTCAGCATGGTCTACTCTACAAGGTGTGAGACATTTCTATCTTGACAACATTCAGTCCAAAGGTATGTGAAGTCACCTAATCTATTCATTTCTCAAGCATGAGAATATGGCTTGCACTCAAGCCTGCAGTATTATAAACTTTCTGTGATCTTTCACAATGAAAATAGAGAAGAGTTACTTATCTTATTCATACATTATCTTCTTCCTGTCTTGAAAATTTCATCCTATATTTCTTCAAAGCACATATATTTTTCCATAATCATGTCATGTGTACTATTATTAAATCTACTTTTTATTTCCTCTGCTCAGGATGTCTGAACATTTTTATATAGAGAGTCATCTTAAGTACAAACCTAAATAGAATTCAAAACAAGACACCTAACTCTAAGGAGATAGGAAAAGGAGTACGTCAAGGCTGTTTAGTGTCACCCTGCTTATTTAACTTATATGCAGAGTACATCATGAGAAACGCTGGGCTGGAAGAAGCACAAGCTGGAATCAAGATTGCCGGGAGAAATATCAATAACCTCAGATATGCAGATGACACCACCATTATGGCAGAAAGTGAAGAGGAACTAAAAAGCCTCTTGATGAAAGTGAAAGAGGAGAGTGAAAAAGTTGGCTTAAAGCTCAACATTCAGAAAACGAAGATCATGGCATCTGGTCCCATCACTTCATGGGAAATAGATGGGGAAACAGTGGAAACAGTGTCAGACTTTATTTTTGGGGGTTCCAAAATTACTGCACATGGTGACTGCAGCCATGAAATTAAAAGACGCTTACTCCTTGGAAGAAAAGTTATGACCAATCCAGATAGCATATTGAAAAGCAGAGACATTACTTTGCCAACTAAGGTCCTTCTGGTCAAGGCTATGGTTTTTCCTGTGGTCATGGATGGATGTGAGAGTTGGACTGTGAAGAAGGCTGAGTGCTGAAGAACTGATGTTTTTGAACTGTGGTGTTGGAGAAGACTCTTGAGAGTCCCTTGGACTGCAAGGAGATCCAGCCAGTCCATTCTGAAGGAGATCAGCCCTGGGATTTCTTTGGAAGGAATGATGCTAAAGCTGAAACTCCAGTACTTTGGCCACCTCATGGGAAGAGTTGACTCACTGGAAAAGACCCTGATGCTGAGAGGGATTGGGGGCAGGAGGAGAAGGGGACGACAGAGGATGAGATGGCTGGATGGCATCACTGACTCGATGGACATGAGTCTGAGTGAACTCCGGGAGTTGGTGATGGACAGGGAGGCCTGGCATGCTGCGATTCATGGGTCGCAAAGAGTCGGACATGACTGAGCAACTGAACTGACTGAACTGAACTGAACTCTAAGGAAAGCCATAAAAGTTTTGAGGGCTAGGATATATTTATCTGATTGCAAGAAGAGGTCCAAATTTTCCCTAGCATCTTCTGTTCACTTCTTACAGAGACCTGATATCTTTTCAACCCTTTCTCTCTCTGGACCTCAGAATCAAAATGCACTCTTAGAAAAGAGATCTGAAATTTTTTCCAATCAAAGATAACAGTAGGCATCCACTAATTTTGTCATTGTCTCTTCTAGGCCCTCACTATGCATGGAAGAAACAAAACGATATAAAACAGTTCTTATTCCTAGGAGCAGACAACTTACTTGGGGAAAACTCATGAATCAGGAGATCACAAGGTAATATGTCATTAACAATCCAATTTCACAAATTGTTTAATGCAGATTTGTTGCTGTTCAGTTGCTAAGTCATGTCTGTTTGTGACCCCATGGACTGCAGCAAGCTAGGCTTCCCTGTCCTTCACCATACTCTGTCTCGATTTGTCATAACTTTCCTTCCAAGGAGCATATTGATGAAAGTGAAAGAGGAGAGTGAAAAATCTGGCTTAAAACTCAACATTCAGAAAACTAAGATCATGGCATATGGTCCCATCACTTCATGGCAAATAGATGGAGAAAAATGGAAACAGTGAGCGACTTGATGTTTGGGGGTCTCCCGAATCACTGTAGATGGTGACTGAAGCCATGAAATTAAAAGATGCTTGCTTCTTGGAAGAAAAGCTATGACAAACCTAGACAGCATATTAAAAAGCAGAGACATTTCTTTGCTGACAAAGGTCCACAAAGTCGGAGTTGTGGTTTTTCCAGTAGTCATGTATGGATGTGAGAATTGGACCATAAAGAAGGCTGAGCACCAAAGAACTGATGCTTTTGAACTGTGGTGTTAGAGAAGACTCTCAAGAGTCCCTTGAATATCAATGATTATCAAACCAGTCAATCCTAAAGAAAATTAGTCCTAAGTATTCATTGGAAGGACTGATGCTGAAGCTGAAGCTCCAATACTTTGGCCACCTGATGTGAAGAATTGACTCACTGGAAAAGACTGATGCTGGGAAAGACTGAAGGCAGGGGGAGAAGGGGACAACAGAGTATGATTTGGTTGGATGGCATCACCGACTTGATGGACATGAATTTGAACAAGCGCTTGGAGTTGATGATGGACAGGGAAGCCTGGTGTGCTGCAGTCCAAGGGGTTGCAAAGAGTTGGGCATGACTAAGCACCTGAACTTCCTTCCTTTCTTCCTTCCTTCCAAGGAACAAGCATTTTTTAATTTCATGACTGCATTCACTGTCCACAGTGATTTTGGAGCCCCCCAAAATAAAATCTGTCTGGTAAATACTCTTTTAAGTTCAGAAAATAAAAAATAATTATCTCTGAACTGACAAATTTACAGTGCCACCAAATGAATGAGGGAATCATTGCCGTGTTCCAACAGGTTTGGTCAGAGGGTTGGTAGAGATGGAAGCTTTAGGAACTTCAGAATACTGTACAACAAACAAGCCAATCCCAGGGCATAAACCATCCCTGCCTGCTACTTGAAGTGCTATCAAAGTGTGGTTTGTGGACCAGCATCCTCTGCACCACTTGAAGCTTGTTAAAGATGCAGAATCGAGAGCTCCATCCAGAGCTACTGAATCAAAACTGTGTATTTTAACAAGATCCTTAGCTGATCTGTGTGAACATTAACGTGTGAGAGGGCTTCCCTGGTGGCTCAGACAGTAAAGAAACTGCCTGCAATGCAAGAGACCCAGGTTCAACCCCTGGGTCGGGAAGATCCCCTGGAGAAGGGAATGGCAACCCACTCCAGTATTCCTGCCTGGAAAACTGCATGGACAGAGGAGCCTTGTGGGCTACAATCCATGGGGTCGCGAAGAGTCAGACATGACTGAATGACTAACACACACACACAAACGCATGCACACGCACACACACACGTTTGAGAAGCTGATCTAAACAATAGAGAGTCAGCCTACTTTCTTCACATTTGAGTCCTCAGTATATCAAAGCTACTTAATTTTTTTAACAGATTGTTAATTTGTAGCCTGCAATTGTCACAGTTGTGAATTTAATTCATTACTAATCTTTAATCTATTTCTCATTTCTTTCCCCTCAAAGTCTCCTATTCATCAAAGAAGGTAATGGCTTGACGATTTTCAGCTTCAACCCAATAATCAAGGAACTACCCTTCCTCTTACACTAGGGGGTGCATGAGGACCAAGATTCAGAATCTTCTCGGCCATCTTCTCCACAGTGATTTGTGTCAGCTACTGCCCCCTTTCTTCAGAACTGGTTTTCCAGTGTCATGACTTGGAAGAAGGAAAAGAATTCCCGGAAACCTCCCCTACCTCACAAACCAGGCATGTCCTCCACCGGGTTGCTCTGCCCTCTTTACCGCAGGATAGGCACACCCTGACCTACCTACAGGGTGCAGCACTTCTGGGGCATCCTGCCCGGAACTGGGGACCCCCAGAAGAAAAGAGAAGTACTGCTTTAAACACAGGACAGGTCAGAAGACTACAGCACATACTGCTACTTTCTTGTCTGAGTTTCTTGTTATATATGGTTATGCAGTCTTGATGGGTTTCTGACACACATCTTCCTCTCCTCAGAGTCCCAGGTTTCAAATGTTTCAGAAGATCACGGTCTTTTAAAAATTCCTGCTCTACTCTGTTCTTTTATTTAGCTACATTAGAGACTTCCAGAGAGAAAGCATAAGTGGTGTGAGGATGAGAATCCCAGGGACAACTCTGGGTTTCGCACTAAGCTACTGTACTCACTCAACCTTCGACCTGAAACCTAATTAGAAAATTTAATGTTTCATTCTTTTCAGATGCCTTCCCTTTTCTCCAGTAGAACCCATTACTCTCTGGAGTAGTCTCTTAGTCTCTGGCTGAGCTCATTTACTGAGGCCACAATGTTTGCCTCCATGCCCTCAGCATGTTGGCAGCCAGAGACTCACAGATGCATTTTGGAAATGATTGTAAATAATCAGTGTGATATGGGTTTTCCCGGCTTCCCTTGTGGCTCAGATGGTAAAGAATCTACCTGCATTGTGGGAGAACCAGGTTCGATCCCTGGGTTGGGAAGATCCCCTGGAGAAGGGAATGGCTACCCACTCTAGTATTCTGGCCTGGAGAATTCCAAAGACAGAGGCTACCGTCCATGGGGCTGCAAACAATTGGACACAACTAACTGACTCGCACTTTCACTTTTCATGGATTTTCCACCTCCTCAAGGTTTTCATCCTAGTGGGATCTTTTAAACAATTATTTAACTGTATTTACTCCTAATAGAGTTCTATATCAAACATTAAAAATTGTGATGATTTGTGTCCATGTGCAACCCCACACGTCAACAAATGAGAGCCCACTCCAAAGTAAAATTTAAATGGCTTCAAAGAATGACAGGAAAACATCTTTTTGGCAGGGAACAATAGGAAGCCAGAAGGAATAGAGGAGAAATCCAGTAGAGAGTGTAAAGTGATGAGAGACCTTTTCCATATGTGTGGCCATTAAAAAAATTATTCCCATCCATTACGTTGCATGTGCGGGAGACAACTCTATCTCACAATAAAAATTGTTTTTTGTTTTTTGTTTTTTTTGCCAATTCCTGCAGATATTACCAAGCAGCATTTCTTATAGAAGAAAAAGAATATGATGATGCAAGAAACATAAAAAGAAAAAAAGACCCAAAGCTAAACAGTGCACTCAATAGACACAGAGTAAATGTAGATGGATCACCAACAGTAGACTGGAGGCATGCCTGTCACATAGTAGGCTTCTTTTCCATACATTTAGAAATGCAAAACTAGCTTCCTCATCATCAATTTCTTGTGCAATATTGTATGAGCTACATTCATGGCACAGCCCCTTGGGTCCTAAAACACTCTGTCTTCAGCTTTGCTCTGTGTGAAGAGAGCATTTCCACTCAGCTGATTTGTCTGTGAACAAATGAACAGGGTTAGGGTTAGGGTTAGGGTTAGCAGCTCCTTGGTTATTTTTTCTTTAGATAGTTAAGAAGCATAGGTCTTTCCTCCCATCACATGGGCTTTCATTTCATGATGTATTTTATTGACATCAAACAGAAAAAGAAGTTAGATGATGTATATACTGTGTGTTCATCCCCAAATCTCTTCTCCCATTTACCCCTAGGAGAACACTGAAATTGCCCAGTTAACTTCCCTGAGGCCAGAGACCCCTCAAGGCTTCCTCTGCTGGAGGAGAATCTGGCTCCCTGGGTGAGCCCAGGACACAAGCAACAATTCCATCTAGCTCATTCATTTCCTCAGGAGTTTAGATCTATTTTTAAATTAGGTAATTCTTTTATTACCATAGATACAAATATTAGCAGGGACCAGACACTATGCCAGGCACACGAAAGCCAAGTGCCTATAGGTGCTGTGCCCCATTTATAGTTAATTTTTTCATCGCGATAATTGCTGTTTCCATAACATAAATCAACACATAGAAACCATTGCATTTGCCAAGAACCAAAACAACAACAAAAGCATTTAGTATCCAGTCTAGATGCATTTGTATGGCCACAGGGAGAGTGAGACCCATTCTAAGTCTAGCGAGCAATCCCAGTGGAAATAGGAAAGAAACCAGAGGAGTGGGTTCAGAGACGTGTGAAGAAATGATGAGATTCCAGCCAAGCCACACGTTGCAGTGGCAGAGGAAACCATGTGGAATGGGAGGGCAGAGGCTTCACGGACAGCTAGATAAAGGTTTGTTGTCATGGTAACAAAGGCAAATGGGAATTGCTCCATGACTTTGAGTAGGTCAAATTCTTAGAGTCAAGACCTGATGGAAAAGGGTAAGATTATGGGGTTAGAATGTAGGGTGAATTAGGGTTACAGAGGTCTGTGGTGAAACTTGTCACTGTCTTTAAAAGTCTTTTGGTAACATATATCAGAAAGCAGGAGGGTTAGACTGATCAATCAACAGGAATTTATTATAAAGACGCAATGTCATCTTTAGGACCCAACGGAAGGACATGTCAGAAGGCTTCTTTTGACTCTGCTTTACTTTGTATATTTGCATTTTCTTCCCCTCTCCCAAGACTGACTTGTTCCTAGTCTCCCTGCAGATGACCACCATTGCTCCAAAATATGTGTCTGAGCCAGACTTACATGCTAACTAGCTTTCTTTAATTCCAAATCGCTTAAAGTAAAAATATGATTGTCCAGCTTGAAATTCTGATGCAATATCTGATGGAAGTTGAGGGCTCCTGGTGAACAGTTACTTGAGGGTCTCTTTTGTGGAGAGGGGGTGTTTCCCAGGGAAACATAGTGTCACAGGCCTGGGAGGGAACTCCAAAGGTGTTTACAGTGATTGGCCAGAATTCTGCTGGTGTATTTTAATCCTGCACTTATATCAGCTTGGGCTTCCCAGATAGCTCAGCGGGTAAAGAATTTGCCTGAAAGGCAGGAGACACAGGAGACATGGGTTCAATTCCTGGGTTGGGAAGATCCCCTGGAGGAGGAAATGGCAACCCACTGCAGTATTCTTGTCTGGATAATCCCATGGACAGAGGAGCCTGGAGGACTACAGTCCAAAGTGTTGCAAAGAGACATGACTGAGGAACTGAGCACGGTATCAGCTTGATGTTAATAAGCATGGGGGAAAGGGATAAATGGAAGAAATTTCTGTCTTGTTCCTAGGGACAGGGCCAATTTAGGACATATATTTGTGTTGGCCATGGGGTTGGCACCAGAACAGGGTGGTCTAGGCAAAGCTCAATGGCAAGAGTTGTTTATACAAGATGGCCTGAGGCAGTGGGCACTGGTCTACGGTCAAAAGCATTTGGAGATCCACAGCGGACTTCTGAGTTATCCCTTCTTTTAAGGATAACTCAGAACATCACTGTGTGCTGGCTTTTTCCTCTAAGGTGGAGATGGGTGTGGAGTTCTTAAAGAGCTAAGTGAGACCTGATATTTTCCAAAATATGGGAGGGAGCGTTCATCTTCAGAAAATTCCCAGTGTTATTCATCAATTCCCTCAGGATTTATGAAGGCCCTGCTCTGTGCCCAGTGCTGGTCACTATTGCATTGCAGGGCCCCGGGGCTCTCGAGACAGAAAGGCTGTCACTCAGCTGTGCTGGGGAAACTGGGCCCAGCTGCTGGAGAAAGCCCCAGCTGGGGTCTGCAGGGAGCTTGAGGCCAGGAAGCTTCCTCTCAGCCTCCCCTCCAAACCCAGAGCAGCGCACTCTCTCTCCACCCTCCTCTGCTGCCTGCCAGAATTTCCAGATTTGTTCTGTTTTGCAGTTTGCATCAAGCCACACTCAATCCCAACCCTAGCAGAAGGCATAAATTAACATTTTATTATGTTGTACTTGTTAGGGTCTCTCTTAAAGCAGACATGCAAATGTGAGGCTCCCATAGTCAATGAGGGTATACCCGGATGAACTGAAAATAAACCAGGTGGCTCTGGCCAAACCCTTGGAAAGCAGGACCTCGCTGAGCTATCCTGGGACAGATACTCACCTCAGTTCCCGCCCCCGGTTGTTTACCCTGGCCCCTGGCCATTTCCTGCTCTGTTTGGCACCCCAGCCCTCCCTGTCCAGCTGCCATAGGCTCCTATGACTCCTGGTCGACTTTCATTTACAAGGAACCAATTTCACAAGCAGCTGTAGGTGAGCCTTTTACGGGCCTCTGGTGAGTGAGTGGGAGGCCTGGGGGCCTTCTCCATCAAGCAGCTGGACAAATACATCTGCTTTGGCCTTCCACGGGGACCGGGCTATTTTGAGGCTCCCTCTGATTGGCTCTTGCTGTTACTGTGCCTTTAATTCCAGCTTATAGCTCTTAAAACCTTATATAACAGGAACCTCAAGTTGGATGGAGTTTGATTGGATTTGGCTTGGCTCAAGTGGAGGAATTAGTAAAACCAAAAGTGAGAACCACTTGATATGCCACTTAGAGCTCTACCAGGTGAAAATATTAATTGTTCTAAAGTGTTTCTTAGAATGCTGCTTTGGTCATATATTTTTGTGTATGGACTGGGGAAAATCAAACAGGGGAAAGAGGGAAAGAAACTTTTCCCTACTGCTGTTTTAATTTTCCAGGATCTCTTTTGTATCCCTTTTATTTTGTGTTATTATAAATAACTGCCTTCATATAAGCACGTGTGGGACAACCCCACCCAAACAATTCAACAATCAGAGAAGGCGATAAAAGAAAGGAAGATGACAGAACCTTCCAGAGTCCATCCTGGGGCATCTGGTTAGAACCAAAATCTTGGGTCTAATCTTGTAGGTGGAAGAGCTTGATTCCAGTGGCCTTGTGTCAGCCTATGTGTGCCCAGTGAGCATTCACAGGGTAGAATATTTGAGCCTCTTTACCTTACAGGCTGGGCTTCACAGGTGGCTCAGTGGTAAACAATCCACTTGCCAATGCGGGAGACACAGGAGATGCGGGTTCGATCCCTGGGTGGGGAAGAGCCTCTGGAGCAGGAAATGGCAACCTGTTCCAGTATTTTGCCTGGAAAATTCCATGGACAGAGGAGCCTGGTGGGCTACAGTCCATGGGGTTGCAAAGCGTAGAGCACAACTGAGCGCACACACACACCTTACAGTTTACACAGGAAGTCACCTTTCAGAGGGTCCTGTGTAATGAGCTTGTCTAGGGATGCCTCCTGGACCCTGGCTCCAGCCACCCAACTGCTTCCAGGTGAAGGCTGCCTGACCACCACCCCCACCCACCCTTGTGGTTCTTATGAAGTTTCCACGTGGATTTCCGAGCACTCGTGGATGCTCCGGTACCAATGGCTGCGGCTCTGAGGGACCCGACTCGCCTGCCACACTGCTGCCTTGGTTTTATTTTTCTTTCCCCGCAGATGCTTCTCTAGTTCCCTCCTCCCTCCTCCCACCTCTATTCCAGCTTTTCCGCTTCTCAGCTCTTCTTAGCATCTCATTTCACCTTTCTGCTCGGCAGAGAGCTGTGTGGGGTTCTTACCTTCCCCCAGTGGCATTTAAAGTGTTTCTTGGTGCAAAACATCCTATTCATTGCCATAGAAACAGGAAGCTCAGTGTGGAAGGAAAGGGGGGGAGAAAAAAAGAAGTCTGGGAGTCTGAAGCTTTGCAATTCTGTTATTTTGCCCAAATCCATAAATGGCAACACACTGGGAGATAAGAAAAATCCTGCTCCTGGCTGGATCTCCAGGAGGAAGAGCCACCCCTTCCAAGGGCACAGGTTTTAAACCCTGGTTTAAACCAAGAGAGAGCAGGCTTGTATGGAAAGTATTGCTGCTTTTCCCACAGAGGGGGAGTTCCCAGTTGAGTCTGGGGAAGTCAGACAAACCTGCCTTCTCTTATCAGTTCTGCATCTAAGCTGAAGGACTCGGGACACTTCCTCAACCCCTCTCAGTGCCCTCAGCTGTACAATAAACATGTGAACTTCCCTGTGACCTCTTGCTTGGGGTCACAGGAGAGCTCAAGAAGTGACAGCTTCATGGCCTCCCTGAATGGACTCCCACTTTCTTGCCACACCATTGGACACACTGAGTCTGGGCCACCTGTCCTCAGCTGTGAATCCCTCCCTGATATCAAAAAAGAGGACTTCACGTCATTCCTCAAATCAAGCCAGTCTGCTATGGTTTTCCTTGAAATGCAGTAGAATGTGTTTAATTTTTACATCTTCATGCAAAGCCTAGAGAGAAGTCCTCTTCAAACCATTGATTTTGAAGATGGACCTTCAAACTACCCTCAATGGAGACCCTTTGGTCTGTGTCGCCCAAGCAGGCAACTCGAGGCCATTATTCCTAAACTGAGAATGGGCCACCTCATTGCGTGGATTAGAGCTTCAGACTAAACATGAAGTTTGAGGTTTCAGTCTCCACTGAGGCAGTGAGTTTCTCAGAGGCATCATTAGTTATTTGGCATTCATTCATCACAGGGCCAAATTAATAACCAGAGTTCTGTACATCTCCCCTTGTGGTACAGATTTTGTAAGAGCACAGAAGTCATATCACAAACCCTTCAATCAATTCTGGGTCCAAATCCCCAACCACCTCTTTTTTAAAAAATAAATGATTTCTTTATTTTTGTCTGTGTTGGGTCTTCATTGCTGTGTGTGAACTTTCTCTAGTTGTGGCGAGTGAGAGCTACTCTAGTTGCGGCGCACAGGCTTCTCAACGTGGTTACCTGAGGCAGAAAATGGGCTCTAGTCACACAGGCTTCCAAAGTTTCCCCAAGACATGTGGAATCTTCCTGGACCAGGGATCAAACCTGTCCCCAGCATGCGCAGGCAGATTCTTAACCACTGGACCATGAGGGAAGTCCCCAACCACCTCTTTTAACTGACACACCAAACCAATGTTTCTCCCGCTCCAAATCACCCAAGCAACTAGAGAGCCCACCCATATAACCCAGAGCCCACCAACAGCATTCAAATTAGCCAGTCTTAAGCCAATGCCCCTGCCCCTGCCTACCTTTCCTTTCCCATGGAAAATGCAATAAATATTTTCCCCTGGATCTTGCATCTATCCCCTGAGAAAACCCGGTGCTTCCCCCTGTGGCCCTATAGGACATGGCATACCCTCTCTGGGAAACTGTAAGCCCCTTCCTGTAAGCAACAGTAAGTAATAAAAATTTTCTTTCAATAGTATTAGCCTCTCTGCATCATCACTCATTCACCTTTATAAATTAAAATCAGGCACAAATCAACCTTGCCCACATCTATCCTATTAGCTACAAGGCTATCCCGGTAAACAGATGTAACTGGCTCATCATGCACACGTCACAATTAGGGAAGGACGGTCCCAGGGGCATGCTTGTTGGTGCTAGTTCAGCAGCATCTTCATCTATAAATAGTGTGACCATATGTCCCACTATGTCCTGTAGAGTCCAAGCTTACCCCTGTCGACCTGTGCAATTATTAATAGTGCTCTCGTTCACTCTCAAAGCAGTCACAGTTTGGAATATAAATTATGTGGCTACCGTAATATAAAGGACCGACAATTAAGCACCCATTAAACAGGTAAATGATTTTGTTACAGAGGAGTAATTGCAATCATTTGCTTTTACATTTTCACTTGACAAAAGGGTGTAAATGAATGTTACAGACTTTCTAAATATATGTGGTATTCCACACATAATATGCAAGAAGTTAAAAAAGAAAAACCAGCTGCATGAAGTATGTATAAAAGCAGAGCAATGGATTATGATTGCTCTGAGGATATTTTGTGAGGATGGAGGGAGATGGTAGTGTTGGCCACCATGACTGAGTAGCTGGATAAGGATAAGGGTGAGAGTCACTATGGGCCATGCCATTGCTTGAACATCTCCATGTGTTTCATTTTTATTTATTTTTTATTTTAAAAATATTTATTTTGCTGTGTCGGGTCTCAGTTGCCATGTATGGGCTTCTCTAGTTGCAACTCATGGGCTTAGTTGCCCCATGGCATGTGGGAACTTAGTTCCCCAACCAAGGACAGAACCTACGTCCACCGCTTTGGAAAGCACTGGACCACCAGGGAAATCCCTCCATGTGCTTTATTTGACATTGGAGATGAGATGTAATCACTCAATCATTTCACAAACATATTTTGTTTCTCTACAATTAGAATCAGCTTCCATTCTTTTTCTCAAGGAGCTTATTCTATAAAGGGAGAAATTAACACCCTGGAGTATTTCCAAAGGTACAAGCACAGATTACTATAGGCCCATCGAGAAGCATATATCTTAGTCCTTGGGGTATAAAGAACTTTACAACTAAAATTTGGAGAGAGTTGTGGGAAGATAGGAGAATGAATTTTAAGACCTGTTAGTATATGACCCACTGAGAGTAGAGCCCATTTTTTAAGGTTCCAGAAGTGAAAGAACAGAGTCTGAGGGCATCGGAGCACCAGGTTAGGGGACAGCCTGACATCAAGCATTCAAACAAACAGGATCTAATGATGCCTAGTGGCTCAGATGGTAAAGAATCTGCCTGCAGTGCAGGAGACCCAGGTTCATTCCCCAGCCTAGGAAGATCCCAGGGATCCCAGAAGGGAATGGCTACCAACTTCAGTATTCTTGCCTGGAGAATTCCATACAGAGGAGCATGGTGGGCTATAGTCCATGGGGCTGCAAAGAGTTGGACATGACTGAGCGACTCACATACACAAACAACAATGCCTAAAATGCTACTGAAGTTCTGGCCTCAAGTCTTAGCATTTCTTGACAAATAGAAATGAGGCATGCTCAGGATTGCCTTTAAGAAAAAATTACTAGAGCCAAAATATGGCAGAATTGATGGTTAATGCTCCTAATTTTCAACCCATCTGTAAAGAACCTATATTATCCCTTAAGTGCCAAGACTGGTGCTCATATTTGCCCTTAAGATCACTGGACTCAGTTCTGCAGAGAAGGATCAACTGTGTCACAGGAACAACTTTGCTCATCATGCTCCCAGGGATGTCTGTCAGAGTTTGTTTGTAATCAAGCCCTAAAAGTCTTTGCCATGCAGCTGTACTGTCTGTGATGCCATGTATGTCAATGAGAGAAATTCATGATTTAGGAATGCATCTGAACTGTGTTTTGCTTCTCCATGCCCTAGTCAGATGTAGGCTTGTTTTGGTCCTCTACAGAGTTATAAATAAAGAGCCGACTCTAAAGATTTGCTGAAGCAAACTCAGGGCTGAAGGAGCCATCCTTCTTAGTTGACCTGACTTACACAATGTTTAGGGCATATGGTTCTGCTCTCCCCAGGCAAAGCAAATTCCTATAAAAAGCATTATGTGATATTGGTCCTCACTTTGACTCATGGAATGTTAGACACAAAAGGGACGTTAGACATTTCTTACCTGTGCTTTCACTTTAGATGAGGAGTGACGGACATTGTAGAGCTATTTAATGGAAGTCCTCAATCGGGATATTTGTTTTTTAAATTTCAGAAGCAAACGTAATTAGATTCAACAGCTTTGTTATATTGCTAAGTTATAGGCTGTAGTCTCTGTTGTATGATTAATATGCTTAACCTAGGCAGAAAAACAAAATGGGCTGTGTTCTGCACCCCAAAGTATCGTGCCTCATAGTATAGCCCCCAGGACCCTCAGGGCCCATCATGGGGCACTCCTGATCAGTGCTCCCTGCTTGGGATCAGTGTCTTCATTCCCTTCAGTTCAGTCGCTCAGTCCAAGTCTTTGTGACCCCATGGACTGCAGCACGCCAGGCTTCTCTGTCCAGCACCAACTCCGGAATCTTGCTCAAACTCATGTCCATCAAGTCAGTGATGCCATCCAACCATCTCATCCTCTGTCGTCCCCTTCTCCTCCTGCCTTCAGTCTTTTCCAGCATCAGTGTCTTTGCCAGTGGGTCAGTTCTTTGCATCAGGTGGCCAAAGTATTAGAGTTTCAGCATCAGTCCTTCCAATGAATATTCAGGACTAATTTCCTTTAAGATTGATTGGTTTGATCTCTTTACAGTCCAAGGGACTCTCAAGGGTCTTCTCCAACACCACAGTTCAAAAGCATCAATTCTTCGGTGCTCAGCTTTCTTTAGATTCCAGCTCTCACATCCATACATGACTACTGGAAAAACCACAGCTTTGATTGGACAGACCTTTGTCTCTGCCTTTTAATATGCCTTCTAGGTTTGGCATAGCTTTTCTTCCAAGGAGCAAGCATCTTTTAATTTCATGGCTGCAGTCACCATCTTCAGTGATTTTGGAGCCAAAAAAAGTAAAATAAAATCTCTCACTGTTTTCATTGTTCCTTCATTTGTTTCCATTGTTCCACTGTTTCCATTGTTCCACTGTTTCCATTGTTTCTTCAATCTTTCTTCCATTGTTTCTTCATTCTTCATTCTCTTACCCTTCATCAAATTTCCCTATTACATTCCTTGTTATCAGAGCTCTGACGGGTGAGAACTGGTCTGATTTTTAAATTAAAATTTTAAATTTTAACTTAAAACCATTTTTTAACTTTTTACTGAATTTGTTGGGGCTTCCCAGGTGGCACTAGTGGTAAAGAACCCTCCTGCCAATGCAGGAGACGTAAGAGAAGCAGGTTCAATCCTTGGGTTGGGAAGATCCCCTGGAGGAGGGCATGGCAACCCACTCCAGTATTCTTGCCTGGAGAATTTCAGGAACAGGGGTTCCTGGCGGGCTATGGTCCATAAGGTCACAAAGAGTCAGACATGACTGAAGCGAATTATAACATTGCTTCTGTTTTGTGCTTTTTTGTTTTTTGGCCCTAAGGCATGTGGGATCTTAACTCCCCGACCAAATATCAAACCCACAACCTCTTCATTGGAAGGCGAAGTTTTAACCACTGACCCACCAAGAAAGTCCTGAAAACATCTTTAATAAAAGTGAATCTGTAAAATATTTTCCTACAAAAGAACACCAAAAAGTAGAGACCAACGTTTTGAGTATGAAGAACCAGGCATTATACAAACCATTTTAAAGACATGGTCTCGTTTACGTATGACAACAATTCTACAAGACTAACCTCACGTTATTCCCATTTCTCAGCTGAGGAATATGAGATCTGTAGTGTTAAACATCATACTATTAATAAGTGGCAGCACTGGAATTTCAGTCCAGGCTGTTTGAATTGAAAGCCTATGGGCTTCACCACAGAGCCTGGAGTAACACAGCTACTCCATAAATCGTGACTGCTGTAAGACAACAGCAAAGCCAATGATAGATGAGCGTCTGTTATTACTCATCTCCCCAAGGCCATGAGATGCAGTCTTTCTGATCCAATCCCTTCAATAGCCTTCATGTTGAGAGCTTAATTAAACTACTTCATAGTATCGCCGCTTTGGCATCATTTCGGATGGTCAAGTGGCCTGCAGGGGTCTTGAACTGACAATAGCCCCTCCCCCTGTTATGCCCTAGACAATAGGCCTCAGGGTCACACGTAAATGAAACTTCCTGACATGACTTCCCCAACCATCCTTGTGATAAACCATCTCCTGCATCTCCAGGGCCTTCTTCTTAGCTAAGAGCCCCAAGAAGCTAACAAAACCCTGTTCTTTTTAGATTGAATTGACCAATCTGGCCTTAGCCTGGGAGCCTCGAAACACGTAGGCCCTAATAAAGGCGTGTGCCCCAGGCCCTGCCCACACCTGGCCTTGACGGCTCTCTGTGGCCCCTCGAGACATGCCACATACCTCCTCCAGGATCTCTAAATAATGAACTTCTCTATTTCAATTCCCTTGTGGTCTTTTGTGACCCCCATGGCTCAGACACCATCCAACACCTTAGGGTTGTTCTTAACAAATGTTCATTTAACAGTCACAGCTCTTCATATTACAGCCTATCCGCAGCTTCCTCGTATCTCCATTCATATGATTAGCCCCTGTGATTTCGGTAAACAGAAAATAACAACCGGTAAAGACCCTCTCTGATGATGAAGCTGTCTCTACTTCTCCAAGATGAGAGCTTGCAATTTCTGCTTCACTTTTCCATGCTCTGTTTTTTGTCTTTTGTTTCAATTGGAGTATAGTTGCTTTACACTGTTGTGCCAGTTTCTGCTGTACAACAACGTGAATCAGCTATAAGTCTGCATATATCGCCTTCTCTCTTGATTCTCCCTCCCTACCCGCTATGCTCTGTTTTCAGTCATAGCATCTTCATCATTGTCATTACGGTTTTGCTCCCTCCCCCAAAGCTCTGTCCGAACTCCATGAGCTCCTGGACACGTTCTCGGTTACAGAAAGTGGCTGGAGAGAGAAGGGCCATGAACTCGTCCTAAACCACTGCAGAAAGGCCATCACCCTTCAAGATCCCCTTTCCTTACTCCGAACTCTGTCTCTGCTCTTCTGCTTCCTCATCTGCGGCATGAGAAGGTGTGTGTGTGTGTGTGTTGGGAGAGGGGAGAAACAAATACAGGACAAATCCTGAAATACAGCATACATTTTACTTTCTGTGAAGAGAATAATCACCTCTGGGCCCAGAAGATCACTGTCGGCCTCTCCGGCTCAAAGGAGAAGGATCGATGATGCCATTCTCTGCTAGACAGCTGCAGCCACCCTGGCACCACCATAGAGGGCCACACTGCCTGGCGGGGATGGGGTGGGGGGGGTTCTGTCTCTAACCCTCTCTGGAGCTTCCGCAGCTGCCTACAAGTCCTTTAATCCAGTTAGAGCTACGGTGTCCTGTTTCTGGTATCATCATGCTCTGATTGCCAGACACAAGATATTCATCCATTCTGGCAAATTCATGTCTCTCAAGAGAGTCCTTTCTGAGGTAGTTTAACTCCCTTGCCTACCCAGACTGTCCAGGGACTTCCTAGGTAAAACTCCATTCTCCAAATCTTGCCCAAGGAAAGGAGAAAGTTAGGAGCGATTTTGTGTCCTTGATAATGTCCTGAGTGTGAAGGAGAGCCCATTTCATGCCAGGTAATAGGAAGGTATGACACACAAAGGTAAGCTCTCTCTGTCCACAGTATTCCATCAAGGACCTGCTTACTGTAGGATTCTGACAAGCCACTTCCAAACTCTCCTCCAGTGGAAGACTGATCTACATGGGACCTAGGATCAGACAACATTTAGAATTTTCACGTACAATTTTTGTCAAAATAACAATTGTATTTTTTTTGTTTCAGTGTAAACAGAATAATAATTGCCTCCCCACTCAAGATGTTCACATTCTAGTCCCTGAAACCTGTGAATATGTGCCCTTACCTGGCGTGGAGAACTTTGCAGTTGTGATTAAGGTATGGATCTTGAGTTAGAGAGAGCTATCCTGAATTATGCAAGCATGTTTGATTTATTCACATAGGTCCTTAAAGTCAGAGAACCTTCCCCATCACGAGCAGAGAGAGGGTAACAGAGATGACACATTGCTGGCTTTGAAGACAGAGAAAGCAGGTACAAGCCAAGGAATTTGGGCCATCTCCACAAGCTGGAAAAGGCAAGGCAATGGCTTCTCCCCTAAAGCCTCCAGAAGAAACATGCCCCTGTAGATACATGAGTTTCACCCCAGGAAGACGTGTGTTGGACTTCTGACCTTTACAACTTTAAGAAAGTTAATTGACGCTGTCTCAGAACACAAGCCTGTATGCTCAGTTGTGTCAGACTCTTTGCAATACCATGGACTGTAGCACTCCAGGTTCTTCTATTCGTAAAATTTTTCCAGGCAAGAATACTGAAATAGGTTGCCGTTTCCCACCCCAAGGAATCTTCCTGATTCAGGGATTGAACCTGCTTGTCCTGTGTCTCCTGCATTGGTGGGTGGATTCTTTCAGTTCATTTCACTTCAGTTGCTCAGTTGTGTCTGACTCTCTGTGACCCCATGGACCACAGCATGCAAGGCCTCCCTGTCCATCACCAACTCCCGGAGTTTACCCAAGCTCATGTCCATTAAGTTGGTGATGCCATCCAAACATCTCATCCTCTGTCGTCCCCTTCTCCTCCTGCCCCCAATCCCTCCCAGCATCAGGGTCTTTTCAAATGAGTCAGCTCTTTGCATGAGGTGGCCAAAGTATTGGAGTTTCAGCTTTAACATCAGTCTTTCCAATGAACACTCAGGACTGATCTCCTTTAGGATGGACTGGTTGGCTCTCCTTGCAGTCCAAGGGACTCTCAAGAGTCTTCTCCAACACCACAGTTTAAAAGCATTTATTATTCAGTGCTCAGCTTTCTTTAGAGACCAACTTTCACATCCATACATAACTACTGGAAAAACCATAGCCTTGGCTAGATGGACCTTTGTTGGCAAAGTAATGTCTCTGCTTTTTAATATGCTATCTAGGTTGGTCATAACTTTTCTTCCAAGGAGTAAGTGTCTTTTAATGTCATGGCTGCACTCACCATCTGCAGTGATTTTGGAGCCCCAAAAGTAGCCTGCCACTATTTCCATTGTTTCCCCATCTATTTGCCATGAAGTGATTGGACTGGATGCCATGATGTTGGTTTTCTGAATGTTGAGCTTTAAGCCAACTTTTTCACTCTCCTCTTTCACTTTCCTCAAGAGGCTCTTTAGCTCTTCTTCACTTTCTGCCATAAGGGTGGTGTCACCTGCATATCTCTACTTAAGAAGCCTGCTTAAAACCATAGTTTGTGGTAATTTGTTATGGCAGTCACAGAAAATAAACAGGGGCCGAAAAAAAAGAACCAGGTGGCTCAAAGCCCTTGTCTTCTCAGTTTTGTTGGACTAAATAGTAGCAAATGACTCAACTGGCAGTTACCTATCAATAAGCAACTCTTACAGCAGCTATAAAAAAATTAACATCATTGTCAAAGTCTTCTCCAAATTGGACAAGAGAAATTTTGAGAAAGAAAGAAAAATTGTAAAGGATCAACCTTATTCAGGCTAGGTAGGGATATATATTGCTACCAGTGAAGTAAGACATAGACTGATCTACAATAACCCTTGAGATCATTTTCAATGCAAACTGTTAGTCTTTAACGTAAATGTAAAGAAGTAATGTCTTCTTTGATTACAAAGTAAATTGCAGAGTTAACGTTTCGTTTCCTAAAGTCTGAAAGACATAAGGGGATACTGAGAATGTGTGAGATCGTTTAGCATCAGATCATCTTCAATTATCTCAGCTGACTATAGGGTCTAAAGAACTTGCCTGTAGACCCTTAAGCATCCTATATCATGGCATTTGGCAACTGTGAAAAGTCTAATCACCAAACCCTTCAAGTAGAGAAACCGTGACTTAGTGCCCTTCCAATACGAAATGAAGCTTTGCCAGATTTGGCCAAGAGCCTTTCAGCAAGTGACACGGTAACTGATGCTTTCCATCAGTGTTTCATTTCATATCCCATCTCAAATACTGAAAAAGTGATTTTTTTTCCTCTCCTCATCTACTCTTGAATATAATTTTGAAAAGCAATTTTATGTTTCCTCTTTCTATTGGATTGGCAAAAAAGTTTGTTTGGGTTTTCTTATAACATCTTACAGAAAAACCTTAATTAAGTTTTTGGCCAACTCAGTACGTATGTGTTAGTTGCTCAGTCATGTCTGGCTCTTTGCAACTCCATGGGTGTAGCCCACCAGACTCCTCTATCTTTGGGATTTTCCAAGCAAGAATACTGGAGTGGGTTGCCATTTCCTTCTCCAGGGGATCTTCCCAACCCAGGGATCAAACTCAGGTCTCCTGCATTGTGGGCAGATTCTTTACCATTTGAGCCACCAGGCCAACTCAGTATTTACATTTATTTATGAAGTTGTAAAAAATTACATTAATAAAAATCTTATCATTTAGTGAGCAACTACTATGTATCAAGCATCTGATATTCACTATCCAATTTAATCCCTTAAAGGGATTATTATTTTTCTTCATTGGATGATAAATCTAAGGAAGTTCAAATAAGTTGCCCAGACTTACAGAGGTGAGAGATGGTGAAAGCCAGAACACTTTTCCTACTCCTTAATCAGGGACTTCACTGATTTCATTCATTATTACCCATGTTTCTTGAGCATGAAATACATTCAAAGACAACGTTAAGAGTTAAATAAAATGGATTTGTAACTGGTGGGTCCAGTTTTAGATCATCAGTAGATTTCCCCATCCCAAGTATGGGTCTCCCCAGAGCACACACAGAGAGGGCCATTGGCTTCCCTCTCTGGGATGAGCAAAGAGGAAACTGATAAAACTCTTCCTTGATTTTAGTGTGGCTTCCATCAGCCGGTAATTAATTCCCTTTGTAATGCGGCCTCCTGAGAACCTTGAAAGAGTAGGAACTCATGACCTGAACTTACATGTCACAGCTGAGAGTTACAGTTAACTCACCATTTCTATCAGGTAAAAAAAATAATGTTGTTTTTGCTAAGCCAGCACCCCCATTCTTTTTTCTCTACTGTTTTAATTTTATTGCTGCTTCCACAAAACCTTTTCTTCAAAGCAATATTTGGTGTTCTGGTGCCATGCAAAATCTACTTGCTCAGTCAAGGTAATGTATTGGTTGCCCAGTCATGTCCGCCAAGAGTTAGAGATGACTGAGTACTTAGTGTTTTTAACCCCAGTCATGGGGTAGCATGGACTGTAGCTGGCCAGGCTCCTGTGGCCATGAAATTCTCCAGGCAAGAATGCAGGAGTGGGTTGCCATTCCCTCCTCCAGGGGATCTTCCCTACCCAAGGATCGAACCCAGGTTTCCTGCATTGCAGGCAGATTCTTTACCATCTGAACCACCAGGGAAGCCCCAAGGTAACGAGACCTCAAATATTCCTTCATCTACAGCTAGCTTACAACTCAACCTCCACTTTTTACATCAAAATGGTCCCTTCATGGATATTTTCTACAGCTTTAACTTCTGGAGAAAAATTCCTAAACTATTTCTCCTTTCTTTGTTTCCTTTAGCGGCTTTATTTTTGCTCCTTTTTGTGATTTCAGAGGCCAGACTTAGTTCTCTCAATTAGCTGTGTTGTTGCCATGATGATATGATATCCTTGTAAATCACATTACAATGCCTGGAGCCCCTTTCAGGTGGGTAAAGTATATTAAGCAAAGAATTAGCAATAACAGTATGACCTCATTGGCTGCTATAGAAATGACCAAGCATAAAATGAAGTGAATTAATTACCTTCAGTTTCCATTCACCAAAGAGCCAACTTTGTCTCATTTGTATGATGATAAACACATATAACATTTTACCACTTACCTGGAATATCCCCTTGGAGGAGGATATGGCAACCTACTCCAGTATTCCTGCCTAGAGAATTCCACAGGCAGAGGAGCCTGGTGGGCTACAAGCCATGGGGCCACCAAGAGTCCAACAGAGCCGAGCACTTAGTGCTTTTACCACTTATACAGGTATATAATCAATATAATATAATTGTTCTTCATATGTTGTGTCAGTAGGTAAAAGAAAAAGGAGAGGTGATTTTAGGAAGATCATATTTATAGGCTTAGAATAATCACAGAGACTGAGGGCAATGTATTTGTAGATAGGTCAAAATATAAGAGTAATGGCTTATAAGAAAGTAGGTCACTTCTTGCTGAGGTTATCCTAATGCTAGGAATAAAAGAGAAAGCAATCCATCTGGGATCTGGCCTTTTGGTTTTCTGATTTTGAGTTCAGGTCTAAAAGTCAGAAAACCTGCATTATGCTTCTGTATTTGGTACTCCCAGTGTTCCTTGGGGATACGAGTAATAAAACAGGCAGGGGTCTAAGTAAGAAGAAATAAACTTTCTTCTAAAATACCAGACAATGTCGGGACAATGTTCAGACTCACACAGAGTGAAATTCAGGGAAAATGATGCCAGCACGCAAAAATAAAGACGTTTAATGACAGCTCAACATCAGAAAAAATCCAGCTACCTATAATGTGCCTTAATAATTACTGAAGTGAAATGTAGGAATTATAAACAAGAGTGATGAAAAATAAATTTTGAATTTGCAGGTGCTGGTCTAGGTGCAATCAGACTTGAAACACAGCCAGACTCAATATCAAGTGTCTAGATGCAAAATATTTCCCCAAGGGAAGCTGAGGAAAGATTAGTGTATTAAAATAAGAGCAGAATAGACATTGTCTTTATTGCAAAGATAACTGATACCTGCACTAATCACATATATAGTCTTATTTGTGATATTGTTTTCCCCAAATCTCAGTGTTTCTAACGCACATCTCAAGGTAATGATTTTTTTACATCATTTTAAATGTTTACCACACACATTATAAATTTCCTTGAGTGAATTATTGCATAAGAATAGAAAGGCAAGATGCTGGGGTTTATTTTTCAAGTAGCAGACCAAAAGACAAGAAAGATATGTTGAGTGATATTTTCAAACCCCTGTGTTAGATCTTTACTTCTAGATACAGTAAAGTAGCTTGCACCAAACCAATTGTTCTCGTAAGAACAAATAAAAAATCAGCTGAAATGTAAAGGAAAACCCAACAGTCCTCTGGTTGAAAGCATTGGAAAGTGTCTGCGGCAAGGAGGATTTGAGGGGCCAAGACCCAGGAAAGAAGAGAAAAGGTGATCACAGATCTCTGAGCTGATATTCTGCAAGCAAAAATACAAAGTTTCCACTTGGGGTAATAGCCAGTTTGGGGCCTGAAATCAGAGACTAAGAATACACCTAGTGTGTGAAAATATTGCAAGTCTGTGGACTGGAAAGGGAAAAAAAAAAGATTGGGAAAGAAGGAGAGGTTGGTTTGCCAAAGCATCGAAGACCTGAGGGAGCAGAATTCTGAAGAAAAGAGAAGCATTGGGCAGTAAATGAGATACCTCATTTTCTCCTAGAAGTATGTGCCAAATTCTTAAGCTGCATAAGACAAGAAGCTAAGACAGAAAAATGGAAGCAGAGTTTTGAGCCTCACAAAGTTTGAAAGTCAAGAATTGGAATTCAGAACCTGACTTGGAAGAGAGGACCCAGCCAACACTCCAGGCTCTCGGTTGGAGCTCCTGGGAACTATAGCAGTGATGAGGAACAAACCAGAAATAGATGTGGCTTTTGAAACTTCAATCCGGCCTCCAGTCAGTTTAGTTACTAATTGAATCAAAGTAATCTGCCCCCTTTCTGACCACATACCAAAGGACAGGGTAGCCCTCTCAAAGGAAGAGGCTGCCTCCACAATTTTCCATATATCCATCAGTCAACCAAAAATTATGGTCATATTAAAGGAAAGAACCAAGATTAAAAAAATAGTTAATATAATCAGACCCACAAATATTTTAATTATCAAAGTTATTATACTTGAATTTTGAAAGATATAATTAAATGTGACAAAATTAAGAAAGAACAAGTCAATAAAAATAATTCAGAGATGGAAAATTTTTTACATCTCTGGCTCTCTATTGGCATTTTAGAAAGAATCAAGTGAAAATTATAGAGCAGAAAAAATATAATATTTTAAATTAAATAGTAGATTAATGGCTGGATATAACAGCAGTTGGGACTCAGCAGCTAGTGGATTAGTGATGGAAAATAGGCCAGCAGGAAATCCACCTAGGCTAACAGAGAGCAAATAGGATGGAAAATGTTAAAAGGAAAACGTGATGGTTAATTTTATGGTAGACCAAGTTATTTGGCTTAGCAGTACCCTGGATGTTTTTGTGAGGGTGTATGTGTGTGTGATTATATCTAAATCAGAGGACTTTGAGTAAAGCAATTTGCCCTCTATAACATGGGAGGGCATTGCTCAGTCAGTTGAAGGCCTCAGTAGAACAAAGACTGACCTTCCCCTAAGCAAGAATGCATTCTGCCTATGGATGGTCCCTGGACATGAACTGTATCATCAGTGCTCTTTTTCCAGGAGTCTTGAGCCTGCAGCTTTTGGACTTGCCAGGCTCCATAATCACATGAACCAATTCTCTGTATCTCGCTGTACATATCCATATTCCATTGGTACTGTCACTCTGTAGAATCTGGACTAATACAGACCATGAGAGACATGTGGGCACAGGAAAACTGCTTAATATACAGCTTAATGAAATGTGGGAGACAAGGAGGGAGTGATAATGAGAAAGAAACAACACTTGAAGATATACTGGCTTTGTGGGCTTCCCTGGTGGCTCAGTGGTAAAGAATCCGCCGGTGATGCAGAAGACGTGGGTTCTATCCCTGGGTCAGGAAGATCCCCTGGAGAAGGAAATGGCAAGCCAATCCAGTATTCTTGCCTGGGAATTTCCATGAGCAGAGGAGCCTGGAGGGCTACAGTCCATGTGGTCACAAAAGAGTCAGATACAACTTAGCAACTAAACAACAACAACAAGTGGTATTTTCAAAACTTGATGGAAAAAATTGAGAACAGATCCAAGAAACATTATAAGTACCAAAGAGAATTGAGACTTCCCTGTTGGTCCAGTGGCTAAGACTATACGCTCCCAATGCAAAGGGCTGGGGTTCAATCCCTGTTCGGGGATCTAGATCCCACAGGCTGTAACTAAGAGTTTGCCTGTTGCAACTAAAGATCTCACATGCTACAACCAAGATCAAAGATCCCACATGCTGCAATGAATACCTGGTGCAGCCAAATAAATAAATAATTTTTTTTAATACCAAAGAGAATAAACACATACAAAGCCATACCAAGGCGCATTATAGCAACACTGTTAAAAACAAAAGTTTTACTTGGGAGTGATGTCAACAAAAGAGTGGATTAGGTAGCTCCAAGCTCCCATATTCCTGAAAAAAAAACATCAAAACAAGCAGAAATGTCAGAACCAACTGTTTCAAAACTGAAAAATACTTAAGTTATACAGCAATGGAACAAATGCTTAATTAAGAAAAAGGCAATGTTAAAAAAAAAAACACAAAAACTCCTGGCAAACAAGGAAATTCCGTCAAAACACTTTCTGAACACAAGCTAAGGAACAGAAACACCAATGACCTCATAATTCAGACCAGCAACCCTTGTATATTGCTAGCTGAGATTATAAAATAGTGCACCCATTTTGGAAAATAGTTGGGCAATTTCTCAAGAAGTTAAACATAGAATACCATATGACTTAGCAATTTCCCTGTTAGGTATGTACACAAAATAATGAAAAACAGGGAGTCAAACATGTACACCAATATTTATTCAACATTATTCACAATAGCTAAAGGATGAAAACAACCTATGTTCATCAGCAGATAATTAGACCAATAAAACAGTCTACCCATCCAATGGAATATTATACAGTCATAAAAAGAAATCAAGTTCTAACACATGCTACAAAATGTATAAACTTTGAAAGCATTATGTTATGTGCAAGGATAGATATTATATGACTAAAGTAAAGGATAAATAATGTATGACCCTACCTATATGAATTATCTAGAATGGGCTAAATCATAGGGACAGAAAGTAGCATAGAGGCTACTGGAGACTGAGGGGGAGGGTGTAATGGAAAGTTATTGTTTGATGGGTACAGAGCTTAGTTTGTGGTTATCTTGGTCAGCTCAGGCTGCTAAAACAAAAATATCATAGACTTGCTGGCTTATAGAAAGCAGAATGTCACCAAAACATTGTAAATCGAGTATCCTCCAAAATGGGCTTTCCTGGTGGCTCTGCTGGTAAAGAATCCGCCTGTCAATGCAGACACAGGAGGTGAGCATTGACACAACTGAGCATACACGCACAGGTCAGGACACATTCCAATATAAAGTAACTTTTTAAAAAGAAATTTATTTCTCAGTTCTGGAGGCAAGTAGTTTAAGATTGGTGCTGTGGTGTGTTTAGTTGCTCAGTCGTGTCCGACTCTTTGCGACCCCGTGAATTGTAGCCAGCCAGGCTCCTCTGTCCATGGGATTCTCCAGGCGAGAACACTGGAGTGGGTCGCCATGCTTTCCTCCGGGGGATCTTCCTAACACAGCAATCGAACCCAGGTCTCCCACGTTGCAGGCGGATTCTTTACCGTCTGAGCCGTCAGCGTATTCTAGTGGGAGGCCTCTTCCAGGTTGCATCCTGTCAGCTTCTCATTGTCTCCTCAGGTGGGAGAGAGCCGAAAGAGGAACCAAGCTCTCTCATGACAGTTACATAGGCGTTAGTCCCACCAATGAGAATTCTACCCTTCTGACTTCATCTGATTAAAATTACCTTCTGAAGACCTCACCTTCTAATCCCATCACATTGTGTAGAAGGGTTTCAGCTTACAAATTTTCAACAAATATTCAGTCTATAACAAGGGTAATGGAGTTTTCAAACTAGATAGTGGTAATAGCTGGACAACATCGTGCATGCAATTAATATCACTGACTTGTATAAATTGTACACTTAAAAATGGTTAAGATGGGGAATTCTCTGGCAGTTCAGTGGTTAGGATTCTGCACTTTCACTGCTGAGGGCGTGGGTTCTATCCCTGTTCAGGGAATTAAGATGCCACAGTGGCAAGGCCAAAAATATGGCTTAAATGGCAAATATAGCTCCATGGGACTTCCCAGGCGAGAATACTAACTGAAGTGGGTTGCTATTTCCTTCTCTGGAGGATCTTCCTGACCCAAGGATCGAACCCAGGTCACCTGCATTGAAGGTGGATTCTTCACTGTTGAGCCACCTGGAAAGCCTATGTCACCATAACAAAAGAAAAAATAGCATATCTTAAAAGTAGCTGGATAAAACATATTATTTTTAAAGGAGTATCAATGAGACTGACAGCTGACTTCTCAAAAGAAGCATGAAATCAGAATATAATGTACTGATAACTTCAAAGTGCTAGTATAAAATAGTGATTTATTTTAAATTCTATAACCAGTGGAGGTACACTTCTGAAGTAAATGCAAAATAAATAAAAGTAAGCTTCTAGAAAAAAACAAAAACCGAGAAAGTTTGTCACAATAGTTCTGTATAAAGGAAATATTAAAGAATTGCTCACACAGAAGGAAAACATTGCAACTTTGATGTAAGGAAATGCAAAAAGGATAATGAGCAAAGGAAAGGACAAATATTTGGCCAAATATAAATAAATGTTAGCTGTATAAACAATAATATGTCTTGTAAAGTTTTAAATATGCATAAAATTAAAGTGCATGAGGACACTAATCAAAAGGTCAGAAGAAATATGGGCTTCCCTAGTGGCTCAGTGGTAAAGAATCTGCCTGCAATGCGGGAGACTCAGAGATTCAGAGATGCGGGTTTGATCTCAGGGTTGGGAAAATCCCCTGGAGGAGGACATGGCAACCTATTCCAGTATTCTTGCCTGGAAAATCCCATGAACAGAGAGAAGCCTGGCAGGCTACAGACCATGGGGTCTCAAAAGAGTCAGACATGACTGAGAGACTAAACAACAGCAAGAACAGCAGGAGGAAGCAACTGGAGTTTCAATGTGATAAAACTTTCTATATAGGAGAAGTGATAAATATATTAATTTTTGTTAGACATTGATATGTCAGGGAGACAAATTGTAATCTCTAGGGTAAAGACTAAATGAAGAGTCAAAGAATGTGTAACTAAAAAGGTTGTGAAGAGGAAAAATGGACTGCTTAGCATAGTTGATTCATCCAAAAATTAAGAATTATAAGGGGAAAAAAGGAATGTAGGTAGATATAATAGACAATCAGTAATAGTAAGGTAGTAGTTAATATAAACAAATATATCAGTTATTACATTAAATGCAAAAGGATTAAGTATTCCCATTAAAAGACAAAAGGATTAAACATTCCCGTTAAGAGACAAATATTCCTGTTAAGTACAATTAGATTTTTTATATTTATTTATTTTTAATTGATTGATAATTGCTTTACAATATTGGTTTGATTAAAAATTATATAGCAGGAACTGATCAACAAAGGAGGCAGTTCTATTCTTGGTCGGCTGTCTCTGTTTTAGAACAGTTTCTTCTGCCTTCATCTTGTAGAAGCTTTTGAAGATTTTCTTAGAACACAGATTCCTGGGCAACATCCTTCGATACAGGACGGTTGGGAAGATGATTTGCATTTCTAGGAGCTCCCAGCTCCCAGTTCCAAGGTCATTCTGATGCTGAGGGACTTTAAAACTCCAATTTATGCAGCTATTATCTGCATGGTGATATCTGTAGACTCCCAGAGGCTGTGACAGAGAACTGACCTTTCTCTTTTTCAGGAGTTTATGTGAAAGGTGGGGTGAAGGGAGCACACAGGCATGTGTTTCGCCATCGGGTAAGGCATCACTGCACATTATTGTTCTAAAAAGAAATAGCCCATGGATACAACATTCTTTATCTTTTCCATAAAGAATATAAGACTTTCTTCTTTACCTATACCCATCTACCCATCTCTCTATTAAAAGGGAATCCTCACAGTGTGAAATAAAATTATGACCCTCTATCACCAAAAACTGCTGGTACCATGGTCAAACCAAAATTGACACCAAGCAAGAGATGAACCACAGCAGGCTGCAAGCTTAGAAGTGCACCAGCTGTTTCCTGTGTGTTCTGTCTCCTCACCTAAATTACACCCCATTTGAGGCTAGGTGTCACCTCTGCCCTTTCTTTTGTATCTTCCCCTGCTAAGTGACTAAGCGCACACACACACACACACACACACACACACACACACACATGCTTCAAGCACAGCCATCTCCTTCCATGTAGTATGAAGATTAAGAGCCAAAGCAATTGCCAGGAATTAGCAAGGAGATAATCCAAGTTTGCCCTCTGCCTTATCTAGCACTCGCCCATGAATCTTATTCATCACCCCTCAACAACTCAAACCACTTGACTCATACCAACCCACTCAGTACTTCTACAGTGACTGATGGAAGCCTAGTGCCACAGTATCCCAGTAGGAAGTCATTTACAAACCTCCTACCTTCACAAGGATTCAGAGAGAGCATACCAAAGTAATGGTACACACCCTGTTACCCGTGCAGACACTCCAGACCCCTGGCTACAGCGGGCAAATCAGGCAGCATTGCTGTTGAAAGGTCAGAGCCACTCAAATTACACTGGTTAGTCACTACTTATTGGTCCCTGGCCGGCAGACGACTTCAACTCACTCACCTGAGGCCTAAATGACGCAAACCTCCAAGACTGTCATTGGCTTGAAGCCAGTTGGTTTGTTTAGCTGTTGTTTTTATGGGTGCCAGGCACTGTGTTAGACACTAATGACTAATATCTCACTTACCTGAGTGATACCAATGATCAGTGTTTCATCAGAGGAATGCCATGGTCCATCTGCAGACTACAAAGCGTGATTAGTATCAAAGTTCTGAGAGATAATCCTGAAGCGACTTTGGATTTTAGTTAAGAAATAGGATGAAAGTTGAATCCTCTCCTTTTCTTGGCAGGAGAAGGGAGATTATGGACCTCTCCATGTAGAGGTAGGAAGTCCCCCGAAATACTAATGTCTAAGATCCAGCAAGCCTTCCTTCTTAAAGTTAAGTATATTTGCTTTCAGAAAATAGACGTCTACCCCCAAATACTGTCTATATTTTTTTTTTAAAAAACCACCTCTGAATTAAGACTACGCATTCTTTAGGGCAAAGAAAGTCCTATAAAATCTTGAGAAAAATGTATCAGTTGAGAGCTAAGTGGCTATCTGTCAGGTAAGCAGTCAGTTATGGAGATATCCAGGGGAACCAAAGGAAATGAAGAGATGTGCTGCTTTTCATTTCTAATTGTAAAAAACGGTATCACTTATTTGGAAACTGCGCATGTATCTGGGATATAGGAGACCTAGGGTAGTTTCAGTGGGCACTGAATACATCTCATGACCATTCCAAATAGGAAAAGGAGTATGTCAAGGCTGTATATTGTCACCCTGCTTATTTAACTTCTATGCAGAGTACATCATGAGAAACGCTGTGCTGGAAGAAGCACAAGCTGGAATCAAGATTGCCGGGAGAAATAGCAATAACCTTAGATATGGAGAAGACACCACGCTTATGGCAGAAAGTGAAGAGGAACTAAAAAGCCTCTTGATGAAAGTGAAAGAGGAGAGTGAAAAAGTTGGCTTAAAGCTCAACATTCAGAAAACGAAGATCATGGCATCTGGTCCCATCACTTTATGGGAAATAGATGGGGAAACAGTGGAAACAGTGACAGACTTTATTTTTGGGGCCCCCAAAATCACTGCAGATGGTGATTGCAGCCATGAAATTCAAAGACACTTATCTCTTGGAAGGAAAGTTATGACCAACCTAGACAGCATATTGAAAAGCAGAGACATTACTTTGCCAACAATGGTCCATCTAGTCAAGGCTATGGTTTTTTCAGTGGTCCTGTATGGATGTGAGAGTTGGACTGTGAAGAAAGCTGAGCGCCGAAGAATTGATGCTTTTGAACTGTGGTGTTGGAGAAGACTCTTGAGATTCCCTTGGGCTGCAAGGAGATCCAACCAGTCCATTCTAAAGGAGATTAGTCCTGGGATTTCTTTGGAAGGAATGATGCTAAAGCTGAAACTCCAGTACTTTGGCCACCTCATGTGAAGAGTTGACTCATTGGAAAAGACCCTGATGCTGGGAGGGATTGGGCGCAGGAGGAGAAGGGGATGACAGAGGATAAGATGGCTGGATGGTATCACCGACTCGATGGACATGAGTTTGAGTAAACTCCGGGAGTTGGTGATGGACAGGGAGGCCTGGCGTGCTGTGATTCATGGGGTCGCAAAGAGTTGGACACGACTGAGCGACTGAACTGAGCTGAATGACCATGGGCCTCCTAAATAACCCCAGCTGTGTTCAACCTGTTTCGTCATCAATTTCTCCAACAAGTCTAGTCTTGTTCCTAGACTCTCACTCATGAAGTCTCCACCACAGGGATGCCACCTGCCACAACCTGATGGGACTCCAGACCAATGAGCTTCTGACAGTAACCAAATTCTACAGACAGTTCACTGCCTGGCTGTGTCTGCTGCTGCTGCTAAGTTGCTTCAGTCGTGTCCGACTGCGCGACCCCAGAGACGGAAGCCCACCAGGCTCCCCCGTCCCTGGAATTCTCCAGGCAAGAACACTGGAGTGGGCTGCCATTTCCTTCTCCAATGCGTGAAAGTGAAAAGTGAAAGGGAAGTCGCTCAGTCGTGTCTGACCCTTAGCGACCCCATGGACTGCAGCCTACCAGGCTCCTCCATCCATGGGATTTTCCAGGCAAGAGTACTGGAGTGAGGTGCCATTGCCTTCTCCTCTGGCTGTCTCTAGAAGCATGCAAGGTGAACTCCCAAGACCTGGGTCCCCCTTGGATACCACCACCCCCATGAATGTGTCTCATGTCCCAGTCCTAATCACTTCTAGACTGACTGTAAACCTCTATATACTGCCTCTTATGTCTGACCCATCAAAATCTGTGTGCATGTTATATATGAGTACATGTGTGTACATGTTCATGTGTATGTGCATATTACTCAGAGAATGATACAGTCGAAAAGTCCTTAGCTAATTAGTATATATGCGCTTCCCTGGTGGCTCAGATGGTAAAGAATCCGCCTGCAATGCAGGAGACCCTGGTTTGATCCCTGGGTCAGAAAGATCCTCTGGAGAAGGAAATTGCTACCTACTCCAGTATTTTTGCCTGGAGAATCCCATGGACAGAGAAGTCTGGCTGGCTACAGTCCACAGGGTTGCAAAGAGTCAGACACCACTGAGTGACCATACCTTTTGGCTGTGGTCATGTGCGATCTTAGCTCTCCAGCTGGGGATTGAACCTGCACCCCTTGCCTTGAAAGGCAAAGGCTTAACCACTGGACCACTAGGGAAGTCCCAGTACATACATTTTAGACTTTCTTCTTTACGTCCCAGGGATTTTGTAAAATCCCTTCAAGGTTAGTGGAGGAGATGAGGAAATGCCTCAGGACCCCCAAAGCCCCACAATCGGTGCAGCGTCCTCAGCGCCAGGTGTATACATTGACATTTGTAGTAAGCATGCTTTTGAAGAAAAGTTGCTCTCACTTTACAAAAAATATCTGTTCTGAAAACCAAATATTTAGTTCAACCCCTTTGGTTTTACAAATGAATAAGTCAAGAGGAAGGGATGGATTCATATTGATGTTTGGCAGAAACCAACAGAATACTGTAAAGAAATTATCCTTCAATTAAAAATAAATCACGAAAAAAGAAGAAAAGTTTCTCCCAGAGTCACAGGGCTATTTAGCTGGAGTTGGAATCAGAACTACTGAAGTTTCTTGATGACCCAACTTCGCATTTTCCATTCATCTCACCACAAGGAGAAAGGGGAAAAACCGAAATTTATGTGCTTGTCGCATGTGTTAATAGTTAGGATATGTCTTGATGATCATCTAGAGGTTAAATAGCAAACAAAAAATGTGGGAGAGGAATGGCCCATTCTATAACGTGTCCTGGCTGCTTGACTCCATTCAGACTGGGGCCGCTCAGCCTTCTGGTAAGCCTCTCCTGTCCTTCTCCCCTCGGAGGTGCTTGACAGCCTGAAGTTCTGCCCCAGGGAGGGAGAGACTGGAGTTCTGAGGTAGGAGGACTAGAAATTTGTCCAACCTCCTGGATACTTCTATTTTCATTTAGCTGGCAGGAGCTTCCTGAAAGCCTCCTCTGTACTGTGTATGTGAGAAGTAGGGGAATTAAAGCTCTTCTGATTCAGAAGGGGCAGTGTGATAATAATTCCAATAGTCAAGAGTTAGGAAGTCTGGTCCCAGCTTCATCGCTAACCTACTTGGGACCAAGGGCAAAGGTCCATTTCCACAATGATCTCTAAGGAAAGCACAGCGGGAATGGAGGGCTCGGTGTTTCTGTAGTTAGAAATCTGAATAGGAAAACAATTGGAGCAAAAAGGAAATTATTTGAGAGAAATTCCAGGACAACATATTCAAAATTTCAAAGTACTGTCTTCAGTGCCTTAAGAAATGAATGTTATATTCAAGGAGAGGTATGTGAAGCAAGAACTGAGGATACTACACTTCATGAAGAAACACAATTATTAATATCTTGATCACTCGCTGCATCTGTAAGAATTGAATGTTCCCATTTCCTGAACACACAGAGCCTTTGTTCTCCATATGCTGTATTTATACTTCGTGCACTCGTTCTCATCAGAAGTACTCAAAATGCCCAGATCTTGGAGAACTGGGATGATTTTGCATCTAACAACTTGGCTTGCAATTTGCATCCCCTGGGAAATGAAATTCTAAAGGGAAATTTAGTCCAAATGAAGCCCCCCACAGGAAAAGCTTCCAGGATGCCAGCTCCAGCTTTTTAGAGCTCCCTCAGTAATGCTGAGAACGACAGGCAAACATCAAGAAGAGACAGAGAGCCAAATGCGTTTCACAGATACATCCACTCTGTGAATGTGCCAGTGAGGGTCTAAAGATGTCCCTGACAGCACAAGCTGTTCCATCGTGGACCCAAGGATGGCCCATCACTTATGAGACCAAAACTGGCCAGAGAGTAAGCTGACACACATCCTTAAGTGCCCCGCACTGATCTCACAGGGAACCCCACAGCGTGTCCTCATCCGGAAGGTCTCTTCCTCTGCGGGTATCTGGGGATTTGCAGGCTGGGAGCTTCCTAGGATGAACAGAAGGACGGGTCTGTGCATGTTCACACATCTCATTTCATTCATTCACACTTCAAAAGGCTCCAGATTCTGTTAAAATTTTAGCTCTTTCTTATCCTCAAATCCATTTTTGAAGCTGGCACCCGTATGCCTGAGTTCCAGGTATAATATATAGCTCCTCACTGCCTCCCACTTCCAAGCCTTGCTACCAAGTATGCCACTCACATTTTCCTCCTTTCAACACAAACACGATGCTTTTCATGCTTTCCTTGGCAAATGGTGGTTGGTAGCTGAGCTAAATGTGGAGACAGGGGTTACAGACACATTTTGTTCCTGTTAAATGTTCTACTTCTTGTGCTATTATCTTCTCTGCTTCACTTTAACTCACTTCCTTCCTAGCCTCTAAAAGGTAGGAGCCTATGATTGGAGCCCTGGAGGTCAAGAGCAAGACTCCGTATTGCAGATCTATCTTTAGGTAAAAAGAGTGCCTCTATTGATCTGTAATTTCCCATTAGGATGAGGTAAATCAGCTGTCACTTTTGTGGTCTAAGACAAACATGCTTTTTGAAATTTGAGACACCTGTTGTTTTGTGACCAGTTGGTGAGATGGAAGGATGAATTGTGAAAATAGAGCTTCTGAAAAAGTGACGTTTATTTCTTCTCCAGCTTTGAACAAGCTAAATGTCGGGGTCTTGTGGAAACCCATAAATACTGACAGAAAGTTGAGTGTCCAGGCTTTGGAGGTGAACACGATCAGCTTGGTCTACTCTTTCTGCCTCTTACTACATTGTGACTTTGACCGAGTTTTTTACACTTGCGTAGCCTCAATTTCCCAATCAAAGTTCCCACGTTGCCTTTGACTGTCATATTTCTTTGGTCTCTTAATATAGAACAATTCCCCTGTATTTTTTATAATGTTGTTTATTCTTGTCTTTCTTTAAAAAAAAAAAAACTTTACAGTTCCTATTGGGGTATAACCAATTAACAACATCATGATAGTTTCAAGTGGACAGCAAAGGGACTCAGCCACACATACACATTTATCCACTGTCCCCCAAATTTCCCTCCCATCCAGGCTACCACGTAACACTGAGCAAAGTTCCCTGTGCTGTATAGTAGGACCTTATTCATTATCCTTTTTAAATATAGCAGTGTGTACATGTCCATCCCAAACTCCCTAACTATACCTTCCCCCATTCTTCCCTGATATAGACAATTTTAAATCAAGACAATTATTTTGGAGAATGTCCATCATTCTGCATTTGTCCCATGATTTCCTCATGATTAGGTTCACATTAAAAATTTTTGGCAAGAATACTACAAAGTTGGTGCATACTTCTTATTGCAAGCCATCAAGTGGATTCGATACTAAATTTGGTTACTTTTTTAAGGTAGTTTCTGCCAGAATCCTCTATTAAAAGGAACTTCTTTTTTTTGTAATTAATGAATAATAATATTTGGATCTGTATAACTTTAAAAATTACTACTTCATACTGATACCATGAATTCAAATCCAACAGCATTCTCTGCACATATCATTCTCATGTATATATCTGTCTTTCACCACAGTGAGAACCCCAGTTCATAAAACATTAATATACTTACTCAATAGCTCAGCATACACAAAGAAAACTTTATAATATTCTATCAAAACCATTGCCACAACAAAACTAATTAATAAAACTTGAGATTCTTTTACAATTATTTTTTTCTTTAAACCATTACCAGTAAGATGTACAGCCAGAGCATTGTGTTCAAAATTATTTGGGTTAATTTTTTCTGTGTGACTTCATTACAAATTTGATATATAGGTAAGTTTTTAAAATGTAATATTAAATGTTTACTCTTATTTCACCATCTTAATTCAGTTTTATTTTGATAATATATAATATTTATATGGTGCAAAAATCAAAATCATCAGAGAAATTTCACTCCTATCCCAGTCCCTTCTACTTCATTCTCATGAACTTCTAGAGTTAACCATTTAAATTGCTGATTTATTTTTTCCTTTGTTTCTTTTTGAAAAAATGGGCAAGTATGCATATATAAAAGAACACATATATTCTTATTTCATTTACTCTTTCCTCTTATTTCATATACAAAAGGAAAAGCACTGTGTATGCTCCTTTTCTGTTTTTTTTTTTTTTTTTTTTTTTTGCATTTAGCAATGTGAGCTTGCTACATATAGGGCTTCCCTTGTGGCTCAGCTGGTAAAGAATCAGCCTGCAATGAGAGAGACCTGGGTTCAATCCCTGGGTTGGGAAGATTCCCTGGAGAAGGGAAAGGCTACCCACTCCAGTATCCTGGCCTAGAGAATTCCATGGATTGTATAGTCCGTGGGGTCACAAAGAGTCAGGTATGACTTTCACTTTCACATGCTACATATAAGATGTCTCTCAGGCATTCACTTGTAGGTATCAAGTAGGTAAATTGGACATATAATCATAAGGTTCAGAGGAGAGATTAGAGCCTAAAGATGTCTTCCTGATAAGTTTCTCTACCGAAGTATAAAGTAATACCTTGCCAATTATCAAGTAATACTTCATTTGACTTTGTTAAAGTCAACACCTCTTAAAATTTCATCTACACAACTTTAAAACAATAACCTGTGCTCTCTAATGCAGTTTTAAAGACAGATTTCTCTTTATCCTGACTAATTGGAGTTACATTATGCTCTTATCATTGACCTCAGTTTCCAAATCTTGATTCTTAAGTATGACCTTTGAGAACTTTCCAAGTTAACCATAGCTTGCTTAATTTGAGGACGTTCATGAATGAAATTGTTCACAATTCAGATTCAGCTTCCTTGTTTCTTTCTAAACATCTCTTTCAAGTTCAGGGACCTTTTGAATTCTATATTTACTTCACAAGCAGATTTCCATAGGAGCCAATGTGAAATTATGGGCAAGAAAGAGTTTTTGTCACTTGATCTGTTAAAGTTATCTTAGTGCAAAACAACCAAAAAAACTGCTGAAGAACCAGCATTGAAAAAATGTTCCGGGCATTATACAATAAGAGTAACTGATGTTAATAAATTTCATAGACTGTCTTAAAGCACTTTAGTGCCATCATCTTTTCATTCTTTCAACAGTGTAGTACTACCAAATGGAAGGTCTAGGCTAGAGGGTGAGCACTGAATACCTGAATAAATCAGAAGTTTGCCCAACAGTTAAGTAGACAACTAAGTTGTGCTTTATTATGAAAAGAGCCTTAACTAAAGGACAATGAGAGTTAGTAACAGAGACATTGATTCTGATGGTGGAATTTGATAGACCTCTAAGAGGGAATAAGATTGAAGGCTGAGCAGGATTTTGAGAGCCATGAGTGACAATTGGTTTTGATTTGAGCTAAAAGACCTATTGGAGACTCTCGGAAGCCATGACAGCTTTAATTAAGGCAATTTCAGTGGGAATGGGGAAGACAAAAAGATTCAAAGGTCAAATGTCCTAAAGCAGAAAGATTTAGCAAAATGTCATTGATGGTCCCACATGGCACATTATTGAAAAGAACCTGAAACAAAGATTTAATACTTGAAGATGCTGAGAAACCAAAGTGAGTTTTCTGATGGATTTGTTTTACTTTCTTCACAGGGTTGTCATGAATATCAATGAAGGTGAATGTGAAAAATATTTTGCTTGTTGCATGATGTTCTTGTTATTTCTATTAACAAAAAGAGCAACAATAATAAGATATGGCTATTTAAAGGTAGGTAGGTTTTTTTCTCTCTCTCTCTCTCTCTTTGTGAAAGCCTGGAAGTGAAGAGAAACCAAAGGCTGGAGTGAGTTTTGCTGCAGAGAATAATCTTACAACAGATTTCAGAATAAACTGTTTGTAGCTGCAGGGACTGAACATATTGAGTTCTATAATGGTAGAAAAAGGACCTCCAAACTCATTTTTAGCAGGAAAACTAGTTGGTTTTTTTTTTTTTTTCCCCCAGAGGAGAAGGAATCTGTTGGAAATATGAACAGTTCAGCTTCCCAGGAGTGCCAGATGATTTGGGGTAATTCAAGGCTCTCAGAAATCTTTATCTGGCTCTTCCATAAGGAGAACAGATGATGACTTTGCCATGGCAGGAAGAAACTTATTCTATGACCACCTCTGACCTTTTCTGCACTGCACAGGGCCCGTGGCCTCAGAAGGACAAATTCAGGTCATAAATTCCCCAAATAAGTACATTCATCACCATCATCATCGCTATAGACTGAATGTTTGTGTCCCTGACCCCCTCCCAAGTTCATATACTGAAACTGAAACCGTTTACCTCAGGCTGGGACTTGGACTCAGACAAAACCCACCATACCTGGTTTCAGGACCTAATGGAGCTCAGGTTCTTGATGTCTCATCACAGAAAGAATTCAGAGACAAAGTGATAAGTAAGAGATGGATTTATTCAGATTCTGAGAGAAGCACACTCCACAGACAGTGTGGTCCATTGCAGAGGGCAAGTCTGGTGACCTCGAAAATGTGGTGTGGTTAGCTTTTATGGGTTCTGTGATTGGTGATGGACAGGGAAGCTACAGTCCATGGGGTCACAAAGAGTCAGACACGACTGAGCAACTGAATGGAACTGAAATTTCATAGGCTAATGAGTAAGAAGATTATTCCAATTATTTGGGAGAAGGGGTGGAGATTTCCAGGAGTTGGGCCACTGTTCACTTTTTGGTCTTTTGACGGTGCCTTGGAACTGTCATGGTGCCTCTGAGTGTGTCATTTAGTCTGCTGATTGAGGGCCAGGGTCTAGTCGAAGTCAACTTTTCTGCCATCTTGGACCCATTTGATCCTAATCAGTTTATCAGTCCTTGGGCTATGTTGTTCTCTCAAAACTTGTGCCCTGCCCCTTTCCCTCCTGTTTCAAAACCAGCACTAACGTGTTGGAATTTGGAGGAGAGGCCTTTGGGAGGTGATTAGGTCAGGAATCTCTCCCTGATGATCTACTGGTTTGAATTCAGTTCTTTCACTGCTATGGCCCAGGTTCAATTCCCGGTCAGGAAAGCCTTTCTTCTTTCTTTGCCCCTGCCACCTACTGATCTTCCTAGCATGACCATACCACCCTTTAGCTTCCCTGGGGTACAACCATACCATCCTCTAACTTTCCTGGCGGCTCAGACAGTAAAGAATCTGCATGCAACTCAGGAGATTAGAGTTCAATCCTTGGGTTGGGAAGATCCTCTGGAGAAGGAGATGGCAACCCACTCTAGTATGAATTCCATGGACAGAGGAGCCTGGGGGGCTATAGTCTATGGGGTCACAAAGAGTTGGACATGACTGAGTGACTAACACTTTCACTTTCACTTAAATCAAAAAGGCAGAACATTCATGAACGGATTTTTTTTTTCTGCTGTTCTTAATCTCCACTTATAGTCTGAGTAATGACCATAAAACTAGTTGGAGCTTGAAGGGGCATCCTCTCAGGAGGCAGGAAGGAAAGGCACCATTACAGCCAGAAGACTGAGCTCATCTCCAAAGTTTGAGGCAAATGGAGACTATAGGGATCCTGATGAGGTGGTTGGATGGTATCACTGGACATGAGTTTGAGCAAACTCTAGGAGATGGTGAAGGACAGGGAAGCCTGACCTGCTACAGTCCATGGGGATGCAAAGAGTCAGACACAACTGAGCAACTGAACAACAACTCATGTCAGTGGACTGGTCCATTGAACAGAAGAGAGAGACAGAAGCCCCAGATGACTAGGACAAGGATCCTGTTCTCCGGGCCCTCCACTCCTGAAACATGGGCAGACACAACTCTAAAAGGTGCCTCATGGGTCGAGCTTCCCCAGGGCATTAAGTCACAAGCACAGCTTCTGCAATTGAAGCTGTATTTTGTCACTGGGTCTTGGAATATCCTGGATGTCAGGGAAACTCCGAACACCTTCTCAGCCAAGAGCAACAAAATGTTCCACTGCTCTTGAACTTCTTGAAACCCTAAGTGCATAGGATGGTTACCTTCCCAGATGACAGGTCCTCTTTTGTCAAGTTATTTTATCCAGCTTTCAACCAGGCTCCTTCCAGGATTTATTTTCTCTACTCATACAGTGCTATGGACTGAATGTTTGTGTTTTCCTCAAAGTTCATGTGACAAAACACTAACTCCAATGTGATGGTATGTGCAGATTGATCCTTTAGGAGATAATTAGGTTTAGATGAAGTCATGAAGGTAGGGCTCTCATGATGGAATTAGTGACTTCTGTAGAAGAGGAGGAGACACCAGAGCTCTTTGTCCACTAGTGAGAAGATAGCCTCTGCAAGCCAGGAAGAGGGTTCTCACCAGGAACAGAGTCAGTTGGAACCTTGATCTTGGACTTCCTAGCCTCCAGAAGTATAAGAAATAAGTTATCTTTGGTTTGAGCCACTCAGTCTATGATATTCAAGTATAGCGCCCCAAGCAGACTAATGGTTTCCCCGGTGGCTGAGCAGTAAAACTTCCACCTGCAATGCAGGAGCAACAGGACACTTAGATTCGATCCCTGGGTCGGAAAGATCGCCTGGAGCAGGAAATGGCAACCTGCTCCAGTATTCTTGCCTGGAGAATCCCAGTGACAGAGAAGCCTGGCAGGCTACAGTCCATGGGGTTGCAAAGAGTCAGACACGACTGAAGCGACTAAGCACATAAGCACAAACGGACTAATATGTACAGTTACAGAAGTAGGTCAGGTAACTCTTGACAATATGTTGGTATCTGTTACATTCCTTTTATTTTCACAGATCCATTGAAAATTCTTTTGAGACTAGAAAGAGATATGTGAAGAGCTCTCGAAAGATTCCCTCAGCTCTTGGAAATCAACACTCTTAAGCACTGTGAGGACTGGTTTGGGTGAGCTCATGCTCACTAATTTTTCTGGTTCAGAGAGTATATAAGAGGATCTTCGAGAACTAAGCAGAAAAGAATTGTACCAAACTGGATTAACTGGGACTCCTCAAGTGAGGGCAAGCCCAGAACACCTGCCAACAGTTAAAGATTGTGACCTACAGTCATTGTAACAAATTGCGTAAGACTGATTTGGCAGAATTCCAGGTAACACCTCACTGAGAACTGCTACCAGGAAATTGCCAACAAAATGCCAAGAAAAAGTGGCTGTGAGTTGCAAGTTGCAATCTCTTTCCTCCAGTGTAAAAAAATTTATTTTTTATTCCCATACGTGTGTGATATCTTGGATTTAGAGGTTCAATTTTTGATCTGTTTGGTAGAATTCGCTCAGAATAAATGTTAAAACCCTTTGCCTCATAAAGTATATATAAACATATCACCTCCTAAGGAAGGGCATTGAGGGGAGCATGCAAGGAACAGGCTATAATGGGAAAACAAGTATGAACTCACATTCCCACAGACTTTGCAGTTTTAAAACAATTGGCTTTAAGTTTTGTGCTATTTCCTTTGCCTCAACTTCCTCCTCATATCAGTAAACCCCAATCAGGGTTCGCAAGTGATGGAAGGTCAACATGTCAGCATCTATTTTACACCCAAAGAATCTCTCTTGATGTTTCCGTGGTGAGTCCATCCTGGACCTTAATGTTTCCGGAAGCAGGGGAGATCAACAGCCACATAGAACATCAGGGGGCGTAGTGATGCACAAGCTGTACATGAAACATCTTTAATAAATCATCTGCACTGAGCTTCCTATTCCTGTAGTGCAGGAAGTACTGGTTCCACAGGCCCCTGTGCACTCAGAGATAAGGAAGGTTCCGCACTGTTCAGGATTTTAGAAAGACCATTGGAATTTTGCACGAGAAGAGGAGTAGGCGGTCCTAAACCTACCAGACAAGAAGCCATTCTTCAGATGTCATCACCCAGCGGAACTCCCTATCAGGACCTGGGAAACATGGATAGCTGGGATTCCTCCCTGGGCTTGTGGTGTGTTTGTATAGATAACTGACATCGATGTGCCTATCTGGCCATTGCTGTGGAATTTCATTCATGGGAGCAGTGCCCACACTAAATGAAGCAGATCAAACTGTGTTTGGTTTCTTCTGCAGATAAGAAAGCAGGCTTAGATTTGACAGCTCAGCATCTAGTTAGAGGATCAAATGAATCAGTAGATAAATTATTAATCATTTTTCTTTCTGTGACTTGAAACACATTCCCACCCTGAAGCAAGGAAGGATATAAGCAATAAGGTAAAGCATGATGATAAGAGTTGGAATGACTGCATTCTGGAAATTTTCGGACAGTTATTGTGGGGGCGGGGCTGGGAGTGGGGACAGGAATGAATATCTACATTATGAAAAGATGACATGAAACATCTCAAATGGGATATTCAGAAAATTAAAGTGCCTCTATTGAAACAATGTTCAATAAATATAAAAGCAGAAAATGAGGGTTAAACATATCATAACACATGTAATGATGACTTCACTGTAGAAACTGTGTGTTTGTCAACTTGGCTTGAAGGGAAACACAAGAAATGAAAGTAGCTATATTCTTGGAGGATAGTGGGTCCCACAGGACTGTCATACTCAGGAGATACAACTGTTGAAACAGTGGACAATGCAACTTCTGCTTTCTTTGCAATCTCTTTGGATTGTACACTGAGTGTGTTCTGATGTTATGGAATTATTTAGCAATCTGCTGTACAACATTATACCAAGACACAACAATACTGTGTTGTTGTTCACTTAAATTTCTGAAGATGGTAAATCTCATGTTAAATGCTCTTGTGTGTATGTGTGTGCTATGTTGCTTTAGTTGTGTGTGATTCTTTGCAACGCTATGGACTGTAGCCTGTCAGGCTCCTCTGTCCATGGGGTTCTCCAAGCAAAAATACTGGAGTGGGTTGCCATGCCTCCTTCAGGGGATCCTCCCAATCCAGGGATCAAACCCCCACCTCTTACATCTCCTGCATTGGCAGATGGGTTCTTTACCACTACCACAATAAAATTAATTAAAAAAAAATAAATTGAAGGAATACCTGGGAAGCAGACTGGTTTTCTTGCTTTGCTTCTGGAACGTTTTCATATTGGGGATATCAGCATATTTCCCTGAGCCACACAGCGCCCCCCTCCAGGATTCCTGTATCCCAAACACTTCCCTGTTGTTGTTTTTTTTTTTAATATAAGTCTGACTATTCCTCCCTAAACCTAGTCCAAGTCACCATCATTTGTCCCCTGAACTGCTACAATGGCTCCTAGTTGGTCTCCCTGCTTCCACACTTGCCCTGGAGGACAGTCTATGGAGTTGTCTGCAGAAACATAGAAAGATATTTTGACCTCTTATTATTACCTTGATAAAGGCAGAAGAGATCTTGAGAAAATGGATATCTGGAGATTTTGATGCAGACTTATGATTTCTAAAATGTGTTCATGTTTGAATATATGTATGTATTGTATGAATGCATGGATTTGGACAAATACATTTCCTGGTTCTATATGCTGAAAGAACCTTGGGAGCAATGACACTCCCAGTAGCAAAATGATCACATTTCCCAACTAGAACTGGACTTCTGACACCACCTCCATGCAAGGGAATCAAGGATCTCAGAGAAATGATTGTTTACTGGGCTGGATAAGGGAAATATGAGATACAAGTTTTCTCTTTACATGAAAGATTAAGGAAATGTTGCCTCAAAAATGACAAAGACTTGTCACAAGAACAATGTGAAAAATTTGAAGGAACTTCCCCTGGGACAATTTGAGAAATAATAAAATAATTCAGAGTAGTAATTAACCATAAACCATTAAACAATAGGAATCCACAAGTCCATACTGATGATAAATCATAAATCAAGGAATAAAGGAGAAGGGGGGTTTTACTAACAGTAGAATGCTGTAAATGTAAGATGAGTTCTGGATATGGAAAACCGTCATTTTGAAAACATTGCAGTAAAAAGAAATTCAGGCAAGGATCATCAAGAAAGGATAAATCTAGGGAATAAATTTTGATAAGGATACACCCATGGCTGATTCATGTCCATATATGGCAAAACCCACTAAATATTGTAAAGTGATTAGCCTGCAGTTAAAATAAATTAATTTTTTAAAAAAGGATCAGTATATCTGCACGATTGCTTGTTAATAGCGGGGAGAAAATGTAACTATACAATGGAAAACTGGATAACACCTTGACTGAGTGATTAAAATTCATATCATGAACAAGGCAGATGGACATTGAGTGTCTTTAGATAGGATATTCTGAGAAGAGCCAGCATCAGTTCTGTGACATTCCTGCCAAGAATGCTTAACCTGAATCTAATAATGAGGAAATGTTAGACAAACCTCAAAATGGGAATTGATCTATTAAAAAGGGGTGGTTGGGGTAGGGATGAGGACAGAGGTTGGGAGAGTGCCTGCTTCAAACCTATCAGTAGTCATAAAAGCAGAACAAAGCCTGAAGAAGTGTTACAAATCAAAGGAATTAAGATGCAAAAATGGAGTACATATGTGATCTAGACTGGATCCTGTATTAGAAGAGAAAATATGCAATAAGATGTTATCACTGACTTTGTTAATGCAATTGGAATACAGATGGTAGTTAGGATAAATGTACCATATCAATGCTAAACTTTACTTAAGTTGATAACTATTTTGTTGTTCAGTTCAGTCGCTCAGTCATGTCCGATTCTTTGCAACCCCATGGACTGCAGCACGCCAGGCCTCCCTGGCCATCACCAGCTCCCTGAGTTTACTCAAACTCATGTCTATTGAGTCAGTGATGCCATGCAACCATCTGATTCTCTGTCATCCCCTTCTCCTCCCACCTTCAATCTTTCCCAGCATCAGGGTCTTTTCTGTATGGAGAATTAGTCAAGATTCTTCAGAAAAAAAACTAATAGGAGATACATAGCTGATAGATTGATAGATAGATAAGGAATTTATTCACACAATTATGAAAGCTGGCAATTTCCAAGATCTGTAGAGCAAGTCAGCAAGCTGAAAACCCTGAAGACCTGATGGGGTAGTTCCAAGCCAAAGGTTTAAGACCCAGGAAGAACCAATGGTTCAGTTTGAGTCTGAAAGCAGGAAAATGTTCCAGTTTAAAGTGTCCATCAGGCAGGAAAAATCTCTCTTACCCTGGGGAGAGTCAGCCATTTTCTTTTCTATAGAGGCCTTAACTGATTGGATGAGGCCCACCAACACTAGAGAAGGCCATTTGCTTTATGCCATCTATTGACTTAAATATTAATCTCATGCAATACACTGTCACAGAAACATCCAGAATCATGTTTGATCAAATATCTGAGCACCCCATGACTGAGTCAAGTTGACCCCTAAAATTAGTCCTCACAATAGGAAATAGCCATTTTGTTGGGAAACACACATTGCAGCATTTTAGAGCCATGATGTATGAAATTTTCTCTCAAATACTTCAAATAAAAAGTGTTTTTGAGAAGGAGAGAGATAATCAATAATAAAGGAAGGAAATTGAGCAAAATGTCAATAATAAATGAGTGAAATGCATATTCCTTGAACTTCTTAACCTAAATTTCCTGTAAATTTGAAATTGTGTCCAAAATAGTTTCCCCTGCACTCAGGATGAATCTTACTTTCCTCACTTGGCCTGCTGGGCAGGAAGCAGCTCCTAGAAGCTCCTAGTCAGAAAGAGAAAAATATTGTCTATTAACTCATATATATGGAATCTAGAAAATGGCACAGATGAACCTCTTTGCAGGGCAGGAATAGAGATGAAGTCATAGAGAACTGACTTGTGGACATAGCAGGGGAAAGATAAGGTGGGGCAAATTGAGAGAGAAGCACTGAAACATATATACATGACCATGTGTAAAATCAATAGCTAGTAGGAAGCTGCTGTAGGGAGCTCAGCTCGGTACTGTGATGAACTAGAGGGGTGGGGTGGGGTGGGGGTGGAAGGAGGTTCAAGAGGGAGGGGATATATATATGTAGACATAGCTGATTCACATTGTTGTACAGCAGAAGCTATTGTAAACACATTGTAAAGCAATCATCCTCCAATTAAAAACAATTTTTAATTAAAAAAAAAAGAGTTCAAGTGCATTCTCTCCATAGAACTTCACACTTACACACTCTTCACCTGAAAGCTCCTCCCCACTCTTCACACGGCCACGCACGAGATGGCTCAGGTGTTTTGATCAGATGTCACTTCCTCAGCGTACCTCTTCCTGAAGGAGCCTATCTTCAGTCATGCTCTATTTCACTTTTCTCTCTGAACCGAACCATGGTTACTCACTCCTTTACTTGTTTATTACACCTCAGTGGGACATACATTTGAGAAGGGCAGTCACCTCGTCCATCCATTTACTCCTCTAACTCTGATATCTAAAACACTGCCTAGCATATGGTAAATTATATCTAAGTTATATGCCTAGCATGTGGTAACTGTTCCTAAAAAAAATAGTTTTGAGTAAATGGATAAATGTTTAAGTCCCTATAGCACCCAAAGCTTTAAAAGTAAAATTCTTAACTTATTAGTGATTTGTTTTTCATTCATATTACATAGACTTTTCTAGTTTGTGACAAGAATTTCAGTGGTAAATATTATAATGTTACAGATGAGTATCAAATATAGATTGCTATAACAGAGAAGTTAAGAGAAATTCTAGTGGATAGAGAGAAAGATTTTTAAAGTTATTCTTTGCATCCAAAAATTAAATTAGGCTGACCTAGTTAATGTAAAAAATCCAATTGGTATAGTAGTAGTAAGAAAATCTCTCGGTAACAGGTCCTTCAATTCCAAATATCTAGTATAATACCTGGAAACTAGTAAAGTGCCCATAAATTTTTAACAATGCAAGAAATAACCTGTCAATAATTCATAAACAGATCGCTCCAGGGAAACTGGAGAGAGGGGGCTGATGTCGCACCTTTGAACATTAAAACAGGTCCTTTATTTTTAACCAGAAAAAGAGCTCATGAATGTCAGAGGTAAGGTCTCCTCAAAGGAGTAGAAACATCGTTAGCAATAACAATGGCAGCATTTGCGTCAGGATAGGTACTAACTGTTAACATTTTGATTTAGTTTGGGAGGGGTTTGGGTTTTTTTCCCATACCTATTGTTCGATTGATGACTTATACTTCTTAAAAAGCCGTGTGTTTCTGTAGAAGGCATTCACTCCATACATTCCCTAGGGTTAAGGGCCAAGCTATTATAACAAAACCCTTTTCTATCCATCAAAAATAAAAGCAAAATTCCAATTTCAGCATGCTTTAATTAGCAGGCTGTAAATTGTTTCAGTATTGAAAGCATGCACTCTGTTGAGTAGTGATTACCTAGTGATGAGTCAATTTGCACCTTCTTACGAGTCTTCACATTGCAGTAGTTGTACCAATATAAAGGGGTTCTCACCATGTTTACAAAAAAGTCTAGACTTTTCCAAGGTCTATGCATTTAGGTAAAGGTGTAGCCTCTGGGAGGTCTTCTTTAGTTGCTATGTCCTGCGTATTTCACTCCCCTGCTACTCATTTTGCAGCATCCCATACTGTCTCTATGGCAAGGACTACATTTACTTACCTATAACTAAGCTATTTCATAGTTTTAAAACTTGAAATTATCATTGGATCATGATTTTGTGAGAAAACAAATATACTACTCTTGGCCTCTTCAATAATGGGATGTCTAACATTTCCTAAGCTTAAGAAAACACTGAATTATCAAGCCAATCTTTCTTTTTTAAAAAAATTATGATATAATTTGTATGGAGTAAAATTTGCCTTTTTAATGTATAAAACCATGAATTTTAACAAATGTATATATTAATAGTTGTATAACTATTACCATAAACAATGGGCTTCCCAGGTGGCACAGTGGTAAAGAACCCACCTGCCAATGCAGGAGATTCAAGAGACAAAGTTTCGATCCCTAGGTACAGAAGATTCCCTGCAATCGGAAATGGCAACCATTTCCAGTATTCTTGCTGGGAAAATTCCACAGTCAGAGGAGCCTGGCAAGCTACAGTCCATAGGGTCACAAAAGGGTCGGACTCAACTGAGAAACTTAGCACCAGCAGCACCACAATAAAGGTCTGCTGTCGCCGCTGCTGCTGCTGCTGCTGCTGCTCCCGCTGCTAAGCTGCTTCAGTCGTGTCCGACTCTGTGTGACCCCAGAGATGGCAGCCCACCAGGCTCCCCCATCCCTGGGATTCTCCAGGCAAGAACACTGGAGTGGGTTGCCATTGCCTTCTCCACAATAAAGGTATAGAACCATTCAATCACCTCCAAACACTCCTTCATGACCCTTTGAAGTCAGGCCTTCCCTTCACTCCTAGCTCTGGGCAGCCGTTGATCAAATCTAATCTTTGTACTGATATATGAATACATTCAGGTTTCCCCGGTGGTTGTAAAGAATCCACCGGCAATGCAGTAGCCACATGAGACATGGGTTTGATCCCTGGGTCAGAAAGATTCCCTGGAGGAGGGCATGGCAATCCACTCCAGGATTCTTGCCTGGAGAATCCCCAAGGACAGAGGAGTCTGGCGGGCTCTAGTCCATGGGGTCGTCAAGAGATGGACACAACTGAAGTGACTTAGCACACACTCAAGCATGAACACATACATCATACCTCACTCTTTCACCCTAACAGAAGTAAGACTTTATTAGAAGGAATTCAAGGGTCAAAATGAAATTTCATCTGCAGAAAGTGAGAAAAGGCAAGTTAATAATGATGCTCTTATATTTGTTCTCATCATATGTTATGTTTATTTTCTCTGTATTCTTCATATATAGAACTCAGTTAATTAAAAAAAGGATAATTTATATGTCATGATAGATAAGCAAAAAGAAAAACCATTTTGGTGCTGGTGGTGAGCAAATGTCATTTCCATAACAGTATCTAAATTATTAATTAGCTTATATTAACCTTCTGAAGTGATTGATACTAATTAACAAACCATTCTCTTAATCAGGGATATGAAAATGGTCTCAATTTGAGTTCTGACTAATTGCTAGTAGCTGCCAAGAATTGTAGGTTACAAAGAATTCTGAGGCTTAATAGGAAATTTTAATATGAAACATCTAAGTCTTAGAGATTATTAAACATTATAGATGTATTATCTTAATCCTACCAAGAAGCCCAGGAGAATGTTCCTATTGTTATCCCTATGCCATGAGAGGGGAAACTGAGTTTAGAGTGATTAAATAACTTATTTAAGGTCTAACAGGGGAGAAGTGATGAAGGTGGGATTTGAATTCATTTAGTCAAATTCCAAAGGTTAATATTTATCAACTTTGCTACTTTGCACCCAAGAAATTAATCACAGAATGCATGTGTATGTCTGGAAGATCATACATTTTTCTAAGGGAGTGCATCTGGAATGAAATTTGAAGTATGTATTGGACAGAGATAGAGAGGAAGCCACAGAACAAGGAATAGCTTTAAGAGCAGAAAGTAGAGCAGGTGCAAAGGCCCAGTGGTGGAGGAACAAGGGGGAAACTGATATGCCAGTCTGCCCGAGCAGAGCCCAGGGGAAGAAACCAGAAGAGAGGTCTGCACACTAGGGCACTACGGCAGTGAGGATGACCTTGACCTTCCTTCCAAGGGCACTGGGAAACTCCTGCATCTTTTTAAGCTGCCTGATAGTACAATGTAGGCTTTCAGAAGGTCACTCTGCCTGCGGGAGAAAGGCTTATTCACATGGGTAAGAGAAATGGAAGAGCATTGCAAGCCATCCAGTTCAAGACAGAGGCTGTGTTAGCCAGGTCTTTTCACTTTCTATATTCTGATACTTGGGCATCTGGTGCTGGTTGACACTGGGGGACTGCCCTTGCCAGGACTAGCTAATCCCTGGAGATTGTCAACAAGTGGCCTTCAAGCATAGCTTTTATGAAAACCAAACTGTTCAGAGCCAATGCCCCCAGTTGCCTTTTTTTTTTTTTTTTTTAAATCAAGCTCTTACAGTCTGGGCCAGTATCCACCTACCCTAGTTACTCCAAGGCCAGGTACCATACAACCAGACAACCCCAGGGCCCACTGAGATTCTGCAACTAGCTAATCCTAAACTTGCTTACCCTGCTTTGCCCATTCCTTCCAGTGGAAATCACAATAAAGGCTTCCACCATGTTCTATCCTCTCTCCTCTGCCTCCTGACAAACCCTGGTGCTTGACTGTATGGCCTCCCCATGCAGTGGTATGCCCCTCTTCCGTGAGTATAGCAAGCTAATCTTTTCAGTGGCAATTGTCTCCTGATCCTTTGGCCTTGCTGAACCTTAATAACAGTAAAACTACATTTTAAAACAGTGGCATATTAGAGAAGAGGATACATCTGAGAGTATTACGGATTAATTGGACACTGATGTGATTGATTGTATATTCCAGACAGTAGATGTCAAGAAGGAAATCAAGATTTCTCACCTGCAGGCAGAGAGAAATAATAGTAAATGCTTACGCAGCATTCATGTTATTCCAGGCCCTGTTCATTCAATTCTCTTTAAAATTTTATTATTCCCATTTCACACAAGCTGAATCAGAGACATAGAGAAGTTATGTAATCTGCGGTAGCAGAGACTAGCCAACTAATATCCATCTCCTCTCTTTTGCTTCCTGGTTAGGCAGCTGGGCTACATTTTTCAGCCTCTTTTGAGGCTAGGTGTGGCCAAGTATCTGAGTTCTGGCTGTGAGAGCATGGCTGGGGAATGGTGCACGGTGCTTCTGGGCCTGGCTCATTAAATTCTCCCATGTACCATCCATCCTTCTTGTGTAATGAATGGGCTCTGGAAGCTTCCTGTTGAAGATGGTGAAGCCATAAGTTAGATGGAGCTTTGGGCCCTAAATCGAGGAACAACAGAATTTTTCTGTAAAATACCAAAAAGTGAATACTTTGAGGACCAAGAAGCACAGAACTGCAGATATTATGTAGCTATTTACGTCTACACTTAAAATGTGGTAATTTTAAAACATGATTTACTCATGCTGATGTATGGCAGAGGCCAACACAAAATATTGTGAAGCAATTTTCCTTCAGTCTAAAATAAATAAGATTGGAAAAAAATAAAGGAAAATGTAAGAACTATTTTTAGCTAATTGGTTGTACAAAACATGTGCAGCAGGCCAAATTCAGTCACAGACCTTAGTTTACCAAGCTTATCCTAAATCGTTGCTTAAAGGAAAGCCACTTGCTAATCTGGAAAACTTTCTATGACTTTAAATAGACTACTTGTGCATGCAGCCCCTGAAACTTGGGGGCTGTTTGTTCCAGCAGTTAGCCTCTCATAACTTATCCAAGGCCACAGAACTAGGAAGTAGCAAAGCACAGATTTGAACTTGCTGACATTGCTGCCTCTTGAGAAAAAAGACAAGCCTAACTACTGACATCCATCAAGAATTGGAAAGGAGCTGAGGAGATTCACATGCTTCATACTGTCAACCCTGTTCTAAATCTTGAGTCAGACAGATATGCACAGAGACAAGCAGTAAGAGTTCTATGTTACACAACTGTGCCTTGAAAACCCACCACAGGCTTCCCTGGTGGCTTAGATGGTAAAGGATCTGCCTGCAATGCTAGAGATCTGAGTTGGACCCCTTGGGCAGGAGGATCCCATGGAGAAGGGAATGGCAACCCACTCCAGTATTCTTGCCTAGAGAATTCCATGGACAGAGGAGCCTGGTCGGCTATAGTTCATCACAAAGAGTCAGATACAATTGAATAATTAACACTTTCATTTTTCACCCAGTTTAACAGAGATCTTGCTTGATGGTGGCAAGGAGGATGGCTTGTTTCTATTCCTTCTAAGAGTAGGGCTAATATTGTGAATCTTACAAATACCCCGCAAGTGCCGTTTCTTCAAACTCCGACTCTCTCCCTGCCACCTTCTCAGAAGGGTCCCCCAGTCAGAGTCCACCAAATCTGGAAGCAATGCTATACTTTCCTTGGGAGGAGGTGAAATGGCAAGAAGTATAAGAGTTGGCTCTGGGGCCTTCTATACTTTCCAAGGTTTACATTCCTTAGAGATTTTTGACACCTTATTTAATATGACTAAAAAAAAATAAAGAAAGAAACTTTTTTTCCTGGAACTTTACAGAAAATAAAAACGAAAGGGGAGCATTCTGGTATAACTTACCCTAAACATGTCCATGTCCAAAATGTTGAATGGTGCATAGTGTACCTAAACAATTGGCAAGTCTTCCTGGTATAAGTTTGGAAAGAAAGAAACAGGCATTCCAAAATACCACTCCTGCTCATTCTTGCCATCTTTCCCCACCAAGCAGGATTTGTTTACACTGGAGTTTATAGTTACCAGTTGGCCTCAAAATAGATATTTTAATTCTGAGATCTCGCTCATGGATAAAGAATGCGAAAAGGAGGTTTCTGTGGTGATGTTTGCATTTTAAAATTAAGGGTGCAGTTAATTAATCTCTCCTGTCCATCTCGGGAAAAAGAGAATGAGTAATATGAAAAAAGAGGTTGTTAGAAAACAGTTAATAAGTATTTATTTTGGAATCTTCCTTAGACTCTGCTTTTTCCCTAGACACTGCTTTTTTTTCCTTAGACTTTTACTTTCAAAGATGAAAGATGTTATTTTTTTTATCCTGGACCCCCAATGTTATAGAGAGAAACAAATGATGATCTATATCTATATAATTTGCTCTATTTGTGAATACTCCATTATTGGTTCTTGTGGTTTGGTTCTCTTACACCAAACTCTAGAAATGCAATACACAGTAAGTTGTAATGCAACCAGAACTAGTAGTTGATTGGTTAATTTTTAAAAGTCAAAGGATTATAAAAGTTAATAATCATACCTTTAAATATTTCCTTTTAACTTGCTTAAAAATGCTCATACATTTATCTTCTTTTAGCATGTGGAAATGTACCATCTTTCTTTTGAGTATGAGTCTGTTGTTGGAAATCTAATCAGGTAGCTTAAATAAAACCCAACATAATAAACTAAAATTCCAACTTTATTTAAAAAGGAGTGAGAATTCAAGGACATTCAAGAATCAGTTGGAGGGCAGAATCATTTCTAGTTTTTATTTTCTTTTTTGACTCTTTTATAGTTGTATCAACCACGCATAATTCAATGACAAATTTTAGTGACTCATCTTTATTAAGTCTTTCTAAAGCATTTAACTTTGTCATCATAAGTACTCTCCCTTTTTGTACTCATACTTCATAGTTTTATGGGACATTTAAATTATGCAACTTCAATAATCCACAAAACTTGCATAAACTGGTTTGGGATTAAATTCAACCGCATGTAATTCAACTGGTAACAGCAAAAATGCTCTGATATATTGGGAACAGCTTTGAGCATTCAGCTTGGTTTGTGAAGAGAGTAAAAAAATGTTGTTACTTTTATGATTTTATAGGTAGAGGTCAATTTGAAGACCTTTGAATATGTATGTAAAGTAATGTTTACATGTTTGTAAATTTTACAAGTCTGTGTTATCACACTGAGTAAATCTAGTAATAGGGAGACTGCATGGATGACAATAATGTGATAGATAGAGTAGTGATCTTGGTGTCTAACTCGGATTTGAATGTCATCATTTTAGTAACAGCAGACATAATGTAGTAAAAAAGTAGTTATTGGCATCTTTTTTTTCAGGACTATAATTTTTTTTTTTTTGTCTTCACCATGCAGCTTGTGGAATCTTAGTTCTCTGACTAGGGATCTAACCCGGGCCCTTGGCAGTGAAACCGCAGAGTCCAATCCACTGGGTCACCAGGGAATTTCCTGGCATCAAACTTAAGTAGTGGTACTCTTCTTAACACACTATGGGTGAATTTATGTGTCAGCAACTATAATCAGAATAGATTTCTAGAAACTGTCAAATGCTTTGAAAAATCATTTCAGATATAAAACTCAAAATGTTTGATTCTGTGATATTGAGGATGAGAATTTTAGAATAAATAAGTACATTTCTGTCTGGTGAATTTCTATTTATTTTCCCCAGTTTCAAACGGACCAGTGGTTCTTAACTAGGGCAGTTTCACACGCATAAACACCCAGCACCTTTTAGAAATATAAGAAGACTTGTCCATTACTGCTATAATTCCAGGATATCATGACTGCAGTGTAACAGTGACATTTAGTAGACCAGTTTCTGGGCTGCTGGGGTCCCAGCAGTGTGTAGGACAGTTCTGGACAACTTGCTAATGTCCCTCCAGAGGAGATACTAATTTTTTTTCTTTTTCCCAGAGGAGACATTCATGAAAGTGAAAGACCTATTTAGATTTATGATTTATATGAATCTAGAATCTGTTTTATTTTAAAGACAAATTGGGAATGGAATAGATCTTTAATAAGTCGTTTCTGCTATAAGACGTGTTTCTAAAAATCATCATGCTATGCAAAATCATGCTAAAAAACACAGGGCTTATGAGAAAAATGCAGTTAGGGGCACTATACTCAACACATAAATAAAAAGATGGAATCCCAGTAAGGATAGTAGCATAGTTTTATACATGGTAAATGTTAAGAAATATACAAGAACTACAATAAGTACTGGGAGAAAAAAACCCTAAAGTTCACTAGTGGAAGTGGGCAACAGAGGAGTTGACATTTGTAAGTAATTGTGAAGTGGTGGAGGGTTATCTGAAACTGGATGGAAAGCTGTAGCCCCATTCACTACGTGTCCAGGTGTGATGAAATGAAGTAGCTGGTCTGTGTCTGGTGTGTTAATTTGTATGTGTGTGTACTCCTGAACATGAATCATTCAGAAGAAGTGCACTTCTCTGGGTCTGCCAAGTGTTTCTTGCTGAAAATGTCCTGCATAATCAGCAAATGTATTATGTTCAGATTGTTCCTTAATATATCAATTGCTTTGGAACAAATTTTAAAGCAAATGTTAGAGAACTATGACTTGTTCTAGGAAGGCAGCTTCCATCAAGAAAAATGTTGGTTTGGTTTTGTTTGGAATTTTCCAAGATTTGTTCACCATTTCAGAACATCATATCCTTTGGGCAATAAGACTTGTGGTCCGTGGACTCCCAACAGGATGCACTGGTATGAGCCTGCATTGGCAGCTATCATATTCCAGGTTTGTGTAGAGGTGCAGGTACCAAACAATGTCATTAGATCTTCTACTGTAACCTTTAACTGGAATAGTTAAAGAGCATTTATCTAATGAATAAAGAAAGAAAATTGCCGTAGAGATTACGTTCCTGTCATTTCTCCCTTTACATACAGCTAGAATATTATATTGAAAAATTTGAAATGTTATGTAAAGGCCAATTATGTTATATAAAAGGGGCCCAATAAAACATGTATCAGGAAAGGAGAGTGGCACTGGGTTTAATAGGACTGTGAACCCCTGATATAAAGAAACTTAAAAAAAAAAAAAAAAAGAAAGGGAAGGTGGTATGTTTGGCGCATCCGTGAATAGATGTGAGGATTAAGTGGGATATTCTTGAACATATGATAGGTTTCAATAAATGATTGGTGGTATTATTACTATTTTTGATACCGTATTAGAAGACCCACATATCCAGTCAACTCCTTGAATCTTTCCTTATAGATGCCCGACAGGGACCCCAAACTCAGGAAACCAGGGTCACCAAACTCAGTAACTGCCCATTACTCCCCCAAACCTGCTCTCATCTGGATTTAACCTTGTAGTGAAAAGGCTTCATGTTTAACCCAGTAGTAGCCAGCTAGCCATGGAGCATTATATGTGATTCTTCTCTTTTCCGAGAGGCCTATATCCAATAAACCCCACTTCCTGTAAATTCTAGTCCCTCTGTATATTTCAAATCTATCTGCTTTTCTCTATCCTGACTACTACCACAGTATTTCAAGCTACCATCATCTCCTATGGAAATAGCCTCCGAGCTAAGCTCAGTCTCCTCTGTTATCTCCTCAGATCTCTCCTCTCTTCACCATCATTCAATAGAAACACGACAAGACATATATGCAATTTTCAATTTTCTGGACCAACATTTAGAAAAGGAAATGTGAGCCATCAATTTTAATAACAATTTGTTTAACTTACGATATCCAAATGCTAATCATGTTAACATGCTACTCATATGAAAAACTGTAAAAGACATGTGGCCTCCTCCTTTTGCCATGTCTTCAAAGTCTGGCATGTACTTTATATTTATAGCACTTATCACTTTGGACCAGCCACATCTCAAGTACAATTTGAGACGTTATGCTGTGCGATGGCACCCTACTCCAGTACTCTTGCCTGGAAAATCCCATGGATGGAGGAGCCTGGTTGGCTGCAGTCCATGAGGTCACGAAGAGTCAGACATGACTGAGCGACTTCACTTTGACTTTTCACTTTCATGCATTGAAGAAGGAAATCGCAACCCACTCCAGTGTTCTTGCCTGGAGAATCCCAGGGACCGGGGAGCCTGGTGGGCTGCCATCTATGGAGTCACACAGAGTCGGACACGACTGAAGCGACTTAGCAGCAGCAGCAGCAGTTGTGCTATGAGACTCAGTATATACTCTCTGGTAACCAGGTCTGACAATGTGACTAGGCTTGAGTTGAACTGGGAAATACACTAGTCCATCCCTTTATACCGTGGAGAAGGAAACAGGAACACACTCCAGTCTTCTTGCCTGAAAAATCCCATGGACAAAGGAGCCTGGTGGGGTACAGTTCATGGGGTCGCAAAGACTTGGACATGACTGAGCAACTAAGCACATCCCTTTACAAATAGGGTTCCGTAAGAAGAGTAAGCCCTGATGCCCTAAGACATCCCATGTCATGAATTAACGTCTCTCCTATGAGAGTCTTCAAACTTCCTCTTTCTAGCTCTCCGAACACATACACCTTGAGGGATTTCATCCAGCTCAGGGCTCAGCTACCATTAAGTGACAAGAAGGGACAAATCAGCCTCCAGTTTGGGCCTTTCTTGAGATCACATTCCTTATGAACTGAAGTGGGAAGCTCATTTCCTTACCTGCGTCTCCAAATATAGTATAAATCCAGGCCTTTTCTTGGTTAACAAGACTACCTCTTTCCACTGCCCTGGTTAAAACTCTGGTTAGGTCCTCCATCTCTCTCTCCCCCGACACTGAATCAGTCACTAGTTATGATCAACTCCTTTTCATTAAGCAAAACTGTCCCTTCCACCTCCATGACCCCACTGTCTGGAGTCATTGTCTGGCCATTGTCTGGAGGTCAATCCCACTGTTTGGATTGTTGCTGCCCTATTTCCATGGAAACGACATGACTTCATAATTCTCCCAACTGGTCTCCCTGCCTCCACTCCCTCTCAACTTGATTATTTTCCTTGCTGCCACATTGATATTTCTAAATAACAATGACACGAACAATGGCAAGGCCACTTTCTTGCTTCAATCTTCCCTTGCCTCCACTCCTCCTTGCTTTCAGGGCCAGATCTGAGCTCCTTGGGCTGGATTAGGATCTTGGGTTTTGACCTGCTTTTCCAGCTTAACTACATCCACCCTGTCATAGACCCAGGCAGCCAGCTACATTTGGCTTTTCCTCCATTCAGTCTTACGCAACATGATCGCGATTATCTCATATGCTGCTTTCCACTTTATTTCTATCCCCACCTCTACGGGAATGTAAACTCCACGAAGGCAAGGACCTGCTGTGTTTTGTGTAGTACCGTGCACCCAGCACACAGAACAGTGTCCCAGTGTCCATGATGAAGTTTATCTATGGACTAAGTCAGAAAATTGTTAGCATGAGACCTGGGACCCGGGACTGTTTGCTCCAGTGCTTGCACCTAAACAAACGTCTCCTTGAGCTGCGAAATACAATGAAGTTATAAAGGACTAAAAATAACTGCGCAGACAGTTGGGACAAATTATGGAGAACAAGGTGCAAAAAGACCAAGAAGCCCAACGGCCACCTCTGAAGAGCTGGGACAAGAGCAGGGAGTCGGGAGCCAAAGCAGAGTACTGGGCATACCCTCTACACATGACCACGGACGGGGTGGGAAAACCAACTAAGCTACCACTCCAGCCTGACCCCTGGACCCATACCCACCCTCACCTCGTACAAGGGAACAGCTTGCTCCCCCCTAAGCAAGCGGACAAGCAAAGGCACCTGTTGGTTCTTCTCACTCCTCTGTGCTGCAGTAGGCGTCCCCAATGAAACCTGGCCAGGATTTCTTGTCTGAACTCACCAATTTCTATTAAGAAGGCCAAGAACCCTGGTTGGTAATGCTCCAGGACCACCTCTGCAAAGAAGCCTGCTCCATCCCTCCTTCCATTCTCAGCAGGGTGGTTGCTCCTTTGTGATTGCAAAATACATCAAATGTACCATTATTTTAGCATTAATAGCATACTGCACACATTTACTCACATATCATCTTTTCTTTATTTGGTCTCCTTGATGGCAGGAATACTCTTATCCACCACAAATGTGCATTATAGCACCCAGTTCATAGTAGGCATTCAAAAACTGTTTTATGAGCAAGTGAATACATGCAATGAATCAGAGAAAGAAGCAGAGCATTTGATTTGACCTGGGATCACACACACACACACACAGACACACAGACACACACACACACACACACCAGTGAGGAGTAAATCACACAAATCACCCTCTGCAATTAAATGTTTCAAGGATTCTTCTCTGCGAGAGATGGATATTAGGCTGGTCGTGGTGGCCTTTAAATCACCTTTGTAAAACATAGTTTTAAAGAGACAGCCTGGCTCATAAAACATCATAGGTAAGTTGTAAATCCACCAATTTGAGATTTCTGGAATGGAAATACCCATAGATTTTGACCTTTAATGAGCTACTTCCATTATTTAGAAGATTCTACTCTTTTGTAATAAAGGAACTGCGATTTGTGGATATTTTATAGTGTATTGGTTTCAGTTAGTTTTTACCTTCAGTCATTTCAGCAAAAATCAGGAGGTTTCCCGGGTAGTAGAATTTCAGACATGTATGCATGCTGAGAGGGAAGCAGAGGGGAAATGATGATTTGATTTCCTCGTGACTCTTTTCAGACACCCATTCCCATGTCCAGGTTCTAAGGACTCCATTTCTAGAACTCGCACTGTGCTGACCACTCTCTGTTCTAATCAGGTGACATGCTGAAGCCAACGACTGCCTTCTCACTTGTTCAAGGCATTCGTACTCTGCGCAGCCTGGGATGAGCAGAACCTAGGAGTGAAAAGCACAGATGGCATGTTGGTAGCATCAACATTTCTCCAGCAACAAAATTGGGAAATCAAAATGTCAAACAACACATAAAAACTAGACACCTCAAGCATGTAATCGTATATTTATTTCTCTTTTTAAAGAACACTCCTTAATGTAATTCAATATACAAACTTGGTTTCACAGAATTATAATCCACTATATAGCACAAAGATAACCCAGATTGTGTGTGTGTGTGTGTGTGCACACACGTGTTTGTGTGTGCCCATGTGTTGTACCCCTTCCCTTCCTTCCACTCTTCGGAACCTACAAACAAAGGCTCTGCCCATCGTCAACGCTAACCAAAGCCCATTCTGAATGTTATATACAAAAGACAGCATCCTCCCACGAGTTCTCTTCCCTGGTAAGCTTCTTTTCCATTCCCCCTGAGATAGCCAGGGGTCTGACACTCTTCCCTTCTGCAGTAGGGTCAAGTGGCTTCCCCCAGAGCTGATGTCAACCCTGTTACCGTGCAGACTGGCGGACAGGAAAGGCTGAGGAGCAGGTCTCCACGCCCTTCCCCGCTTCCACACCCACCTCTCAGTCCAAGCGCGACCCCTCTGTAGTAGCCTTAGTTCCAGTCACCATCTCGTGCAGCAAGAACCAAGGAGATTGCTAAGCCCAGGTCTTCTCCACGGGCAGCGCACAGCACTGCCTGCCAAGCCACCGGGCCGGCCGATAACCAAGCTCAACACAGTCCCATGTGCTTTGTCACTTTAATTTTTAAAGACACCCTAGCATAGGTCTGTGGCAACCTAGTGTCCAACTGAGTTACATAAAATTGTACCAGTGATGCACTTGTACATATTTACATGGGGCGGAATGTTTTCCCATATTTTTAGTTGAGTATATAGATCAACATGTTCACATAAGACCAAATACTTTTAATATTATTTATAACTGATTTATAAAGCTTTGAAAAAACTCACAATAGCACATTGTTTACTTTAATGCTTTACGGTACTATCAGTTTAAAATCACAATCAGCACTTAAGTTATAGTCAATCCAGCAAACAAGAGACAAAAAAATTTACAAGAGTTAAGAACTGACTGATACATCCTTTATCTTTTTTTTTAACTAATGCATAAGTGCAGAATAAGATACTCTAGTTTAAATATCTTGTTTACAATATACATTTTTTGTTCTAGTTACGCAACAGTAAACCCCATGCTTCACATAGAAAAGCAATCCACAACATTAAGAAAAAATGTACAATTTATGAAACAAAGTAAATAAATATTAGTATTACAGAATCAGAGCTGTACATAAAAGCTGTTCAGTTTTAATCATATAAAAATATGTTTTAGTGCAACCTCACATATATATTGATGCTGTTTTGCTTTACATCATTTAGATCCAAGTGTCCAAAAAAGGAAAGAAATTACATTTATTACAAAGCAGATACACAAATTCTAAAATATGTACAAATTACTGCTAAAAAATGCTTATAAGAATATAAGCAAAGTAAAGAAAAGGCACAAACATCTGTACAATTTTAAAAGTACCAGACCCAATAGGTTAATTTCAAATTTTGTTTTGGTCAGGCTCATGATGACTTGTTACTTTACCTAATTCTTCTGATATAACAAAAGTATATATAATAGCAAACTACCAGTAACTTAGGACAGGCATGCTATAAACTTGATTACCTCTATTTCTAGAAAAACAAAAACAAATGGGGAAATGTGGAAATGAAAGTCTCCATGCATCTTAGATCAATGTAGTTGACTCTTTTCTGAAGCCGGTTCCTTGCCTGCCTCTGTGCTTGAAGGTAATTCCTTGCTGTCTTGAAAGCCCGACTGTTGGTCATCCAGACAACTCTTGCTGTAAAACGTGGAGTGGGCGAACGCAGTCTGGGATGTACCAAAATTGTCCTTTTCGCCATCATGCAAGTCAGGGTGGGTAGCTGAGGTACAGGGCTGACCTGGCTCAGGTCCACTAAAGTGTCTAATGCTAGCCTGTGCACTTTCCAAGGGTTTCTGATGAGGCGCCTGCCCCCGAGCAGACTGATCTGCCCCAAGCAGAGCGGCCTCTTCTGTGGCAATCCGGAGGGAGGCGATGGCTTTTGTGCAAGTCTGTATGTTTTCCTCCTGTTCCCGCTCTGTGGCATTCAGGCTGTCTTCTGAAGTGCTCTGTTTCATCAGGATCCGCGGAGAGGAGGGCGTGCTAGGTGGACCAGATGACTGGGTAGCGTAAGGCGACCGCTTTCCGTGCTGCTTCGAAACTGCGTAGGGATCCTTGGCGAAGGAGTCCCCTGAGGCTCCCCTCTTCTCCTCGGAGCCCTCCATTGGCAGAGGCAATGTGGGTGGAGGGTGTAAACCGGAAAGGGCCGGCGGTATGGAGTGAACCATTTGGATCCCACCAACTGGCACCATAGGGATAGGAGCTCTCACTTGTTGCTGAGAGTGGAGTGGAAGATGACTGAAGACATAGTCATTAGGACCCTCAGGGAAAAGGCTGGAGCTTGGATGTTCATAAGCACCTTCTTGGTCTCCATAGAGACTGAAGTAAGGAACCTGAGGTAATCCTCTTCTTAAATTCTGCTTTGGGAAAACAGAGACAACACTTAGGACCCAGTGTGCTTCACGTTTAGGTCAAACTTTCATTCATTCATTCACTCACTCACTCATTCCTTCAAAACACGTGAAGACTCCCTAATCTTTCTATCACTCTGATTTCTCAAGACAAAAGAGGTTTGCTCCGCAGTCTTTTAGGATTCTTGACTGCAGCAGGTAGGTCTGCGAAAGTTGCTTTTGTTGTTAAACAGCAATGTGATAAAACCTGCAGTGTGTTTTCCACTAGGTACAGAGACACGGTCCAGCTCCGGTTTTTTTTTTTTGTAAGACGGAATGAAAAGAAAATAACGCATAATTACCAGAAAAACTTTACTGAGCCAAAAAACACTAATAACAAGTTTTTAAATCCAAAAGAAAGTTAAACGATTACCATCTGTTTATATACTGGGCAGATTTTTAATATTTTTCTTAAGTGTTGATGAATATAAATGGAGTGACAAGCTTGAAAATTAACTCTCTTTTTTTTTTCTTTTTTAGTCTTCTACAGAACAGATGACAAAACGGTGGTGATACACAAACTGGTCCCTCCAACGTGCAAGACACTGCTCTAAAGAAATAGATTTCGGCTCGAGGCATCGAGGCAGAAGATCAGCACCAGCATCTCCATCAAACTGTGATTCAAGGCCAGATTTTGTATGGAAACTATGCATCAAAGTAGTTAATGTTAAGTATTTCAAATAGTTATAATTTGTATTCGACTATGTGGCTGGGAACCAGAAATGACTGTATTTTAATCTTCTATGTTATTATTCCCACTTAAAAATCTTCTTGGCAATTAATAAATTAGGACATTTAAAGTTTGGGGCCAGAAATCCAGATTTCATGGTCCCAGTCCTGAAAACGGAGAACCCATTTTGTATAATTGTTTCTATAGCAAAACCTACCCTAACTGTGAGATTATCAGGTTTAAATGAGATGCTGCTGCTAAGCTGCTAAGTCACATCAGTCGTGTCCGACTCTGTGTGACCCCAGAGATGGCAGCCTACCAGGCTCTTCTGTCCCTGGGATTCTCCAGGCAAGAACACTAGAGTGGGTTGCTATTTCCTTCTCCAATGCATGAGAGTGAAAAGTGAAAGTGAAGTTGCTCAGTCGTGTCCGACTCTTCGTGATCCTATGGACTGCAGCCCACCAGGCTCCTCTGTTCATGGGATTTTCCAAGCAAGAGTACTGGAGTGGGGTGCCATTGCCTTCTCCATTAAATGAGATGACAAAACTTCAATTAACCGAGATTCATCCTTTTAAGGCGTGCATGGTCAGTCACTCAGTCATGTCTGACTCTTTGCAACCCCATGGACTTTAGCCCGCTAGGCTCCTCTGTCCATGGGATTTTCTAGGCAAGAATACTAGCGTGGGTTGCCATTTCCTTCTCCAGAGGATCTTCCCAACCCAGGGATTGAACCTCTGTCTCCTGCATTACAGGCAGATTCTTTACCACTGTGCCATCATTCCAAGAATGTTTCAGGTCAAAAATGCAAGGTGTGCTCTATACCATTAATGATTCAGTTCTAATTAGATTGTGAGACCAGGTTAGGAATGATAAATTATCCACTGTTTCTGCTACTCTGTACCATTCTTGGCCCTTACCCTGTTCTAGGCTTCACCTTATTCAAGCCAGAAACAAATGACTTCTGCTGAAAGTGCAGGAGAAATCATGTAGACATCAATCCTCATAAGCTAAGGACCTCATAAGCTAGGTAAGGGGAGAATTCTATGGTAGGAGAAAGAAATCAGTAAATACGACTAAAAAATCCCTCTTGTATTTATTTGCTCTGGTTTAAAAAAGGCATGTTTACTTCATCCAACACTAGGTAAGGTGGAGATCATAATGCCTACAATAACCACCTGTGAATGTAACCAAATGACTCTTCTTTGGATCACAATGATCACAGATGTAAAGTTTGAAATAAAACATAGCTTGGCTCTTTTTCCATCTTGCCTTTGGTTGCTATTTTGTGATGTCTATGGTATATACCTAATCAGAATGGGGGTTTGTGAGGCAGCCAAAGACAGAGCTGCCCTATTTCATAAGATCTCTGACTCAAGTCCAACAAAGCAAGTGATGAAGTGTCCTCTAAAAATAGGATGTATTCAATCTGTTCAAAAGCCAATAGAATTTTGTGTTAAGAATACAAGTGTTATATTCAGACTCTTACTGACCAGACATTAAATGATTACAACCACAGAAGCAACTGTACAATTCCTATCACGTAACCACTTCCATGGCTCCAAATACTGCCAAGCCTTTCACATATTCTTTGTCGTCAGACTCTCCCCTTCTTCACCCTCCAAATAACTCTCCAAAAGATTTTTCTACTCTAAGTTTTACTCCATTTGCAACCTTATCTTGTTTTACAATTTGAGCCTTACATTTTAATATGAATAAACTCCCATCTTACTTAAAAATCTTGACAAGGAAATATGAATAATGAATGCCTGTGTGGGTTGTGTATGCATATGTGTGTGTATATCTATCTGTATCCTATGTACCAGATATTTACCCCAACTCATCTTTTCAACAGTGTCAGCAGGTCCTCTGGAAGCAAAGGATAAGAAGGAGGTAGAGGTACAGGAGTTCCGGCTGGGGTTGGTGACGAGGGAGCGGGGATATAAAGCATGTGACAGTAACAGGGAGAGGAAGCAGGGGGTCACCTGGAACTCATCCAGGCTCAGCCACCGATAGAGGCTGCAAGGGAGAATGTGGCCTTGGCTTGAAAATGGAGGTCTATCCTGAAGGTTCGAACATCAGGAGGCTGTTAGCTCACTGCATTCCTTACAGCTGAATGATAAGTTCTTTCAAGGACAGAAGTCTACTTGGCCCACCTCCCTGGCTGCCACAAACAGATGAAAAAACTGACCAAGAGGTTAAGTGACTTGCCCAAGACCACACAGAGAGCAAAGGATGGAACCAAATCATAGCACTTGTACTAGACAGGGTTCACGGACGCTCTGCACTGAGGACCAGGACACACACTCTTTGTCTCCTTGCTATTTATCTACCAAAACTTTAAAAATGGAAAAGGAACAATTCTTGTTTAAAAAGGATGAGGCCAGAAACCATACAACTTTTCTGTCATCGTCATTGAACCACATATGATTAAACCCTCAAAAAGTATTTACTGAATGAATGAATAAAAGACTCTTTTCTCTCTTCCTTCCTTTCTTCCTTCTGTCCTTCTTCCCTCTATCCTTTCTTCCCTCTCTTTATTTCTTCTTTCCTTTTCTCTTTATCTATCCATCCATCTACCTACCTACTTACCTACCTACCTATCATCTATTTTAAAATTAAAACTAACCAGAGGACAGTAGAGCAGAAATAGCAGGATTCTAGAATCTCAGTGACTGCATATCATCTCCTCCAAACTTGCTCCCTGGAACCTACCACTACAGGCTGAACCAGATAATGAGTGTGCCATGCTTGGCTATGAGGTCCTTTCAATGCCAGAGTCACTGCCCTGTGAGTGCTTGATAAATGTTAAACCATGGGTATTGCTAACAGAATTTCCATCAAAGATAATGATCTTTAGGGTTACTCCAATTTAATATGTTCATACATAAGATGGCTGGATAGCATCATCTGGTCAATGAACGTGAGAGTTTGAGCAAACTCTAAGAGACAGTGAAGGACAGGGAAACCTGGCATGCTGCAATCCATGGGGTCGCAGAGAGCTGGACATGACTTAGTGACTGAAGAAAAACAACATACATTCTTCAGAGAGAGGGAAGTACTCATCTACTACAGCAATCAGGAGAAATACTCCTTAAAGGATCACTGATTCTTTTTCACAATGAGAACCGTGTCCATACATCATAGAAAGATGAAAATTCTCTGCTGCCCCTCAAAAACAGAGTGCTAAAGCATCAAATGGGAAGCGTCTGAGACCAAGCGTCCCTGCTTTAGGAAGGATTCCAAGGGCTATTCTTTCCTATCACATGAGCAAAGTAGCATGTTAAGAACTGTCTATAGAGAATTAAACTGGGTAATAGAGCAAAAACTCAACACTTGGGCTTTATAAATGGTAAAGTTCAACAATTTTATTAAATATCCAGGTGAACTGGTATTTAAAAAATATACAAATTCAATCACTAATAAAACCAGTCACTTTTCAACAACAACTTTCTGGGCAGAGATCCAAAAATTAGATGAAGTCTTTAAGTCCACTTCTTTGCTTACTTTGCCCAAAGTGACTGTGAGTTGCTACTATTTTTTAATAACAGTACTATGTTGGCACCAAAGCATTATTTTTTATGCCTACAGATGACTGGATATACTCCAATATCTCCCAAATATCACAGTCTTGACCCACTAGGCCAGTTAGAATGGGGGAGCCTCAGCTCACACACTCCACAGCACCATTGGGTCTAACCAGAAATCAAACTGCCAACTCGTTTGAGCACAGAAAAAACAAGGGAATTCCAGAAAAACATCTACTTCTGCTTCATTGACTATGCTAAAGCCTTGACTGTGTGGATGACAACAAACTGTGGACAATTCTTCAAGAGATGGGAGTACCAGGCCACGTTACCTGCCTCCTGAGAAATCTGTATGCAGATTAAGAAGCAACAGTTAGAACCGGACATGGAACAATGGACTTGTTTAAATTGGGAAAGGAGTACATCAAGGCTGTAATTATCACTCTGCTTATTTAACTTATATGCAGAGTACATCATGTGAAATGCCAAGCTGGATGAATCACAGGCTGGAATCAAGATTGCCAGGAGAAATATCACCAGCCTCAAATATGCACATGATACCACCTTAATGACAGAAAGCAAAGAGGAACTAAAGAGCCTCTTGATGAAGGTGAAAGAGGAGAGTGAAAAAGCTGGCTTAATACTCAACATTCAGAAAAGTAAGGAAATGGCATCCAGTCCCATCACTTCATGGCAAATAGATGGGGAAAAAATGGCAACAGTGACAGACTTTATTTTCCTGGGCTCCAAAATCACCATGGATGGTGACTGCAGTCATGAAATTAAAAGATGCTTGCTCCTTGGAAGAAAAGCTATGACAAACCTAGACAGATTATTAAAAAGCAGAGACATTACTTTGCCAACAAAGGTTCATCTACTCAAATCTATGGTTTCTCAAGTAGTCATGTACAGATGATGTGAAAGGTGAACCATAAAGAAGGCCAAGTGCCAAAGAACTGATGCTTTTGAATTGTGGTGCCTGAGAAGACTCTTGAGAGTCCCTTGGACAGCAAGGAGATCAAACCAGTCAATGAAATCAACCCTGAATATTCACTGGAAAGACTGATGCTGAAGCCGAAGCTCCAATCCTTTGGCCACCTGTTTCGAAGGGCTGACTCACTGGAAAAGACCCTGATGCTGGGAACAGCTAAGGACAGGAGGAGAAGGGGATGACAGAGGATGAGATGGCCATCATTGACTCAATGGACATGAATCTGAGCAAACTCTGGAGATAGTGAAGGTCAGGGAAGCCTGGTGTGCTGCAATCCATGGGGTCACAAAGAGTCAGACATGACTTAGTGAGTGAACTGAACTGAAACTGAAGTTGCTCAGTCGTGTCCGACTCTTTGTGATCCCATGGACTGTAGCCCACCAGGCTCCTCAGTCCATGAAATTTTCCAGGCAAGAGTACTGGAGTGGGTTGCCATTTCCTTCTCCAGGGGATCTTCCCAACACAGGGATCGAACCCAGGTCTCCTGCACTGCAAGCAGACGCTTTACTGTCTGAGCCACCAGGGAAGACCAACAAATACCAGCACAACAAATACTGAACAACAAATACCAGAAAAAGCATTTCCTACCCCAGATGTGGTATTCTGGTATGAAAGGGATTTCTCTATCTATCCTGCAATAGCATGAACTTCAGAAGAGCCCTCCTTTCTACTTGGTATCACTAAGACACAAAAACCTGTGGAAATGCCCCTCTTTTTCTTAGTTGGCTAATTTATCAGCAGCTAAGTTATGTCTTGATTGCTATGCATGTTTCTACAGTCTTTGCACCCTGAAGACTATGCTGGTGGCAGGCTTGTAAACAGAGGGTCTTGGGGGCTGAGGAGTAGAATGCAGCAGTGTTTTCCTAAAGCTCAAAAGTGGGAATCTAAGCATCTAATTCAGGATGGTGAAAAGATGATGAGAGAGGGGAAGCTGACCACTAGGGCCATGATAAGACAGCAGAGCTGATAGCTGGTAGTGCTTCCTTTGGCTGTGAAGGGCAGTGACGACCCACATGATGGAAATCCAGAGCAAAGAGAGAATGGCCACGAATCGAGCCCAGGAAACAAAAAGCACATTTAAAGCAGCCAAACTCCAAAGGTATCCTTCCTCTGTTTACACTAGGTATGCTAGGTGCCTGCTTCTTTCTTTTTTCTTTTTTTAATTTTACACATGTTGAAAAAGACATCAAGATCTATCATGTTGGTGAAGTGAGGCAGGGCTGATCCTCTTCTATGGATGTGCATTAAGCCCTACTGCCCACATTTCATTCATGACTGCTACTGTTGTTATCTTAATCTATAATGAGGGCATCCACAGAAATCTCCTCTGATGCTTTCTCCCTTACCTCTTCCAACTGCCCACTCTGTGAGCTTACAGTATCATTGAACAAGGGCTCTCGGTAACAGGAGGTGGTGGGACCAGCAAGAAAGCATGCATGTTCATGCCTTTCATTTATACCACAGGGTTCATTCTCCCCTCTCCTGGTCCCGTACTGGTTTCACACATCCACTCACTATCAGCAAAGTAATTAGTTTATTTAAATTTTTTTTTGATTGAAAGTCAATGCTAATGCCCAAATCAGAATTTTCACCTGGTAGAGAGTTTGATAAATGATACCTAAATATCCCTCAGAGTGTCTGTCTAGGCAGTCATGTCATTCCAAAGACTTTTTACCTTTTCCACTCATGCCAAGGTTTCAACTCCTGCCTATAATGAGCTAAGCTTAGAAAGCATTCAGAAAGGTCTCACCTGTCATTACCAGATTGAAATGCTCTTCTCTGATGCAATGCTACACTTGGGGTAATGCCATAGCCATATGATTGACAATAGCATGTGATAAAAATGCCTTTCTGCTATTTTCAGTAACCAAGTTCACTCCTCCCCACGAGAGACACCCATGTCATAATAAATTTCACACCAGTGTGTCATCGAGAGGCTCCAATGAGTTTGGGCTTCTATATTAGAAAGAGAAAACTAAGGATACTTACAGGAGGCCCCAATACAATTGGCTCTGCTTGCAAATACTGCCCCATGGACAATGGTGGGTTGTGGTATAAAGCCCTTCTGGGAGATGGTGCTCTTATGGTGGTCATGTATCTTCTCTCTCTTCTGGGAGAGAGGTCCCTCCTGGCCAGGATTTCTTTCCCAGGTGACACTGGCCTCCTTGGGGACAGATGCCTTCTTGGCGAAACATCTCTCTGTGACATCTCTCTTCTCAAGGCGGCTTCCTTTCTCGGTGAAAGATGTCGCATGGGTGACAGATCTCTCCTAGGCGACAAATGTCTTCTGGGTGACAAATCCCCTTTGGGTATCAGACACCTCTTTGGTGAATTATCTCGACAGGGCGAAGAATCATATCCTGGTGAGGAATGGCGGCTGGAGGGTGAGAAGTCCCGTGGGGAGGAGCCCGGCTCTGAAGACAGCATGCAGTCTTCATCCATACAACTGGGGATGTCTAGCCTGTCTTTGTCTGGTTCTGAGTCTGTACTTTTGCTCTGGAATAACCTCTGGTATTCTGTCATCTGAGTATCTTCACATGAGTCACTTGGTGTCATCAGCTGAGTAACCTGAATACTTGGCAAGGTAACCAAATAGCTGATCAATGAAGAATGCCCCAGGGAGCTATCGGAAGGAACCCCGTGGGGCACAGCGCCAACGTTCACAGGCAAGGAGGAGAATCGAGGAGGCTGGGGACTGGTGCTTCTTGATCTTGTTTTTGGTGTCAGATCTCCTTGGTCATCGAAGTCATCATCGTCTTCGTCGTCATCGTCATTATCATCTCCATCTTCACCGTCCGATTCTTCAGCATCTGAGAACTGATGATCGGTTGAAATGCTGGACATGCTGTGCTTCTCACTTGCCTTGTGCAAATCTTCCATCGTTTCTGAAGCAATTGAACACACACAGTGAACATCAAGATTCAAACAAGAAGGTTAGAAGCTCATTCAGATGCCATCTCTTTGCAAAAGCTTTCCTCAATCCTCCAGCCCCTAGCGACGGTCGTCTCTGAACGCCTATACCATGAGCACTTACCTCTGTGACGCTGACTGGTTCTTACATGGCCTCCAGAGTAAGAACTTTTAGCTCAGGCATCACACCACTCATAGAAAACGTAATGTTGCTAATGATGATATTAGAGGAAAAAGAAAAGCAAGAACCTGTCTCTACAAGTCAGGAGGTCCAGCTGATCCCCAGATTTTCTACTGAGGTTATTGATGGACATTTTTTTTCTACTAGATTTCCTCAAAAAAAATAAGACATTAAAATGCTTTTCAAATTTCCCAAAAAGTATCATCATAAGATTTAAATCACCATTACAAATTAAGTGCAATTAGATTTGCTTTATGGTTCTATTCTAATAATGATAAAATTATTTTCACAGTAAGGCATTTCTACTTCTTCAGCCAAAACTGAAATGCATTTCTTTTCACTAGGTCTCAAGCAATTCAATGTGTCAGATTTCTCTTCTATGTTTAGTATTTAGTAAACTGAAACGTGATCAGTTTTGTTTTTTTTTTTAATACCTATATTTGTTTTACCACCTTGGCCACAAAGCTCCAGCATGCACAGTAAAGAGGTCAGTCAACTAAAGTGTGAATACCTGCTTCCTCGGTTTCGGTATCATCGACTGATGTCATTGAGACCCCCAACTCCAGGCATTTCTTCATGTGTGCTTTAGATTTCATATGCTTCGTTAGGTTTCCTAGAAAATACAGCCAAAAAAAAAAAGAAGAGCAATTAATTGGTTACCAAAATATGATGACTGCTGCAAAATTCAGTGTGAAATGAACTAACTTGAGATAACACAAATTTGTTTCTACCCCCTGCTCCTTGCCTCAAACTTAAGAGGAACAATTTGGCTTCTGAAGATATGAACCCCCGACAGCTTCAGCCCAGTCTCAGGCTGTCTTTGTTCCAGAGTTGTGGAAGTCTAGGCTCATATTATTTCAAGTGTAGACTCAAGTCTGACTGAGAATCCCAGAGTTTTCTGGCTGAGAGAGGATCTAATACCTTTGGCCCAGTTGGGTCTGCCTTCTTGGGCTCCACATAAACAGGGTGACACAAGCTGGGTCACACATCTCTGAGCAATTTTAGAATAAACTATTGTAATCAACATAGTCCCTGGACCCCAGACCTTCTGTCGTCAATCGGATATAGATTAAACTGGCAGGATGCTCATTTGTCAGAAGAAAAAATAAACGCAAACTGATGTTGGGGCCAATCCTGTAAATGAATTCAAAGATCCAGACAAATACTTAGCTAACTACATATTGGGCACATTAATCTTAGTATTTAGCTTCTATCCATCTGACATATATCAACAGAGTTTATGACAGCAACTTCTAAAGTTCCAGAGCAGCAAAATTCCTTTCTTATTTACCTTGAAACTCCCACTGTTCTAAGAACAAAGAATGTATTATGATGGTGACATAGGCTTCCCAGGTTGCTAGTGATAAAGAACATGCCTGCCAGTGCAGGAGGCATAACAGACTGGGGTTTGATCCCTGAGTGGGGAAGATCCCCTGGAGTAGGAAATGGCAACCGACACCAATATTTTTGCCTGGAAGATCCCATGAACAGAGGAGCCTGGTGGGCTACAGTCCATTGGGTCGCAGAGTCAAACACGACTGAAGCGACATAGCATAAGCACAAACTCTTGCATCTTCCATACACAGATAGTTATATATAACTGTCCCTATGTAGAGTATAAATGGTATAGTATGATGCCCTCTGTATCTGTAGGTTCAGAGTTCATAGATAAGGAGGGCTGATTGTATAATTATACATGTACCTAATTATGTATGTATGTGAGTTTCTATGTATGCGTGCTCAGTTGCTAAGTTGCATTCGACTCTTTGTGACCCCATGGATTGCAGCCCTCCAAGCTCCTCTGTTCATGGGATTTCCCAGGCAAAAATATTGGAGTGGGGTGCCATGTTCTCCTCCAGGGGGTCTTCCCAAACCAGGGATTAAACCCAGATCTTCCACATTGCAGGTGAATTCTTTACAATCTGAGCCACCAGGGAAGCCCCAAAACACTGGAGTGTGTAGCCTATCCCTTCTCCAGGGCAACTTCCTGACCCAGGAATCAAACTGGGGTCTCCTGCATTATAGGCAGAGTCTTTACCAGCTGAGCTACCCGGAAAGCCCATTCCACATCATATATATAACTAATCAAAAGAAATTCAGGAACTAATTCAGCTGTAAGGGCCATATTATCTTTGTTCTTTGACACTGCTTTAGTCACATAACAGCAAATGCTTTAAGATTAGGCTCACTGAATGCAGGCAGAAACTCTGGCCTGCTAAAATAGTTTGTTCCTCTTGCAGGAGTTTTTGGCTTACTATTAATGTAATGTATGAGCCACAACTCTAAACTGGGGCACTGTTGTTTATTATTTTATTTATATTACTTTATTTTTTAATTAGGGAAAGTGAAGTCGCTTAGTTGTGTCCAACTCTTTGCAACGCTATGGACTATAGCCCCCCAGGCTCCTCTGTCCATGGGATTTTCCAGCCAAGAATACTGGAGTGGGTTGCCATTTCCTTCTCCAGGGAATTTTCCTGACCCCAAGGATTGAACTCGGGTCTTCCACATTTCAGGCAAACTCTTTACCATCTGAGCCACCAGGGAATCCTTAACATGTGGCTTATTGCTTATATACCTACAAATTTAATGCGCTATTTTTGTAACTCCAAACATGGAAATATTTCCTGGCCCATATTGCTCTTATGTAACAAAAAATTATACCTCTAATTTTTCTAAAGATCTCAAAAATTCTTATAGACAAATTATCATGAGCTTCCCTGGTAGTTCAGCTGGTTAAGAATCCATTTGCAATGGAGGAGAACCTGGTTCGATTCCTGGGTAGGGAGGTTCTCCTGGAGAAGGGATAGGTTACCCACTCCAGTATTCTTGGGCTTCCCTGGTGGCTCAGATGGTAAAGAATCCGCCTGTATGGGGAAGACCTGGGTTGGGAAGATCCCTCGGAGGAGGGCATGGCACCTCACTCCAGTATTCTTGCCTGAAGAATCCCCATGGACAAAGGAGTCTGGCGGGCTACAGTCCACGGGGTCACAAAGAGTTGGACGCAACTAAGCACAGCACATGATTATCAAGAATTTAAAAATTTGTAAATTAATGGAAACCATCTGCTTCTGTAAGGGTGCACATAATCTGTGTATGTGGATAGATGTGGAAGTTAGTTAAGTCAAGATAGTTTATTTAGATCGTTTATGTGTTTCTTCTCTTATATTTTTCTTTCTTCCTGTTTCAAGTAAGCACTCAGGCTTTGGGCTCTCATCCTCAGGGTAGGTTTATAGTTAGAAATCTGGCTCAGAAATGACCCTGCCCTGACTTTGGCTTATTGAAGTCTTGAATGTCTGAAGAATTACAGCAAAGAGAAAGCAGCAAGATGGCAGGAAAGGGTATCTGGAGAAGTGACACAGGCAAAGAGGAGGTACCAGTCCTGTAAGAGCACTCTGATTCTGTACTCAGATGATATGACAAGAGGCAGCTGGCTGGAAGTGAACACTGGCGAGGGGTTTCCCAGGATGATTTACTCTTTTCAAGATCCTAAGACATTTATACTTTTCCAAAGGGTGACAAGGAAACTCCGAAAATGATCAAGAATAAATTATTTTCTGCTAAAACTCCAAGACAATGGCTCAGAGCCAAATTTAACATGATAGAAATATCTAGCCATGTGACATTTCTTCAGAGACAGTTTCAGGAGGCTGTACCCAGTCAACTCACACGCCCAAGAAATATCAGTTGTAATGACCGGTGGATCAGCTTTATTTCTTAAAACCAAAGTTTATATATTTTTATGTCCCAGGGAGTCTCTTACTGAAGTTCTACATAAAAGGCTTGATTGTGCAAAAGTGGATGGTATTTAAAGGACCTCATATTTATCTCCTTTGAAATGCAAATGAACATTCCCTCCCCCTTTTTGTGGCTTCAAAGAGGCATAATTGTAATATAAATATCTTTTTATTAAAGAAAAAACAGATATGCTCAGAGGCAACACATTTACATTTCTGACAAACCAATAAAGACAAGTTTGGATCTGGGGTATAAAAGAAAGTAGGTACACATTTCCCTGCCAAAGATAGTTATATTTGATATTTATTTTTCTTGATGGGTAGTGGAGCAGATTAATTAGTATGCAAATTAAAGTTAAAACATCAGAAAATGTTTGTGTAAGGTTAGTGGTGGGGTGTCTATAGGGTTCCATTAGTACTTCCTCATGTGTGTGTATGCTCAGTCATGTCTGGCTCTGCAACCCCATGGACTGTAGCCCACTAGGCTTCTCTGTCCATGGGATTTTCCTGGCAGGAATACTGAAGCGGGATACCATTTCCTCCTCCAGGAGGTCTTCCTGATCTGGGGATTGAACCCACGCCTCCTGCATACTTTGACAGTAAGTAGTAAAATATACTTCTATAGAAGTCAAATCACCTCTATTCCACAACTATTTGTATTCTGAAAACACTAGGTTTATGAACATTTTCATAATTTTACAAAATGATAGAAATATGACTGTAGCAACATTTTTTTTATAAAATATTTTCAGGTAAGACTATCTGTTAAAAACAGACTTATTTTTTAAAGACAGAATATCATTTCAAGGCAAGTCTTAGTTTTATGAGATTAATAGCTGTGGCCTGAGAGTAAGAAATTGTCTCTGAGCTCATAAATACACAGAACACAACCGATCAAATTTCTATACATAATTAATGCAAGTGTGGATGGAGGGGCCCACCCGGGACTCTGTGGGTTTCTACATTATTAATAATCTTGAAACTGACCACGGGCACATGTTTTCTTTCCAGCTGCTGCCTTGCTTTTCTAATGCCCCAGAATGGGTTGTCTCCCTGCAGAATTTCAATACTGGTGCAAAGATTCTCTAGATCACATAACATTTCCAACAAGAAGTAATACCTATGCAGGCAATTCTTAGCCACTTCCTTCGAGACTACTAGCCTGGACCTAAGTCTATAGCTCTTACTTCAGTCATAAAAGGAGCCTCACTGTCTCATACATCTTCAGACCACTTACAGGAAGAAAACACATTTCATGAGTGTCACATTTTCACAAAGAAAACCATCTAATTGTCTATGACAGTTATAAAATGGTATTTAGAATCTGGAACAACCATTGAAAAAAGTTTTCCTTCTTAAAAAAAAAAATCAGACCGGTACCTTTTGTTTTGAAGGCGAAGTTACATAACTTGCATACATAAGGCCGGACATCAGTGTGCGTGCGGATATGCTTTTTGAGCATGCTCGGTTTCTTACAGCGAATCCCACATTCTTCACAAATGTACTTTCCACGTCCACGTCCTCTGACATATACATAGTCTTCATTTGATTTATATCTGTTAAAAAAGGGAAAATCCAGTGTGTTTCCAAATACTTTGCTGCTGCTGCTGCTAAGTTGCTTCAGTCGTGTCCGACTCTGTGTGACCCCACAGATGGCAGCCCACCAGGCTCCCCCATCCCTGGGATTCTCCAGGCAAGAACACTGGAGTGGGTTGCCATTTCCTTCTCCAATGCATGAAAGTGAAAAGTGAAAGTGAAGTTGCTCAGTCGTATCCCACTCTTAGCGACCCCATGGACTGCAGCCTACTAGCTCCTCTGTCCATGGGATTTTCCAGGCAAGAGTACTGGAGTAGGGTGCCATTGCCTTCTCCCTCCAAATAGTTTACATGATTCCAAATACTAACATGTTTCCAAATACATGTTATATATATAAAATCAAAAGCTAATCACTTGCAAGACAAAATTTTAGATGGGTCTTTTACAATTATTCAACTTTATTTCTACAGATCCAGTGAAATCTATGCAGTACCTGGAAGAACTTGGTAACAGATTTGGCATTGTAAATAAAAGGGAATTTTTTTTCTATGTGGAATTCAAAATGGAGTTGGCTCTTCCATGAAATGTTACTATATGGACTCTGTATAGAAGTTCAAATGGGCTTACATAAGCCACAAAGAGTTGCAGCACTGTGCGCCTTACTGCTTCCAGATTTGGATACCAAGAAACATCCAAAAAGTTATACTAGCATACTTAAATCATCACATATCACTTGTTAACATTACATCATCTAAGATGTGCATTCACAACACATATACCCCTCTAAATTGCTAGAATAAATATAACTGATTATAGAATTCTTCACTGCAAGTTTCTACTCTATTTTTACAATCCTGGCACGAGAGTCAGAAATTTCTAGCTTACACAGGCTGAGCCGAGCTCACCAACTGTTGCCTACAGATTTGATCTGTTCTTCCCAAGGACCGTAATTCTGTACTGAAGTGAAGTCTAAATTTCAAGCGGCTTCTGGAAGGTACTGTTATATAATGAAAACTAGAGATTCTATTTTTCAATCAAATTTGTCTTTGTTTCTGGAAGGGTTTATAGAGAGGTTTGAAAGGATGTCTGAGGTCATCCAATTTAATTAAATCAGTAAGATGAACAAAGTCTTAGGTATTCACTGTTATAATCCATGGAAGAAACCTACCCAGTGATCACCATCGGTCACATTTTGCTCAGAATTTAAGGAAACATGACCCATCATAGCGTATAGCAGCATTCTACTGAATAACCCAGTAAATATCATTATCTCTTAAATCTCAGGCTAGAATTATGGGTCTACTACCAAAGATATTTCTTTTGAGGATTCTTTTTATAACTTCCAAAGGTAAAGTGACCTACAAACACCCTAACTCAGTGTGTGCTGACTTAAAGGCCTTAGATTTAGTCTTTTTTTTTTCTTTTGTTTGTTTTTAAATATTCTAAGAGCATTGCAAACTTCTCTATTTTGTTCCAGCTAATCCATCATCAGGAATAAAAGCAAATTCACTTTCATTCGTCCAAACCATTGAAGGATTTTTAAGATAGAAAATCTATCCTATCAACTCTGCTATGGATACTATTTGATCTTAACATTATCTGTTTTTCAGTCAGTACCAATCCAGGTGAGAATTAAGTAGTATCAAAAATATGAATAGTCAATTTAATGTACTTTTTAGTCCTTTAAATCTTTCCCCTTTTACAAAGAATTTCCAAAGTCAAATTTTTCTTCAAAACTATTTTGAACTTTATCTTTTATCTCATTGTCTTTGTAATAAAGCAGAAAGGAACCTAAAGTTGCACAATATGTCACCTTTTAATACCAATATTCTCTGCCCCAAACTGGATGAAACTACCTAAGGACTACAGAACAAAACAAATAATTTCATAGACAGCAATTCTTCTCCAGGGAAGGGTACTTCAAGCTTCCTGTGGTACATCATTGTACTTGATGGAAAACGCATTTTATTTTCAAATACTATTTTAAATTCCTTAGCTGATTAACTTGCTTCCAGAATGAAAATTAAGTTCTGTATAAAATATAAATGTATTAGAAAAATCTGTACAAATAAAATATTTACCCTTCAAAAGTTTTACAGACCCATAAATCTACTTGATACAAGAATTAATGGATTTTTGAAAAAATATGGCAACCTACTCTAGTATCCTTGTCTAAGAAATCCCATGGACAGAGGAGCCTGGTGGGCTACAGTCCATGGGGTCACAAAGAGCTGGACATGACTTAGCAACTAAACAACAACAGCAATGAAATTACTAGGTCTATGAATTAGACAATATAGGAAACACATACACTTAAAAATTTGGTCAGTAATTTTTTTTTTTTTTTGGAAGTCATCACTTTGCAATGGCAATCTAAGAGGTTTTAACACATTTCTTGGAATAAACAACTGGTCACCACCAGGCAGAAGTTGGATCACAGATTAAGGAATGAATGAGATATAGCCCGTAAAGAGACAATGAAAGGAAGAGGAAATGAAATATTGGCACAATCCTTTTGGATCATCAAAACACGGTAATAAAATGTTCACATATGCTTTTCATTTGCATCTTTTGTTAGTGGCGATGAGCTTCCCAAAGCATGCAGACCTGTGAGGGTCTCACTTATCTAGCACAAGTGCACTGCTCTGAAGAAGACTGCTGGACACAAGGGTTGACTCAGTCACAGGAACTTCTTGGGCTCTGAGGAAAGATATTATCTCTGTTTCTCTTGTTTGTGTTAAAAGATGAGGAATGTCAAAAAATACTGAGACAAGCTTCATGATGACAAACAACTGTGGTTTCAGCGGTGACAATACTCAGGCATCCACCCAAAGGGGGCCAACCCTATGAGGGAACCAGCTTCCATAATCTATCTCCAAATGGTAAATCTATGTGAGAAACTGATATCTTCTATTACCAATGCCGGCTGTGACGGACTGCGCAGAAGCGTGGCCGAGCGGAGCTACCCCATGCCAGAAGTCAGGGGCAGCGGCCGGAAGGAGCTACCCCACGCCCGAGAACAGGGGCGGCGGCCGGGAGCGCCAGGCGGGCGGTGGCCGGGAGCGCCAGGCTGACGGTGTAGGAGTGGCTGAGAGGAGCTACCCCACGCCCCAGGTCAGGGGCGGCGGCCGGGAGGAGCAACCCCCGTCCAAGGAGCTGCGGCTGTGCGGGCAGAGGAGGGCTGAGAGGAGCTACTCCATGTTCAAGGTCAGGAGGCACAGCCGTGAGGAGATGCCCCTCGTCCAAGGTAAGAGAAACCCAAGTAAGGTGGTAGGTGTTACGAGAGGGCATCAGGGGGCAGACACACTGAAACCATAATCACAGAAAACTAGTCAATCTGATCACACAGACCACAGCCTTGTCTAACTCAATGAAACTAAGCCATGCCATGTGGGGCCACTCAAGATGGCCGGGTCATGGTGGAGAGGTCTGACAGGATGTGGTCCACTGGAGAAAGGAATAGCAAACCACTTCAGTATTCTTGCCTTGAGAACCCCATGAACAGTAGGAAAAGGCAAAATGATAGGATACTGAAAGAGGAACTCCCCAGATCAGTAGGTGCCCAATATGCTACTGGAGATCAGTGGAGAAATAACTCCAGAAAGAATGAAGGGATGGAGCCAAAGCAAAAACAATACCCAGTTGTGGATGTGACTGGTGATAGGAGCAAGGTCCGATGCTGTAAAGAGCAATATTGCATAGGAACCTGGAATGTCAGGTCCATGAATCAAGGCAAATTGGAAGTGGTCAAACAAGAGAAGACAAGAGTGAACGTTGACATTCTAGGAATCAGCGAACTAAAATGGACTGGAATGGGTGAATTTAACTCAGATGACCATTATATCTACTACTGCGGGCAGGAGTCCCTTAGAAGAAATGGAGTAGACATCATGGTCAACAAGAGTCCAAAATACTTGGATGCAATCTCAAAAACAACAGAATGATCTCTGTTTGTTTCCAAGGCAAACCATTCAATATCACAGTAATCCAAGCCTATGCACCAACCAGTAATGCTGAAGAAGCTGAAGTTGAACAGTTCTATCAGGACCTACAAGACCTTTTAGAACTAACACCCAAAAAAAGATGTCCTTTTCATTATAGGGGACTGGAATGCAAAAGTAGAAAGTCAAGAAACACCTGGGGTAACAGGAAAATTTGGCCTTGGAATACAGAATGAAGCAGGGCAAAGGCTAATAGAGTTTTGCCAAGAGAACGCACTGGTCATAGCAAACACCCTCTTCCAACAACACAAGAGAAGACTCTACACATGGACATCACCAGAGGGTCAACACTGAAATCAGATTGATTATATTCTTTGCAGCCAAAGATGGAGAAGCTCTATACAGTCAGCAAAAACAAGACCGGGAGCTGACTGTGGCTCAGATCATGAACTCCTTATTGCCAAATTCAGACTTAAATTGAAGAAATTAGGGAAAACCACTAGACCATTCAGGTATAACCTAAATCAAATCCCTTATGAGTATACAGTGGAAGTGAGAAATACATTTAAGGGACTAGATCTGGTAGATAGAGTGCCTGATGAACTATGGATGGAGGTTCGTGACACTGTACAGGAGACAGGGATCAAGACCATCCCCATGGAAAAGAAATGCAAAAAAGCAAAATGGCTGTCTGGGGAGGCCTTACAAATAGCTATGAAAAGAAAAGAAGCAAAAAGCAAAGGAGAAAAGGAAAGATATAAGCATCTGAATGCAGAGTTCCAAAGAATAGCAGGGAGAGATAAGAAAGCCTTCCTCAGCAATCAGTGCAAAGAAATAGAGGAAAAGAACAGAATGGGAAAGACTAGAGATCTCTTCAAGAAAATTAGAGATACCAAGGGAACATTTCATGCAAAGATGGGCTCGATAAAGGACAGAAATGGTATGGACCTAACAGAAGCAGAAGATATTAAGAAGAGGTGGCAAGAATTCACAGAATTGTACAAAAAAGATCTTCATGACCCAGATAATCACGATGGTGTGATCACTCACCTAGAGCCAGACATTCTGGAATGTAAAGTCAAGTGGGCCTTAGAAAGCATCACTATGAACAAAGCTAGTGGAGGTGATGGAATTCCAGTTGAGCTCTTTCAAATCCTGAAAGATGATGCTGTGAAAGCGCTGCACTCAATATGCCAGCAAATTTGGAAAACTCAGCAGTGGCCATAGGACTGGAAAAGATCAGTTTTCATTCCAATTCCAAAGAAAGGCAATGCCAAAGAATGCTCAAACTACCACACAATTGCACTCATCTCACATGCTAGTAAAGTAATGCTCAAAATTCTCCAAGCCAGGCTTCAGCAATACGTGAACTGTGAACTTCCAGATGTTCGAGCTGGTTTTAGAAAAGGCAGAGGAACTAGAGATCAAATTGCCAACATCCACTGGATCATGGAAAAAGCAAGAGAGTTCCAGAAAAACATTTATTTCTGCTTTACTGACTATGCCAAAGCCTTTGACTGTGTGGATCACAATAAACTGTGGAAAATTCTGAAAAAAAAATGGGAATACCAGACCATCTGACCTGCCTCTTGAGAAACCTATATCCAGGTCAGGAAGCAACAGTTAGAACTGGACATGGAACAACAGACTGGTTCCAAATAGGAAAAGGAGTATGTCAAGGCTGTGTATTGTCACCCTGCTTATTTAACTTCTATGCAGAGTACATCATGAGAAATGCTGGGCTGGAAGAAGCACAAGCTGGAATCAAGATTGCCGGGAGAAATAACCTCAGATATGCAGCTGACACCACCCTTACAGCAGAAAGTGAAGAGGAACTAAAAAGCCCCTTGATGAAAGTGAAAGAGGAGAGTGAAAAAGTTGGCTTAAAGCTCAACATTCAGAAAACGAAGATCATGGCATCTGGTCCCATCACTTCATGGGAAATAGATGGGGAAACAGTGGAAACAGTGTCAGACTTTATTTTGGGGGGCTCCAAAATCACTGCAGATGGTGAATGCAGCCATGAAATTAAAAGATACTTACTCCTTGGAAGAAAAGTTATGACCAAACTAGATAGCATATTCAAGAGCAGAGACATTACTTTGCCAACAAAGGTCTGTCTAGTCAAGGCTATGGTTTTTCCAGTGATCATGTATGGATGTGAGAGTTGGACTGTGAAGAAAACTGAGCGCCGAAGAATTGATGCTTTTGAACTGTGGTGTTGGGAGAAGACTCTTGAGAGTCCCTTGAACTGCGAGGAGATCCAACCAGTCCATTCTAAAGGAGCTCAGTCCTGGGTGTTCATTGGAAGGAATGATGCTAAAGCTGAAACTCCAATACTTTGGCCACCTCATGCGAAGAGTTGACTCATTGGAAAAGACTCTGATCCTGGGAGGAGGGGACGACAGAGGATGAGATGGCTGGATGGCATCACCAACTCGATGGACATGAGTTTGAGTGAACTCTGGGAGTTGGTGATGGCCAGGGAGGCCTGGCGTGCTGCAATTCATGTGGTCGCAAATAGTCGGACACGACCGAGTGACTGAACTGAACTGAACTGAACTGAACTGAACTAACAATTTAATTTAGGGTCAAACAGATAACATTATTTTGTCCTTTAAATATAATTAGAATAAATTCATGGGCATGGAAAGTTGTAAATTATAGATCTGTTGTAGAGATAAGGTAATTACATCACAATCCCCAAATGTGGTTAATGTCCTTTAAATTAAAAAAAAAAATTAAACCAAATATCTGGTCTTCTTCTCCAATAAGACTGGATTGAAGATACTTTTCTATCAAAATCTAAAACTTGACCTTACACACACATGTAATTTTTCTTAACTAGATAGATAACAAAGGCATTGAACCTTATCATTTGAGTTTCTGCAACTCAGAATTCTTAAACAGAAATTCCTAAAGACAGAGAAACTATCACAGATCAGAGGAGGCTGGGGAAACATGCAAGATGGTGCTCTGGCTTGGGTCCTGGAAGAGAAAGAGGGTAGTGCAGGAACTGGTGAAATCCCATATATCTGGAGTTCAGGTAATAATAAAAGCAATAAAACCAACTGGCTTCCAGGTACATATATGAGTGTGCAAGATTGCATTTTTGTAATGTAAAATAAAAATATGTCCATTAATAACACAAGTGCTTGTAAAAATAATACTAAAGAATGAACAAACTTAGGTGACATCAAAAGTCCAGCAGTTTAAATTAGAGGTATGAAAATTTAAGGCAGAGGTTCAAACCATATACAATAAGACATTTTTATTAAAAGCAAGTCATGAAAGCATGGGCATGAACTCATTATCTGTTACCAAACAGACTTCAGAATGTGTATACAAAAAGAATTTGCTTTATGCTTCGGACCAGAGGAGGTATGATATTTTCCACACAGACACTCAGGACCATTAACTCTGATGTCTAATAGAATAGTTGACATTTGCACTTATGTTTCCTTACCCTCCTTCAAAGATTTTAATTCGAATAGGCTCAGTTTGCTTGGATCCAATATCCTTATCTCCATGAATATCTCCTTTCCCTCTTTCCTTTAAGATACTTCCCACTAGTTTCCTTTCTAGTTTGCTGCCAAATAAAAAGGATGCATCTGGTTTCATCTGCAGGAAAAAAGAGAGAATCATTTTGTATGCATTCCCTAAAACATAGAGGAAGCCCACATATTCCACTCTATCATGGTCTCTGAAAATTAGCCTAAATTCCATACTAAAAGGCCATAGGGTGGCTACATAAAAGGGACAATAGGGATAAAATCAGAAAAGAATGACAGTTTCTACAGAATAAATTCAACATTCTTTAAAAAACAAGACCCCATTAGCACAAATACCGTGCAACACTAACAAAAATGTTAAAAACAAGTGCTGTGTTTTGGAAGTAGCAATTCAAGCAATCTCTATGCATTTCAAGAACATTCTCAAAAGTTATTAAAGAGAAATGGTAACTGAAATATACTGTACATTTTATATATTTTATATTTATAAATCCTCCATTTACTTTTTTATTAGCATAAATTCCAAAATGGCCCTTATTAATATTTTTATAATTTTACACGTAAGGCAATAACTGTTCATGCAGAAGCAAACCCACTAATCCTTGGGAAAATGAGTTGAGAGAAATACATATGTATTATAAACATAAAATAAATTTTAGTAAAAAGTATAGTCAATGGGACCAACTCTTCCCCCAGAAGTTGGCAGAGCTCAGTTCTGACATCCTGCAGTTTCCTCTGTCGACTGAAAAAAGATGCATAACATGAGAGTTGTGAGTTGAGTTTTATTTGAGGCAAAATGAGGAAGAGTTGACTCATTGGAAAAGACTCTGATGCTGGGAGGGATTGGGGGCAGGAGGAGAAGGGGATGACAGAGGATGAGATGGCTGGATGGCATCACTGACTCGATGGACGTGAGTCTGAGTGAACTCCGGGAGTTGGTGATGGCCAGGGAGGCCTGGTGTGCTGCGATTCGTGGGGTCACAAAGAGTCGGACACGACTGAGACTGAGCTACTGAACTGACTGACTGAGGACTGCAACCCGGGAGACAGCACTTTAGATAGCCCTGAGAAACTGCTCCAAAGAGTTAGTGTATGTGTGTGTTAGTTGCTCAGTTGTGTCCGACTCTTTGTGAACCCATGGACTGTAGCCCGCCAGGCTTCTTTGTCCACGGAATTCTCCAGGCAAGCATATAGGAGTGGGTTGCCACTCCCTTCTCCAGGGGATCTTCGGCCCAGGGATCAAACCCGGGTCTCCTGCAATGCAGGTGATTCTTTACTGTCTGAGACACCAGGGAAGCCCCAGTGGTAGTGGGGGAAGGTCAACATATGAGATTTTGGTGAAGGGGGAGTTCAATGCCATGAAGCACTCTTCTTACAAAAGGATTTCTGCCAGTCACGAGGAGCTGATGTCACCATGAAGGGATTTAGTACTTTTCTAGGAATGAGGAGATGCAAGGATTGGAAACTACTCATTGGCAAAGACTCTGATACCAGGAAAGATTGAGGGCTGGAGAAGGGGGCGATAGAGGATGAGATGGTTGGATAGCATCATTGACTCAATGGACAAGTTTGAGCAAACTCCAGGAGATAGTGAAGGTCAGGGAAGCCTGGTGTGCTGCAGTCCATGGGGTTGCAGAGAGTTGGACACAACTGAGTGACTGAACAACAAGGACTGGAATCATGGAATCAGTTCCTGAAAAATATCTGTCTAAAGACCTGTTCCACCAGATTCCCTGGAGTACAGAGTGTCTCACTCTCTACGCTGAATACCCTTCAGGGCATGTCGAAGGTCAACAGCTACAGAAGCACAGGTTCAGATGCAATCTCCGCAGAGGCAGATGGTAAATGCCCTTGGCAAGCACCAATTTGTAATTGACACCTTCCCGACCTTTCCTCTCTAGTGCTCACTCCTTGTTCTATGTCCTCATTTCACAATTTCCTGAATTCCTCACATCAACAAAAAGTCGATTTCCTAGGTCACTAACCCAGGTCGTTTGGAAGGGGGAGGAACTCTAAGGAATTAGCCCCTGTGGTGGGATTTCACAGCACCTGGCCGGAGAGATACTTTGTGCTTGGGACAGTCCTAAGATCCTCATAACTAAGTTCACATCAATGATTAAGGCCTGTCTACAGAGCATTCTGGCCACCTTGGCCTTCACTTTACTTGTATCTTTTTGGTAGTACATTCTTTACTACCTTATTCTGCTCAGCAATCAAATCCACAACACAGAACGCTTTCAGAAACAAAGTTTGTTACCTGAGCAAACTGCTTCCAAGCACTTGACGATGTCAGTTTGCCAGTTCCAGGCCGGTGCATAGCAGCCAGAGTATAAATTTCTGCAGTGATTTTTTGTTTGGACCTCAGAAGAGCCAGCGTGGTCTTGGTGTTCAATCCGGATGGGTTTGGGTTACAGGAACTAATGCACCATGAAGCATAAACCGAGGATTTGAAGGTGGCCTGCTGCACATAATTGGGTTTTGTATAATTCAAGAAGCACCAACTCACAGTCGTCGTTGTCCGCAGACTGGGGAACTGAAGAATCTGCTGGAAATCTACCATGTCCGTGAAAAGAAGAGTTGAATTAGCCACTTTCCCACTTGGGCCTGAGGCCCTGTGGACCAGCACACCAGCAGGCAGTTTCTGGCCCTTTCCTTGCTCTTCGAGCTGACTGTCCCCAGGTGGTAAGGAGGAGGTCTGAGGGCTCATGCTCATATCAGAGGCTGTCTCATCAATGTCCAACTCATCTGAGGACTCTTTGCTTTCCGAGGGCCCACTGGATGACTTCTGCCCCAGGGGGGATGCTCGGGAGCCTGGCATGCCAGGCTCCCTTGAGGGCACGCTGGAAGAGGGATGGTCTTGAGATGAGGAGGGGGACAGCGAGGAGAAGGAAGATGACCCTGACGCCAAGCCATCCTTTGGCTCAGAAGCACAGCCCTGTCGAACCAGCTGGGGTTTCTGGGGGCGGGAGAGATCCTTCTTGATGTCTGAGTTGGTCAGCTCCACGGCACTGAGCTCCTCCACGATCTGTCCATACATCTTTTCTTCCTTGACCCTTTTCTGCTGCTTCGTTTCCATGAAGAGTTCTAAGCTGCTGGCCGGGGAAAGCATACGTTTGCTGCCTCCCAGGGTGGCCACGCTGTCAGAGGTGGAAGGTAAACATAAGGGGATTGAGGACTCCAAGCCAAGGGGTAAAGTCTGAGGTACTTTCCATAAGGGGTATTTTTCCAAGCCTGCATGCTGCCCCAGCACCTGGGCGATGTTAAACCCTATCCCTTGCATGGCCGCGTCGGTTACCAGGGTTCTTTGGGTCATACTCTCGTCGACTTTGCATATGACAATGGCAGGGCTGTTCTGCCCAAGCATCTGAGAAATGCTTGTGTACATGACACTCCCATAGGATGGGACGTGCGTCTGGATCCTAACAGGAACCACCGTTCCCGGCAAGGACTGCAAGGGCCCAGCGCTCGCTGAAGCGAAATCTGCCTGTGCAACCTGCTCAGAGGGAGTATCTGTTGACTTGGTGCTCTCCCCAGAGGGAAACTTTGGAAGGAGGTTCTTTGAGGGTAGCCCTGATGTTCCTGAATAACCTGGGTAGGTTTGATCTTTTGTGTGCGTGTAATCAGCGGACTTCTTCCCAGTGTGTTCGGCCAAGGGCTCCAAGGGGTAGCTGGGGTGAACTTCTGCCTGGAAAGAAGGCTTGCCATAGCTCTTCGGAGCGTGCTGAGCAAGAGGATGGGGGAAGTGTGCCTGCCACCAGGGGGGCTGCTGGGCTGGTAAGTGAACCATACAGACGGTAGGATACTGGAACTGAAACAAGGCGCTCTGGATTGGAGAAAACGGGAGAGCCTCCTGATGGGGAAACAAATGTGGCTGTTCAGACAAGTGCTTGCTTGCAATATAGGATGTCGGTTGTATCAAGGGATTTCTCAGAGATTCCTGACTATCCAGGTGCAGGATCTGCTGCTGGGCCAGGTGGAGGGGGCCTGAGCTCAGCTGGGGGCAGGGACCCACGACCTGCTTCCCTGGGTCCTCGGCTGGGAGGGGAGGGAGCACGGAGCACGGAGCGTGGGGCCATGTGGACCTGAGGCTGGCGTGCAGATGCTCCAGCTGTTCCTGCTTGACACCCAGATCCGCGCTGGCCTCCCCCTGGGAGATCTCGGGAGAGCCGCTGAAGGACGCCTGGCGCACCAGAAAGCACTTCTTCCTCTCCCGGGATGGGGACAGCGCAGAGGCGGCTGACGCTCCGGCTGTGGGCGCGTGGGACAGGTTCCCATAATCAAATGACTTGCTCCGAATTTCTGGGACCTCCGTGGGGTGAGGACAAGGCATCTGCTCAGATGAACAGCGTCGCATCTCCTTCTGGTGATGGTGGTGGCCGGGGACTGAGAGTGAGTAGGAACCGGCGGGGACGGTCAAGAACTCTGAATGCTTCCCGAACTCATCTGGCTTGCAAGCCGCAAGCTTCATGGTCTCCTCTCGATCGAAAGACATGGAGAAGCTGGAGCTGTGGGACAGGTTACTCTCTTGACTGGGGCTGCGGGAGAGGCCGGTGCCCGTGGACTCGAAGCTGGATTCCCCGGAGGAGTGCTCCATGTCCGCGAGTCGCAGACGCTTCTTTTTGGGCGGCAGCTTCTCGGCCGGGAGCTGGGAGAGGGTCTCGCTTCTCTGGGGCCACTGGAACTCCTCCACCGGCTTCTCCGGCTCTTTGCTCTGCGTTTCCTTCTCTTTCTCCGGCTTGTCCGGCTCCTCGGTCACACGGATCTCCGGTACTTGGATATTGTGTTGGCGCACCAGTCGGGGCGGCGCGTGGTAGGGAGGCGGCGGCGGCGGGACTTGGGGCGCGGGGGACGGTTTCCCCGCGCTCTCCGCGCCCTCCCCGGGCGGGACCCACTCCGGGCTCACCGGGGCTTCGGAGATCTCGCTGTCGCACGTCTCGGAGGGTGATGAGACTTTCTCCTGGGCGCTGGCTGCGAGTTCAGCGGACTCGGACCGCTCGAAGGAATTGGGGCGGCTCAGCGAGTTGGTGTGCTGAATCACAGAGATCACATTTCCAGGAGGCTTTCTGCCCGCTCCGTCCGATTGCTTGTCCGGATCAGCCGCCAACGGTGACTCCTCCGACCCCAGAGAGGGACTCCCAGATTGCAGCGGGGGTCGACACAGGTCAAAGCGCTCAGAGTGCCCATGAGAAGGGTTTTCCTGTCCAGCCAGGCCGAACCCACTCCTCGTGCCTTCCTGCATCTGCAGCTTGGACTCGTAATCTGCAGTCGCGATGCCCAGAGGCGTGCTGCTGCAGATCATGGGGGTGTCCTCCTCGTCCCCGACGCTCTTTTCTTTCCGGCGTTTTCGAGTTTCGCACGTGGTTCCAAACATGGTTGGCACGCCCTGGGATGGCGCCGAGGGATCCATGAAATACTCCCCGCCATGTTTCAGTGGGCTGATGCAGGAAACATCCCTGGAGTTTTGCTTCGTTGTCTCAGAGTCCTCCCACTTCTTATAGGGTTTGCGGCAGACGTCGTAGTCATAGCCGACCCTGTCCCCAGGAATCAATTTCTTCTCCTTCAAGGATGGACCTGTGATGCTTTTGGACATCCTGCCATGGTGGTCTCCCTCCAGATGCCCCTCCTGGACTGAAGGCAGCTCAAAAGCCGCTTGTCTCCTTAACATGCGCTGAGGTGGTATGCCTACCGTTCCTGGGTAGAACACATCATCGGAGCCAGTCATCCGCTCATCAAATGAGTGACTTCCTCTCAAAGAAGGAGGAAGACTTAAGTTAGTTGCTGAAGAAGTTGGCATTGAGTTGCTTCGAATAAGGGGTGAAGAGTCAACTGGAGCTTCGAGGAGAACTGGGCTGCCACCTTGGAAATTGGCTGGATAAAGTTTTCCTTCATTCCTGATAGATGATGGAATCGTCTGGGATTGTCTTGACTCACTGTTGAATTTGGTGGATTTTAGCATGCCTGTCTGACTGGGGTCAATTTCCGCCTTGCTTGGGATCAGCTGTGAAACAGGCTCTTCAAACATCTTGACATCTAACCTGGTGTTGACGTGAGGTAATGAGTCCATGGTGCCCTTCCTACCCATCGTGGCGCGTTCCTGACTTGTGGTAGTAACACTGAGTGTATTTCTCGGACTAAGCCGACAGTATTTTCCAAAGATGATTTCTTCATAAGACTTCGCGTTTGTGTTTGGAGGGCTGATCTGCTGCTCTGCACTTTCTGAGCGGGAAAAGTAACCAGAGTCAGTGCTTCCTTTACTGTGCGGGCTCAGAAGGTTCAGAGATGGCTCAGAATCTTGTCCTTTTTTCTCTGACAGTCTTAGTGCAAGTTTCTGTTTAACTGTGTGAGAGTCATCAGCCTTCGTACTTAAAGACGGATTTGGTAACATATCAGAGCCAATATACTGAGAGCTTTCATTAGGTAAAGGAATTCCGCTTTTGGGGATAATCAAAATCGGCACCTTCATTGGACCTCCCAGCGATTCTTCCAATGACCCGTGATAGCCACCTCTGCTGGCCATTTCCAGTGGAATGGGTGGGCCAGGACTCATTTTGTCAGAAGCCTCAACAAACAAAGAACTCTCCTCATCTGTGTCTGTACTCTGTTCACCGTCTGAATGTATTTCTGCTTCTACATCAATAAAACCAGCCTCTAGATCCAATTTTGATACCGCTGACTCTGTGAAAGGGACTAATCCTGCCTTAATTGCATGGGCATGTGACTTCCTGTGCTTGTACAAATTGCTCTTCGTCTTGAAAGAGAAACCACAAGGTATACATGGGTACGGCCGCTCACCGGTATGGGACCTGATGTGTTTTTTCAGTACGCTGGGTTTGGCACATGCCCTGCTGCAATAAGGGCAAATGTACTTGCCGGGCTTTTTGGGTTTGTGCTCTTTTTTGTGAGCATCTTCAGACTGTTCGATACTTTTCTGGGAGTATTGGCTATAAGCAGGGTTCAGACTTGAAATCTTTTTTCTAGGATAACCACCACTGTGGCCGTGTATAGGAAAGGAAAATAGGTCCTCAGAGGCAACAGATGGCAAAGGGCCAGGGAAAAGCCACGGAGGGCCTTCGAGGCTCTGGTGTGGCTTGTTGCTGTGCATGACCCCCTGTGGCAATGAGTGCTGAGGGAAAGAGAGTGAATGTTGGCATGAATAAGGACTTGGACGGTGTGGTGGGTATTGCTTCTCTGTCACTTGCTGGACCACTTCACTAGGTGAGGCCAGTTTCCCAGAACCAAAGAGTTGTGCTGATGCTGTGTTTCCGATATGCTCAGGATCAATTTGTGGTTGCCGCTGTCCTTCTTGACTGCCAAAAGTGCTCATCTTAATAACAGCTGATTGTTCCTGTCTCCATCTACCTGATGCTTTATCAGTTTCTCCAGACCTTGAGGTAGCTTTTTGTCCTAGAGCTGTGTCCCCAGTGTCCATTTTGTCACACAAGGTCTCAAGTGCTAGTTTGCTTGAAAGCCGTGCAGACTCATGGAGTGTCTTCAAAGCTGTCCCTTTCAAAGCTTGCTTGCTTCCATGTTCCAGGGTGTCTGCAGACTTCCTGAGTTTTCCTTCTCTTTGGAACCTTCCACACCCACCCCGTAGTCTGTGGGCATTTGATGGTAATGTCCTTGGACCGGGGCTATAACACAGTTCTCTCCATTGTAGAAATGTCCATCCAAAAGCTAAGTGCAAATCTATAAAGACTTCTTATGGCATTTGAATATTTTCAACTAGGATGAAATTGGGATGATGAATAGTCTAGGAGAAATTTTGCCCATCAACTAGAGCAAAGTTCAACTGTCAGTTTCACTAAGACAAAATGGTCTGAAAGAAAACAGAAAAAAACACAAAGAGATTGTCAATAACAGTTATCAAGTAAGAAACTAAAACCAACCCTAAGTATACAGCCTGAAATTGGATACAGTGAAAATATGTTTATTCCAAGAAATCCTTTTTATAGCTGTTACATTAATTCCACAATTAAAGGTTATTAATTGCAAATTTAATATTGTCCTAAGCATAAATCTCTTAACTTTTGGTCACCCTTTTAAACCCTCCTTAATCTTGATAAAATAACAGCATTTAAGGGAAAACTTTTGATATGTATTATTTATAAAATCATAAACATTTTTAAAGTCTTCATTAACATAAATTTAGAGCTATTGCTAACCAAGTTTTATGACTTACATGCTAAGTGTACTACATATTTCTCTATTTAGATATGTTAAATGTATAATATGATATAATTTACAAGTATATAATACAATGTTAATATAAAATGTTATACGTATTATATATAATGTTAACATAAAATATATTTTATAGCTTAAAAACATTGATTAGACTAAGGCTGGCTGCAAGAATTAAAGATTGTCACGGAGCTTTGGAAAAGGCAGAAAAGTGCATCTAAATAAAATAGTTATAAAATCTTCATAATATGGCTGAAAAAACATATTTTGGGGAAAGTTAAAAAATATAATGTTTACCTGAATGGTTTAGAGTTCTTATGGGCATGATTGTCTTGTCGCTTCCTGGGTAGAAAATAGATACAGTTAGGAAATATTGTTCCATTAAACTATAACATTGCCAATTACAAATGTCAATTTAAAACTCATTATATGTAGATCTCACAACGTTGAGATGTAATGTAAAGACATGGCAAGAGTGAACACTGACATTTTAGGAATCAGTGAAGTAAAATGGACGGGAATGGCAAATTTAATTCAGATCACCATTATATCTACTACTGTGGGCAAGAATTCCATAGAGGAAATGGAGTAGCCCTCATAGTCAACAAGAGTCCAGAATGCAGTTCAGTTCAGTTCAGTTCAGTTGCTCAGTCATGTTTGACTCTCCGTGACACTATGGACTGCAGCATGCCAGGCCTCCCTGTCCATTGCCAACTCCCAGAGTTTACTCAGACTCATGTCCATCACGTTGGTGATGCCATCCAGCCATCTTTCCCAGCATCAGGGTCTTTTCAAATGAGTCAGTTCTTCGCATCAGGTGGCCAAAGGATTGGAGTTTCAGCTTCAGCATTAGTCTTTCCAGTGAATATTCAGGACTGATCTCCTTTAGGATGAACTGGTTGGATCTCCTTGCAGTCCAAGGGACTCTCAAGAGTCTTCTCCAACACCAGAGTTCAAAAGCATCAATTCTTCAGCACTCAGCTTTCTTTAGAGTCCACCTCTCATATCCATACTACTACTGGAAAAACCATAGCTTTGACTAGATGGACCTTTGTTGGCAAAGTAATGTCTCTGCAGTCTTAAAACGAAAGAATGATCTTGGTTCATTTCCAAGGTAAACCATTTGATATCATAGTAATTGAAGTCTATGCCCAAACACTAATGCCAAATAAGCTGAAGCTGAATGGTTCTATGAAGACCATTCAAACTTCTTGAAGGTTCTATAAGACCTTCTACAACTAACACCAAAAAAAAAAAAAAATGTCTTTTTCATCATAGTGAATTGGAATGCAAAAGTAGGAAATCAAGAGATGCCTGGAGTAAGGCAAGTTTGGCCTTAGAGTACAAAATGAGGCAGGGCAAAGGCTAACAGAGTTTTGCTAAGAGAACACATTGGTCATAGCAAACATCCTCTTGCAACAACACAAGAGACAACTTTACACATGAACATCATCAGATGGTCAATACTGATATCAGACTGATTATATTCTTTACAGTTGAAGATGAAGAAGCTCTATACAGTTAGCAAAAACAAGACTGGGAGCTTACTGTGGCTCAGATCATGAACTCCTTATTGCAAAATGCAGACTTAATTGAAGAAAGTAGAGAAAACCACTAAGTCATTCAAGTGTGACCTAAATCAAATCCCTTACAATTATATAGTGAAAGTGCCAAACAGATTCAAGGGATTAGATGTGATCAACAGAGTGCCTGAAGAACTATGGATGGAGGTTCAAAACACTGTATAGGAGGTGGTAATCAAAACCATCCCCAGGAAAAAGAAATGCTAAAAAGGCAAAATGGTTGTCTGAGGAGACCTTACAAATGGCTGAGAAAGGAAGAGAAGTAAAAGGCAAAGGAGAAAAGGAAAGATATACCCATCTGAATGCAGAGTTCCAAATAGTAAGGAGAGATAAGAAAGCCTTCCTAAGTGATCAATGCAAAGAAATAGAAGAAAACAATAAAATGGGAAAGACTAGAGATCTCTTCAAGAAAATCAGAGATACCAAGGGAATATTTCATGCAAAGATGGACATAATAGCAGACAGAAATGGTACAGATCTAACAGAAGCAGAAGATATTAAGAAGAGGTGGTAAGAATACACAGAAGAACTATATAAAAAATATCTTAATGACTCAGATAACCACAATGGTGTGATTACTCACCTAGAGCCAGACATTCTGGAGTGCAAAGTCAAGTGGGCCTTAGGAAGCATCACTGTGAACAAAGCTAGTGATGGAATTCCAGCTGAGCTATTTCAAGTCCTAAATGATGATGCTGTGAAAATGCTGCACTCGATATGCCAGCAAATTTGGAAAACTCAGCAGTGGTCACAGGACTGGAAAAGCTGTTTTCATTCCAATCCCAAAGAAATGCAATGCCAAAAAATGTTCAGACTACCACATAATTGCACTCATTTCACATGCTAGCAAGGTCATGCTCAAAATCCTCCAAGCTAGGCCTCAACAGTATGTGAACTGAGAATTTCCAGATGTACAAGCTGGATTTAAAAAAGGCAGAGGAACCAGAGATCAAATTGCCGACATCTGTTGGGTCATAAAAAAAAGCAAGAGAGTTCCAGAAAAACATCTACTTCTGCTTCATTTACTATGCTTATTTCTTTGACTGTGTGGATCACAACAAACTGTGGAAAATTTTTTAAGAGATGGGAATACCAGACCACCTTACCTGTCTCCTGAGAAACCTGTATGCAGCTCAAGAAGCAACAGTAGGAACCCGACATGGAACAACAGACTGGTTCCAAATTGGGAACAGAGTATATCAAGACTGTATATTATCATCCTGTTTATTTAACTTATATGCAGAGTACATCATATGAAATGCCGGGCTGTCTGAAGCACAAGCTTGAATCAAGATTGCCGGGAGAAATATCAATAACCTCAGATATGCAGATAACACCACCCTTACAGCAGAAAGCGAAGAGAAACTAAAGAGCTTCTTGACGAAAGTGAAAGAGGAGAGTAAAAAAGTTGGCTTAAAACTCAACATTCAGAAAACTAAGATCATGGCATCTGGTCTTATCACTTCGTGGCAGATAGATGGGCAAACAATGGAAACACTGACAAACTTTATTTTCTTGGGCTCCAAAATCAATGCGTGACTGCAGCCATGAAATTAAAAGATGCTTGCTCTTTGGAAGAAAGGCTATTGCAAACCTAGTCAGCATATTAAAAAGCAGAGACATTACTTTGCTGACAAAAGTCTGTATAGTCAAAGCTATGGTTTTGCCAGTAGTCATATACTGGTTGTGAGAGTTGGACCATAAAGAAGGCTGAGCATGGAAGAATTGATGCCTTTGAACTGTGGTGTTGGAGAAGACTCTTGGGAATCCCTTGGAAAGGAAGGAGATCAAACCAGTCAACCCTAAAGGAAATCAACCCTGAATGAAAAATCACTCGAAGGACTGATGCTGAAGCTGAAGCTCCAATACTCTTGCCATCTGATGGGAAGGGCCGAGTCATTGGAGAAGACTCTGATGCTGGGAAAGCTGAAGGCAGGAGGAAAAGGGAATGATGGGATGAGATGGTTGAATAGCATCACCACCTCAATGGACACGAGTTTGAGCAAACTCTGGGCGATGCTGAAGGACATGGAAGCCTGGTGTGGTGCAGTCCATGGGGTCACAAAGAGTTGGACACGACTGAGCGACTGAACAGCCAACACCACCATATTATGTGCTCTAAAAAATACAGCAAGTAACTGCTTTAGAAAACACTAAAGTAGTAAACATAATATTGATTGCCACTATGCCTAAGAATAACTCAAGGAGAAAAACATTTTTTAAACTTCAGTCATATTTTCTAAAATATAAGTAAAACATCTTAGACTTTTGACATAAAGGATTGGCTTTAATTCCTTAGATATTAAAAAGTTGAGAAGAGTGGGTTTTTAAAATTTAACCTGTAGATTTACAATTTTTTTAAATAAATATCCTTTTTAGGAAATTTGCATGACAGCAAGGTGAAAAAATCTTCTGGATGACTATGAATGGCTCCAGAAAACTTGATAACTTAGAAACTATTAGATATTAAAAAAAAAAAGAAACTATTAGATATAAAGTGAGTACTCAGTTTCCATAAGGGAATGAACTTCAATTGTATCAATTACAATGATATCTGATGTGTTTCCTTAATAGGCAATATAGCAGTGTTTATCATAGTAAGAAAGCTCATATTCTTTGGTCCAGGAATTCCATTTCTTGAAATGTATCCGTACAGATGTACACAAGAGCACAAAGATGTATATACAGGATTACTTAGGTCAATTAAGGCTCAGTCGTAAGACTCAGCCACTCAAAGAAAATTAAGTGTATCTATAAGTTCTAATATAAAAGCTCATCCAGAAGGTAGTAACATTGGATGTAAAATAGTTTATTGTGCCCTAGAATATATTTTATAATCCCATTTGTGTAAAAGAGAAACAGGCAATAAACAGAAAATTTCTGTAAGGATGCCAAACAGCTTTTACATTAGTTAAATCACAGAAATGGAGCCAGGGAGTCAAAAGAAGGGACAAAGGAAGGGATTTCTACCTTTAACCTTATGACTTCTGGTAATCTTTATTTTTTTTGTTTCTTTTCTTTTTTTTTTTTTTTTTACCATGAGTATGTCCAATGCAGGAGACATAAGAGACTCGGGTTCAATTCCTGATTTGGGAAGATCCCCTGGAGGAGGGCTTAGCAACCCACTCCGGTGTTCTTGCCCAGAGAATGTCCATGGACAGAGAGGCCTGGTGGCTACAGTCCATGGGGGTCACAGAGTCAGACACGACTGAAGTGATTTAGCATGTACTCATGGATGTTCACATTTTAAATAAAATATTTGTTTAAAAAGATGCCACTGTGTAAATGTACTGTAATTCCCCAAACTAAAACTCAAACACTGATTTTATTTCCATGACCAATTTGCTCCCTAATATAGAACGCTACTGTGATGATAATAGGTACACTTGGAAAAGGGGGAAAAACATGGAATAAATAAATCTTTTGGATGAGAAATCAGAAGCCCCCAGGTATCTGAAGCAAGATATTTGTAATCAAGAAGTCCTTGTGGGGACTCCACCAGTGGCCCAATGGTTAAGACTGTCTTCCATACTTAGGATCAGAACCAGAATCAAATCCACATTTGGCTGACTGCCAAGCATCAGGGGGTCTCACCTTCCCAACCGGCATCCCCTACTCCCAGCTCCACTGTTAAGTTTTATTACAACGTAAAATAAAACATGGGCTTCCCTGGTGGCTCAGTGGTAAAGAATCTGTCTGCCAATACAGGAGATGCAGGTTTGACCCCTGGGAGAGGAAGATCCTCTTGAGAAGGAAATGGTAACCTACTCCAGTATTCTTGCCTGGGAAATCCCATGTACAGAGGAGCCACCAGACTCAGTCCATGGGGTCGAAAAAAGAGACAGACACAACTTAGCAACTGAATATAACAGAAAAAATACATCTGCAATAATGCTTTCTTCTAAGTATTTTCACTTGACTCTGATACTTCCAGTGCGTGAATTTTTCATAGTCCTGAGAGAATATATGAGTTCTGTATGATTCTCAAACAAATCCACAATTTAAACAACGTTAAAATCTGCATATTGAAGTATTAATGAAGACAGCCCCTTGTGAGACCATGATTAAGTCTCATGACATACAACTGTTTTACTTTGTTCCTTGAAAAGCATTACTTTTAAGAAAGTATTAATAAGAACCTCACAAGTGAAAATTAGGCATATGGTCACTTGCCATTGCTCAGTTTTCATAGAATATATAATTTTGCTTAAAACATGGACTGGAAGTTAAACACATACATAAAATTTTATGAAAAACAGGACTGGGATACTATATTTAATAATTAAATACAATATAGTGTTTTCATGTAGCAATGAGGCAATAACTTTTAAAATCAGATTTAATTTTTGTGGTTTACAGTAAAGAATTACATTTATTAAACCCTAAACCAGACATATACAATTCTTATCCACTAAGGACATATAAAAATAAAAGCACCAAATAAAATTCAAGGGAAGGTAATAATATTTTGCTATTAAAGAACAGACCAGAAGATAAAGAAAAGTGATTTACACAAAATTCAAAAGTAGATCAGAAATAATACATTAATGGTCAGAAAAAAATTATCTGGAATAGTTATTTAATTGTCAATGGGTTTACATTTTAAAGGGCAAATCAGAAAAAGTCACACCTACTTTTTATTTTTAAAAAACAATCTTGCTGATACTGATAGAAGAACATCCTATATTCCAATAGCATTTATTATCCAGAAAATGTTTTAAAAATCACAACTTTGATCCCAGTAAAAAACACATTGACTCAATTATGTAAATAGCTTCAGTCAGGAAAGTGTTGTTAGTTGCTCAGTCATGTCTGACTCTTTGTGACCCATGGGCTATAGCCCACAAGGCTCCTCTGTCCACAGAATTCTCCAGGCACAAATACTGGAGTGGGTTGCCATGTCCTACTCCAGGGTATCTTCCCCCAGGGATAGAACCTGGGTCTCCGGCACCGCAGGCAGGCAGATTCTTTACCATGAGCCACCAGACTTCCCTGAATCAGTCAGGAAAACCTCCTCCTTTTAAATTTCTAGGGTAAACCCACCTATGATGTCTTACCATTTTATCATAAATTAGATAAACCTAGTATCATCCTCCCTACTTCTGTCCAAGAAGAGGTTCTGTCCTTCCGCCTGAACTGAAGATCCCAGTAGAAATTGGGACCTCTTCTGGTCTACATTCCTTTGAACTATAATGTCTAACTTTTCACTTCAGTGACAGGCTTATTAGGGACTATTACACAATTTTGTGTAATTAGACTATTATTCAGTTCAGTTCAGTTCAGTCGCTCAGTTGTGTCCGATCACTCCTATTTCACATGAACTGTTTACATGAGATTTTAAACATATCTGAGGATATAACTCTCTAACCCATCCTTGGACAGCCTTCAACTAACTGCTATCCATAAGACCACTTTCCTTCTTGGAGTTTCTGAGGCACATAGAAAGGTAGATGGGAGAAAACAGGAGTGACAGATCCTTTGGGAATTTACTGATCCTATTCATAAACCATTTGTACTCTTTTTGTTAATCTCTTGTCTTCGGTTGCTTTATCTTGGAGACTGCAAAAATTCTGCAATGCAAATGGTCTGCACCATAGATCTATTCCTGGGCATGTATGGCATGTCTTTCTGGAGTTCAAAGTCTCTTTGCTGCTCTTCTAAACTTACACTTAGGAAAACAAATTCACTTGAAAATCCATAAGGCTTTCAAAGTTTAATAATGACATTTGTCTTTTTTTGGTGATACTTTTAAAGGATACTTTTACTTAGCCATCTAACTCTACCAACAATGGTAGAAATTCTTGAGCTTGTGTTGTATTAATTAAATGTATGAAAATTCTTATAAGATAGAGAAATACCTTCTTTGTATCTCAGAATATTATTATAAACCATCAGATATGTCTGTATCTTTTATATATCTGTAATTTTAGTATAATTTTCTCAACAGAGATCTACTTGGAGCTATGAAGATCAGTAGTAATATAGTTAATTATAGCTACATTACTTCTCAATGATTGTATAGATTGATTTCATTTTTCAAATTCTCTAATTATGTGTTAAAAGTATATCTCCAATTTTCCCAATCAATTGATGTGTTAAAAATGCAATATTAGAGCAATCCTCACATGGAAAGAAAATAGCTGGTTATCATTTCGTTCTCTGAGGTTTCTTTTTATGGTAACCAAACCCACGCAAATTTACTTTTGGCACCCACTGCCAACAAAGGAACAGTATTCCAAACACAGCTCCACATTCACATTGAAATTTTTCCCTCAGGCCTTTGAGTGCTCTGAAAGGAGTAGGATAATTTGCAGGATGATATGACTTTGGGGTTTCCTGTGGATGGTGCCTTAGCCCATAGGAGCCCTTTGGTTGGTAAAGAAAGACAGGCATTGTCTTGCAGGCTCCGTGCAATTTTCTGAGTGGAGTAATATCGAAAAAGACACTACCTTCTGCATGCTGTTTCAGTGGCAACAGAACTAAAGTAATTGAGCAAAAGAAAAGAAAATGATATTACTTGGAAGAGTTGCCATTTTTCTAAAAGTGTGCCCACTCCTTTGACCATGCTTCAGTCCCTCTCAAATAAATCTGGCACCCAGTTAAACAATTTCCTCAGACAGGCCCTGAGAGGAAAGGCACAGAAACAGCCTCCCGTGTAGACCTCCACAGAGGTCTCTTCAGGATAACAGCTGGGTGGGATTGGCAGCCGGGCAGCCCAGCTCTGTAGATGAATAAAGGCCTACAGTACCCCGGGCTGTCAATCTGGGATCTTTTGCTTAGAAAAACACTATCTTAGAAAAAAACTTTACCTCAGGAAATTAATCATTACTTGAGTGGTGGCAAAAGTCAAGTGAGCATTAAATAATAACATCCTAAATAATAATGGTATAAAATGACAGGTAATAAACACTACTTCTCTACTTCCAATGTCTTAATAATAGAACATTTTTTTAAAACTAAAATGGTGACTTGGTCTTTTTTGAGACATTGGTGGAATTACACTTGTAAATAAAACAGATGTCTTCTGATAATAATTACTGGACAAAAATTTAGAGGCCATTTCCATGTATTTGCCTTCAAAATGTCATAGATCAACTGCAAAATATTTTAAGAAATACATGAGCATCTCAGAGCACTGCTGCTTTAACATGGACAGACTCACAAGTCACTACCACCTATGAGTACCGGATGAAGGAAAAAAGGATCTACCGAAAAACTATGAGCAGTGCCAGAGTCCAGCTGAATACAGACTTATTTCCACAGGATGATTAAAAAAGGCACCTTTCTGAGAGCCAAATTCATTATAAATGCTTCTTTTATTAGTCAAAATTCCCATCACAACCTTAGTTCTCCCTAAAAGGAGCAACTAGCCAATATGAGGAAGGTACTCATATACTATATAAAACCTTGCCAAGCAATTAAGAGAATTTCTGGAGAAAAAGTAAAGAGATTATGATGATCACCGTCTAGTTTGACATACATTAAAATTTAACATGACATTTCAAACCTAATGGAAAACTAAACTATATTTTTTGCATGTTGGTTACAATGACTGCAGATAGTTGTACAGTTTGCATATCTGTCCAAAGTTTTTATGACTTATGACTACAGCTTACTCATTTTAATATTTTGTCATAAGCTTTTTTGCAAATTTTTTACAATTGTGATTTTGCTCTCCTGGTGGAATGTTTTAACATTCTATAACAAAAGTTATTAGGTTTTACTATACAGCATTTTGTATGAAAATAAACTCTGCCAGAAAGAAATTCTCTTAAATGAAGCTGCTTCAATTAAGCAAATTATAATTAAAACTGGGCTATTATGAAAAACAAAACAAAACCTTCACTCACTAAATAGCATATACATTGTTTCTTTCCAAACTGGATGACAGTCAATTCACATACGGGTGGGTGCACAGTAAGTTAAAAGTTCTCTTCAAGTTAAATGTAAAAATCATAGAATAAAATAATAAATGTCAGCTATTAACCTGTTATCCTCATATCAAAAAAGTGCATCACAGCCGTCTTTGCTTTCGACGATGCCAACTCCCTCCACAGGAACACATGCACAACTTCTGGGAATCTAAAAAATAAACAATAAGATTTTTTTAAAATGATGAACCTTGTAGTGAATTTAACCGACACACTACTCATAGAAATGCTCTCCTTGAGAAGAGAAAATTTGGAACTGGATCCTTCAAGGCTTTTTTTCTTTCAAGAAAAAATTTCCTGTCTTTTCACATACTTTACATCTTTTGAATAAGTTCTTGCATTAAAAGAGAATTATCTGTTACAGTAAACGTGGAAGCAACGTGGAAAATAATGCTAGAGTTAAGTCAATGTATTGGAATTAGAAATTATGCCACTGCAATCCATGATACAAATCTGACTTAAAGCTGATTCCTACTAAACTTCTTTTGGTGCATCAGCAACTAAACTCCTCAGGACGAAGACTCAGATAACCTCCTAGAAAATTCTTTTCTATAGTTTATTTCAGCAATGTTATGTTCCATGCTAAAATTAATTTCTGAAATAGGAAGCCAAAACCAACCAAAGTTAAATCCTGAGACATAACAAACTCTGGAAAGTAACGAAGAAAGGAACTTTCTCATACTTAGAATTAATTTATTCAAGCCTGATCCAAAAAAAATGCATAGAAGATCAGTCAAAGTATGCAATCCAAATAGATTAATCAGTCACCATCTTTAGATGGTTTATCTCCTAGTATAAAAGGCCCATATAAATAGGTACTACATATCTATAGATATCCATTGTTTATTTGTTCATTTTTAAAAACATTGCTCTTTCTTCTAGATAAGTTATCTCATAGAAAGTACTAAAGCATCAAGACATGAGAGTTAAAATGTGCCTTAATCCAGTACCATTTCATGTGACTGTTCAAAATGCTTAAAGGAAGCAGTTAGCTTTAATTTTCTCTCCTCCTCTTTGCATATCACTTCAGGACACCCTGTGCACTTTGCAACATGAATCATTATAAGCACGTAGGCCCACTCGGTTCCTCAAAAGACACAAAAGGTGCAAAAATAGCTTCTGCAATTGAAGCAAGAACCACGTCAGCAGCCAGATGAATGTGGGTGGTCAGATAAGATTCTGTTGCTGCAAAGGGCAAATTATTAAGCGAATGCTAGATTTATTTTCTTTCTAAACTTTGTTCTTGCCTCAAATCAACCATTTTCTGGCACTTAAATGACTCTTGACAAGCTCCACCATTCTCAAAATTGAAAGCTTCATCAAAGCCAAAGAGCATGACTGATTAAACACTGAGGGAATAGTGATGGGGTCCTTAAAGATACGTATGTATGTATGCATGTATGTATATGTATATATACATATAAAATAAGGCTTCCCTACTGGCTTAGAAGGTAAAGAATCTGCTTGCAATATGGGAGATCTGGTTAATCCCTGGGTTGGGAGAGCCCTTGAAGAAGGGGATGGCTATCCACTCCAGTATTCTTGCTTGGAGAATTCCATGGACAGAGGAGCCTGGTGGGCTACAGTCCATGGGATCACAAGGAGTCAGGCACTGTTGAGGAACTAACATTTTCACTTTCTTCATATTAAATTATAGTATATTTATTATGTATAGTATATATATATAAGGTATAATCTTATATGTATATATATCCATATATATCCATATATATATATATATCCATATATATATATATATCCATATATATCCATATATATATATGGTTTTGAACTGTGGTGTTGAAGAAGGCTCTTGAGAGTCCCTTGGACAGCAAGGAGATCAAACCAGTCAATCCTAAAGGAAATCAACCCTGAATATTCATTGGAAGGACTGATGCTGAAGCTGAAGCTCAAGCTCCAGTACTTTGACGGCCTGATGCGAAGAGCCGACTCATTGGAAAAGACCCTGAAGCTGGAAAAGATTGAAGACAGGAGGAGAAGGGGACAACAGAGAATGAGATGGTTGGCTGGCCTCATCGACTCAATGGACAAGAGTTTGAGCAAACTCCGGGAGATAGTGAAGGACAGGGTAGCCTGGTGTGCTGCAGTTCATCAAGTCACAAAAATTTGGACATGACTTAGCAACTGAACAACAACAACAATATTATAGCTTCTATAATTATACATATATATTTATATATTTAAACCATATCCATATTAAACCAAAGAGCACCTCTTTTGAAAAGAAAATCAAGTTCAAGTGCTAAAAAAACCACAACTGTACACTGGCAATATGACCTGAGCTAAAGCATGGCATCTCAGATAAAAAATAATAAATCACTGAGCTATTCACACTCTGAGATGAACTCACCCAAGATAGGAAGAGGCCAAGATTCTACAGATAACAGCTATTTACAGGAAACAACAACTTGTGGTATCCAGGGACCACCTGTGATTGGCGACCCCATGGCCACTGAACTAAAAGTTAAAAGACAACAGGAGAACTTCAGCCTCAGAACGCTGGCACTGACATTCACTCCTTCCAGCTATCTGGCAGCTGCACACAAGCACCCAACCATCCCCTAACCCAGAAAGCGTCATTCCCACCAGTAGCTTCCACAGGCAAAAGGGAGCACGTGAGTCCTCCAGACAAGATGTGTCAGGGGCAGTGTTCCCAGTTCTGACCCTGCTTTTCCAGTCTGACTCGCCAGGACTATGACCACGGGAAATAGGAAACAGTCGTCTCATGATATGTACATATAACTGGAATGTTAGATGATAGAAGACTGCTTTTTTCACTCATTAAGAGGGTTTGAAAATTGTTTCTATCGTATGAAACTGCTACGCATGACCTCTTCAATGACTGGTTTGCCTTTGAAGAACGAAAAGCACTGGTCATAATATTGTACTGCTATTTTACCTCACAGAAACTTCTAAGTAATTAGTGTGATTTTAAAGCAAAGATCTAAATGGTAATAACATGAAAGACAGGACACCAAGTTTGGAGATTTTGCGCAAATCGTTTTGTTGCAATTGGAATCAGTAATGGCCTCTACAAGGGAGGCAACTGTTGTTACTATTAAAATAGAGACATAGAGATAACCATCTCAGAAATTTGTTTTTGCCTTAATTTTAACTGAGTTTTTGTGCCTCAGTTTCGTCTTTGAAATGAAAGAAAAATATTTCCTCAAACAGCTCCTGAGAATGTAGTATTACAACTTACGCTCGTATTTCCTAGAAATCAGCAGTTCACACAGTATATTTTTTAAACAATGGAATAAAGTAAAGAGAGATGTTTCATTTTTTAAGCTTTACTTCTAAGTTATTGGATTCATAAGAAACCACTCTGCAATGAAACATTAATATCCAATAAAACTAAAAAGTTTTCAGAAAATTGTGTTCACAGATCTTGTTAAATATCCCCAAGTTAAAGTTCCTTCCTAAATATGAGGCAAAATTATCTTTCATTTTACTAACAAAGTAAAGACTGATTTTTTGTCGTTTATAGGCTTACAGAAGAGTTCCTTAAAAATATTTTCCAAACCTCCGTCACCTACTTGTAACAAACACTTGGAAAATTTGAACATTATTGTTTCTAATCCAGTGGTTTCTCAGACTATTTTTAGAAAAAAATCATCCTTGACATTAGATCTTTATTCTTGGAAGCTTACAGGTTATTATTACTAAGCTAAGTGAGGGTCATGTTGAGCTATGATTAGATAGGTGGGCAGGTATTAATAGATAGATAGACAGACATGGAGACGTATCTAAAATGTCCATTGCTAGTAAGATTCTTTAGTATTTCATTTCTCTATGCTTCCAAATTATTTTAAGACAAGTTATGGATTAATAGTTTACTATAGTTAGCATTTCATTGGTAAACTTCTCATGCAAATCAACCTTTTTTCTGAGGTTAAACACATACAGACTAGATCATAATTTTAGTAGAAGAGCCAATAAAATATACCAGTTACACTTTAGATGAGAGCTGTCACAATTAAAAACAATTATTATGTGCTTCAACTCTATGGAAGAAGTGGCAAATAGGACCTAGAAACAAGATATGATCCTTATATTGCTTGGTTAAAAGAAATGTTTAAAAGAAGGACTACCACTCTTCATATATTCAGTAGTACAAAAGAGATACATACCTCTTTTATTTTATAGAAGGGAGTAGAAGAGATTCAAAAGTAGTAGGTAAAGACGGGAGGAGAGTACTGAAAGATAAATGTATGCTTAAATACTTTATCAGAGTATACCGAAAGTGTACCAGAAGCAGCAGCTTCTCCTTGCTACAAAAAAGAACTTTGAATGGGGCCACTGTTCCATTTGGAGTGTCTAGAGGGGCAAAATAAGAGGCACCTGGGAGGTGGTAGAGAAGAGAGTTAAAGGCTGGGAAGATACACACACACAGACACACATACAGATAAGTCTGATTATAAGCTCATATTTTTAGAAACAGTTATGATACGAAGCTAAAGGTTGGAACTGGGTTCAGAATGTGAAGACGAAAAAGGGATAAAGAGAAGGAACAAGGAAAGAATGCTAATTTGGGAGCAGGGGGCAATTCACTGCTGGGACAACTACATAGAAGGCTTTGAAAAGTGCAAAGTGTGTCTGGAAAAGGGGAGTTTTCACAGAAGGAGGAAGGGACAAACAGTAAAAATTCGATTACTCTGCCATTGTGTTTAGGGGGCTGGTTCTGGAAACTGCTGGCGAAAATGATCTGAGAGTACCACTTCTCGGCAGGTTGTCAGTGCTGGAGCACAGAAAAGATACAAAATAAAAGCATTATGTGAATTTGAACTACTAAAAGCACAGAAGAGTAAGTACCTGTGAATTAATGATTATAACTTAAGCCTCCTATATTAGGGTTTCTGGACTATTTTTGTGACACTTTTAGACATTTGGTTTTTCCTGTGGTCATGTATGGATGTGAGAGTTGGACTGTGAAGAAGGCTGAGCGCCGAAGAATTGATGCTTTTGAACTGTGGTGTTGGAGAAGACTCGAGAGTCCCTTGGACTGCAAGGAGATCCAACCAGTCCACGCTGAAGGAGATAAGCCCTGGGGTTTCTTTGGAAGGAGTGATGCTAAAGCTGAAACTCCAGTACTTTGGCCACCTCATGCGAAGAGTTGACTCATTGGTAAAGACTCTGATGCTGGGAGGGATTGGGGGCAGGAGGAGAAGGGGACGACAGAGGATGAGATGGCTGGATGGCATCACCGACTCGATGGACATGAGTCTGAGTGAACTCCGGGAAATGGTGATGGACAGGGAGGCCTGGCATGCTGCGATTCATGGGGTCGCAAAGAGTCGGACACAACTGAGCGACTGAACTGAACTGAGAACGTCTATACTCATCAGAAAACGAGCTAAGTTTACAAAATACATAAATGAAAAAGCAAACTCTACAGAGCCTAGAAGGGAAACATTTGTGAACAAGTAAGTGCTGCAAAGTGTTTTAGGTGCTTTGACAAAAATATAAGCACAGTACTGGGCACAGCACAAACGAGGAAATGGCCAGTCCTATCAAGACAAGCACAAAAGGCTTGAGAGACACAACGATACTGTCTTTAAAAAAAATTATACATGTTAATGGGCTTCGCTGGCGGCTCAGTCAGTAAAGAATCTGCCTGCAATGCAGGAGACCCAGGTTCAATCCCTGGGCCAGAAAGAGCCCCCAGAGAATAGAATGGCAACCCACTCCAGCATTCTTGCCTGGGAAATCCCATGGACAGAGAAGCCTGGTGGGCTACAGTTCATGGGGTGGAAAAGAGTCTGACATGACCAAGCAACTAAATACACATACACACAGACACACACACACACAGACACACAGACACACACACACACAGTAATATGGGACTTCCCAGAGGCCTCAGGGGAAGAATCTGCCTGTCAATGCAGGAGACTCAACAGATGTGGATTCAGTCCCTCGGTCGGGAAGATCCCTTGGAGAAGGAAATGACAACCCAGTCCAGTATTTTTGCCTGGAGAATCCCTTGGACAGAGGTGCGTGGTAGGCTACAGTCCCTGGGGTCACAAAGAGTTGGACACAACTGAGCATGCATGTAGGCTAGCATACAAAAACTTGCAGTTTCCAGTGTTAGATTTAGAGATAAATAATCAAATTAAATAAAAACATAAGGCTCTATCATTCCTGTTTCTCTCTAGTTTCATCTATTTTATTTTACTGTGGTGAAAGTCTGGTTCATGAGGAAGCTTAGGGAATAAGGTAAATGTTCTAGTTAATACAATCTTATGGTTAGGTAAAGACCACAGAGAAATAATTTTTGCTTTAACATCTGCTAATGGTTATTTTCCAAAGTACATTAGCCTTCTCCCTGAGTTAATTACAGTCTCCTGAACATAATTTAATCTTTCTTTGATGATTCAGGATAGTATAGTGCTCTCTGGTCCTGACTCTGCATCTGGGCTATGACTGTCTGGTGCTGGCAACACAAACTTCTCCCCCACATGTATTCTTAAACACGTGTCAAGTTTTCCAAGATCAGAGTTGTAACTGAGATTTTTCTTTTTTCTTGACCACATATTTGACATCAGACTAACTTATTTTAGGAGCAAATACATAATCATTCACTTCTATCACCATTATTTGTTGAGCTTATTCTAAATCATATAGGGAGTATTTAGTAATGTGAAAGATTTTAGAAATCATCGAGTCTCTCAGCCAAATAACAGGGAAAAAAGAGCTGAGAACCAGAGAAGTTAAAATACTTGCTTAAGGACTCATAGGTCATTATTGACCTGGACTATATATAGCTTAGGTCTTCAACCATTCAAGTCAACTATTTTCCACTATCCATATTACTATTTTATTACAAGTTTATTAACCTGACCCCACTGCAGAAACTGATTAAATGAAAAAAGGAATAAAAATGAGGAATAAATAATATTGAACTTAGAATGAGCAATGACATTTACTACCCATATTAAAGTTAATAAGTCAAATGAACAGAAAATTACAGTAGCTAAAAACCAATGCTTCATTAAACTGTTTATCAATTTTTATCCCAAAGCAAGAACAGCTCATTAATTGACAGTTAATGGAGATAAGCCCTTTGGTTCATAAAACCGAAATTTCACTAACAGAGCCTATGGAAATACAGGACCCCACCTTCACAGGTACTGCTTCGCTTGCAGAATGCTCTTTGCTGCTTTGTTTTTGCAAAAGGGCATGGCCAATTAGATGTTCTGTATTAATTAAATTTTTTTGGTTTTCTCATATGTGATACATTTTTATATTTATATTCTCACTTTAAGTTTTCTTTCTCTTCTTTTCAACTCCCTCTATTCTATCCCTTAATAATATTATGGCAGGTAAATAACTACTGCTTAACAAGTTATTGTAAACATTTATTCTTTAACTAAATACCTGAAGGATAAAGCCAAAGGAGGACTATTTGACTAGCGTACTCTAATGAGAAGTATGACATAACAAAGTCATACCTCCAAGGTATTGTTTTCTCTAGTCTCATCTTTTACAGAACTTATTTTTACTATTTGGTTACAATTTTGGTATAACTAAATAAGGTCATTAACTCTTTCTCTAAATCTCCTTTACTCCTGGATGTGCCAAGATTAGCATAAAGAAAAGCCAACGTTAATTTTGGATTCTGTAAACAAAGAGAACAGAGAAATAGAGTGGTAAAATATGCATTATATTCATAAGTATGCATAAACAAGCTGACCTTGCCTGAAGGAAAATCTCTCTCTTAGGGAAGAGCCTCCCACATCAATGGAAATAATACCCAAAGTAATGAAAGCACAGCTGACAACTTGAATTGCATTCCAAAATTTCATGCTGCAACTGATTCTCAGATGTAATGAATAAAACTGTTTTCAGTCTCCATATCCTAGGTCCGCACACAATAAAGATCCTTCAAGAAGAAATCAAGGCATATCTTACAATCTAATCAGATGAGCCCTATTCAGTTAGTAACTGAGCTGCTGAAATAATCAATTGTCTCTCTTGAAAATTTTTACAGTCAGGGAAATGGGCACTCACATGCCAGTGTAAAGGCACACAACCTCAAATCTCGATTCCACACCGTCCAAGGATTGATGAGGCACACAACAACAAAAAATAAACAACAGGGTACAACCCTCAAGAGTTTGGAATTAGACATAAAGTTAGGAAATGACAAATAATCTGAATATCAGCTATTATCAGAGCTTAACAAAGTATATGATCAAGAAGGGTTTGCACAACCAGGTAGGACAACAGTGGTAAGTGGTTCAAATGGAAGTGATGCTTTATCCAAGTGAAGCATGCATAGTTTCTCAGTCATGTCTGACTCTTTGCAATCCTATGGACTGTAGCCTGCCAGGCTCCTCTGTCCATGGAATTTTCCAGGCATGAATACTGGAGTAGGGTTGCTATTTCTTTCTCCAGGCGATTTTCTGGACCCAAGGATCGAACTCAGGCCTCCAGCATTGCGGGCAGACTCTTTACCGTCTGAGCCACCAGGGAATCCCTTATCCAAGTGAGGTAACCAGAAAAGCTTTATAATCACCTCTGCTATGTAGTTATTCAGGTACTACCCTGGCACTTTGATAATCTCTGGGTGGCATTCATATTTTTAGCCTCATCCTGGAATATGTCATCACCTGCAAAGTTTAAGGCTAGAAAAATGTTCAAGTTTCAAGCAGGTGCCTATAATATCCTAATAGACAAACTCTGTCAGATAATTCCAGAATTTCATCTATTGGCTCATTCACTCAATCATATGATACATTTTCCAAAGCATATATATCTTCAATGTGATGACATAAAATATTATTGGAAATCAAATTTCATATGAAGTTTGAATCTAGATATTATTATCTCATTTATCTATTAACTGATATCAATTTCAATGACATTGAGTATGAATTCAAAATAATGTACACATGTGGAATTCAAAGATAAACAAGACAAGAATCCTTCTTTCAAAGAGCTTGCTGTCTAGTGTATGAGAAAACCATATAAACAAGTTGTAAAAGCTACAGAGGCATAAAATGGCCTTATGGGAGTACAGAAACAAGACATTGATTGGGCATGCAGCAATTAGGAAACACGCTCTTAGGTCTTAAAAGAATGCTAGGATTTGGCAAGTACAGATGCAAAGAAAAGGCATTTAATATGTATATATCATTATGCACTAGAGAAGACCAGGGGATGTTGAAGAAATAGCTGGTCTGACTAGAACACTTGGCACATCGAGCTAATGGAAGTGAGGGCTGAGAAGGAAAGGTCTTGAGGGATGGTAAGGGAACTCTGGTAGACAGTGACTAGCATCATAAGTTCCAAGCAGACTACCCCAATCACAGACACACTGTAGAAAGTTCACACATATTTCATCTCTTTCCATCTCTTCCTGGACAAACTACAAATGTGTAACCTGAAAAAGAATCAATTTTGAGAAGTTTGTAAGATAAAGAAGACTTGAAGCTAAAGGGAAAAAGAAGTGATAAGAGAATTAGGGAATAAACTCTTGGAAAAGTGGGAAAGAAAAGGGAACTCAAAGGCATCAATTAAAAGATCAGTTTTGGAAGAAAGAATGAAAACTTTTGTTTTATTTATTTATTCTATTTTTATTTGATTGCACCAAGTGGCATGCAGGATCTTCCCCAATCAGAAATGGAACCCATGTCCCCTGCACTGGGAACATGGAGCCTTAACCACCTCCAGGGAAGTCCAACTTTTCTGAATTAGACTGGAGGAAAAGAAGAAATAATGAAGCAAATTAACATGTTAGATAGAAAAGAAACTGAGAATTTTCCTTAAGATGTTCTTAACTTGCTCAGAAAAGTAGAATGCTGGTCATCTGACAGGCATGAAGGAGCTAGAAACTGTTGAGGGGCTTAATGAGTTTAAACAGCTATTTTCCCTGAGTAATTAATCACTAGATAGTCTTAAGAACACTGTTTCTTATTAGGCTATTTACAAAGAGTAATTTGCACCAAAATATACACAAAACTTATCTAAGTCGATCAGTTCAGTCGCTCAGTCATGTCTGACTCTTTGCGATCCTATGGACTGCCTCACGCCAGGCCTCCCCGTCATCACCAACTTCCGGAGCTTGCTCAAATTCAGGTCCATCGAGTTGGTGATGCCATCCAACCATCTCATCCTCTGTCGTCCCCTTCTCCTCCCACCTTCAATCTTTCCCAGCATCAGGGTCTTTTCCAATTAGTCAGTTCTTTGCATCAGGTGGCCAAAGTATTGGATAAACATATCTAAATACTATATCAAATAAAATATTAAAATTTCTTTTATTTTTCAGTAAAACTCTAAAGATGATGACCAGCCTAGATAGCATATTCAAAAGCAGAGACATTACTTTGCCGACTAAGGTCCGACTAGTCAAGACTATGGTTTTTCCTGTGGTCATGTATGGATGTGAGAGTTGGACTGTGAAGAAGGCTGAGCGCCGAAGAATTGATGCTTTTGAACTGTGGTGCTGGAGAAGACTCTTGAGAGTCCCTTGGACTGCAAGGAGATCCAACCAATCCATTCTGAAGGAGATCAACCCTGGGATTTCTTTGGAAGGAGTGATGCTAAAACTGAAACTCCAGTACTTTGGCCACCTCATGCGAAGAGCTGACTCATTGGAAAAGACTCTGATGCTGGGAGGGATTGGGGGCAGGAGGAGAAGGGGAGAACAGAGGATGAGATGGTTGGATGGCATCACCGACTCAATGGATGTGAGTCTGAGTGAACTTTGGGAGTTGGTGATGGCCAGGGAGGCCTGGCGTGCTGCGATTCATGGGGTCGCAAAGAGTCAGACACAACTGAGCGACTGAACTGAATTGAACTGAACTGAAAGATGATGAACTATTTAAGACATTATCTATGAATAGTAGACATAAAACAGTCTTTAAAATTTTATATATTTCTATTCTTTTCTTTAAAAGAATAGCTGTGGAGATCTTTTACTAAACATGATCTCTTACTAAACATGAGATCTTTTCATAAACATGAAAACTTATCTATTTTGATTTTAGAAATGTTGAGTTTAAAAGACTGAACTATTAGTTAATATCTAGGATATAGATTCCTTACCTTATTGAATTAACTATATATATTCAACCACAGTGAAATATATTGAAAGTTAAAAAGTCATTTGAATGTCCCACAGGACATGAGACAGTAGCTGGCAGAGTAGGAAGTCAATAGATATTTGTCAGTTGAGTGAATGGAGGAATAAATAAATGTGAATAAGCGAATGAAATAATGAATGACTGTGAATATACCACATGTGTGCCCAGCACCTGAGAAAACACTCTTCTTGCTTACTGAATAAAAAAGAGCTTCATAAACTCTCAGACATAGAGCACAGATTGGATCTTGGTTAGTCTACCACCATATCCAATAATTGAGGACACAGAAACCCCTCAGGACTAAGTGACAGACCTAAGTGGACTTAGAGAAAGTTGAGCATTCTAAAACCTCAAGAAGGGTTAGTTTTTGAATTTCTGGCACTTTTTCATCTACTAACCACACAAAGAAATTTTTTGCAAATGTTGCAAGATGCAGAGAAGTTAGATGTTATTTAAAAGTTTAGGTAGAAAAAAAGTTAACAGAAATGTGTATTTTTTTAACCAAATAATAATTTTAAACATCCAATCACCTTATCTTTTGTTAAGAATCTCATCTCAATACAGTTAACTAAAGTAAGTAAGAGTTAGGCTTAAATCTCTTTAACTGAAATGTAAACAATAAAATATTAATTTAACATGGTCTCTCCAATTTCTCACTCTTTTTTTCCTGCCTCTGTACTGATTGGAGTGGTCATTTTAATTGCTAAAGACTTGTGAAGTCTGATGCTGATTCTATCATGCATGCATGCTCAGTCGCGTCAGACTCTTTGCGAGTCAAAGGACTGTAGCCCGCTATGCTCCACAGTCCATGTAATTTTTTAGGCAAGAATACTGGGTTGCCATTTCCTTCTCCAGGGGATCTTCCTGACCACTTTACCACTGTGACACCTGGGAAGCTCTAATTCTATGTATACGTATGCCAAACATGTAGATGTGAAAAGCACTGAAAACCAGGGGAAAAGAAAGATCAGGCCTGGATTAGAACCTGAAGCATGTTAGGAGGAGAGAGAAAATGTGCAAATGAAAAGAATACTGCATTTTAATTCAGGAAATTCACACCCCTGCGTTAGTTCTCGGGCTTCCCAGGGGGTGCAGTGGTAAAGAATCTGTCTGCCAAGCTGGAGAGGCAAGAGGTGGAGGTCAGGGATCTAAATCTTTTAACTGCATAATATTGGACAATTTATTTAACCTTTTTGATACTTCTTTCTTCTGTGAGAAAATGAAAACAATAATTCCTCCCAGTCAAGGTTGCTGTATCCAGGTGTCTGTCACAGTAGGTACTCAATAAATTGATTTTTGAAAGATAATAAGATTAAGGGGGAATCCTGTGAGGAAGAGAATATAATAGCTAATGATATAAAATCTCATAATTCTATATATCACTACCTAAAGCAGAATATTGCAATAGTCATGTTGTGCTTCAGCCCATTAACATTAAGGATATATTTATTGATGGCCTGAATATTCATTTCTTATGGTATTGTTAGGGATTGAGATGATTTTTGTCAGTATTTTAATCAATTTATCAAAGAAAAGTGATGATGATTCTATGCCAAGTTTTGGTTTAGGTAACACATTTAGGTACAATTCAATGGTAACAAAAATATGTACTGCATGCTACTATGGACAAAGCAAGGTGTCTATTTCAGTTTCTTTAGCAATTAAAAGGGAGCGGTACAGTTCACAATATTTAATTGTCTTTTTAAAGTGACATATCAGATATATGTATGTGGTATCAATATCAAGGAGAATTTTATTTTTCCTAAAAACTGGCTTTACAGATTACATTGTAAGCTATTTAGTGTCCCTTTTTAGGTTGACTGCTAGAAAGCTAACATCCAAATTTGGGGCCTTTCTCTAGGACGTATCTAGGCTTTGTTCACGTGTATTCTGATCATTACCATCATTTCTAGCTTCAAGGACTAGTGCGACCTTTGTTTCCTATTGGCTCATGCCCACACTCACTAATTCATACACATACACACCTCAATAATGAGGACTATTACAGAAGACATAATAAATGTAGCTGGGAACTGTTTCCAAAATTGAATCTATTTGTATATTTCAATAGTGTTTGGGCAGCACAATTCTGAAAGCTAACTGGTTCCAGGAACATAAAAAGTAATGTGGAAACTCCCCAAGTATTTTTCTTTCCTCCAGCCTCCAACTGTATTGATTCCAAGAAAAGAAAGGATTTCATAAATACAACTGAAAAGGTACATATAACACAACTCAAGAAAAACATTAATTGTTTTTCCTTCTCTAAGAAATTGCATATGAATAATATGGAAATAATATGGTCAAATTATATTATCTTTGAGACATGGTCAAATTTCCAGCTACTGTCAAGGCTCAGCAGCAGACGTGCTAAATGCATCTGACATATTCTTGGACACAGATAACTTACACTGGCAGATCCTACACGCAGATCCTGTGCAGAGTATTCAAAGGGTTGGATGAATGTTTTTTATTTGCTGAACATCCATAGGGTATAAAATCAGATTTGAACACATGTACTTTAACAAGTTTAGAATCCATTTGATCAGAAAGCATTTCAAGTCTCAAATCAACTTCTGCTTTAAAGGTAAAAGCATCATCTATCATAAATGTTACTAAAATTCTAAACAATGAGTTAGAATCCCAAAGCCATTTTCAGTGAGGATTTGATTTAGCCCATCATACGTGATTTAATTTTCTCTTTGTTTTCAAATAAATCCAAATGCTGGAGAATGTGTATTTGTATCCATAATTTTGGGTTTCAGTCAACACTGACTAGTATCCAATATGGGCATATTAGCTTGATTTCTATGTTGTTCACACCTATATAAATGATTTGAGGAACACAATTTAAACAATGCAGCCAGCAATAAGTCACCCTGAAAAAAATTAGAATAAGTTTTTAAAATATGCTTTGGTTTCAGCTTTAAAGCAGTTTGCCAAAATCTGCAGACCCACGAATGGTCTTCATCACACACTGTTCACTGACTTCACATATACTAAAGTTATTTGGAATCTCACTTTCATTTTCTCTGATACTTCACTGAAGGGAAAATAATTTGTTTAGAAATCTTATTAAGGATTCTTCCTTAGCACAGATTCTCATTAAAACAAACAAAAGTAGAGAAAAATAAGCAAAAAACAATTAAGCAAATAGATATACAAAGACTACAAAATTAAATATTTTATCATATTGTCTCATTTATCAGGCTTTCTCTGATTTCATTAAGGGCCTTTAGACTAGGTGCCAGAACTAATTTTATTGCAGCATCTGCTCTTTGGTTTTAACATGGGTATACAAGTAGATTATAATATTTCTTTTAATTGATAACTAGCAATATAGAGAAGAATATGTTTTAATAATGCTTTGAGTATGTGTATTATTTTCTTTTTCACAGCTTATCATTTCATCTTCATAATATCCTTATAATGTGAGAAAACCATGTGGAAATAGAGGCTCAGAAAGGTTAAGTAGTTGTCAAAGCAATCTCTCCAAGATTACACAATCAAATCAGTGAGGAGTGACCTGGCTTCCTCTCTCCTAGAATAAGGCTATTTCCGTGGACCAAAGAGGATGCTATAAGCCAGCTTTAAGAAAGGTTTTTAGAAAGCATGGATAGGATTCATGGGCAGGAGACCCAGGTTGAAGATCCCCTCTGTCATGGACTGACATTGGGCGTGGTTCCCTTACCTTCTCTGAGCTTGAATTTCCTCATATATAAAATGGGAATATAAGTCAATTTGTACTGCAAAAAAATAATAAAATAAGATAAAACGGGAATCATAAAGGTGCTGGCCCTATTTATATACCACTAAGTTGGTGAGCCAAAATTGAGATGACGTGACATGTCAACTGACATGTCAATTTTAAGTCACCAAATTGTGTGTGTGTGTGTGTGTGTGTGTGTGCGTGCGCGCGTTAGTCGCTCAGTCATGTCCGACTCTCTACGACTCCATGGGAAATGCCCCCCATGGGATTTCCCAGACAAGAACACTGGAGTAGGTAGCCATTCCCTCCTCCAGGGCATCTTCCCAACCCAGGGACTGATCCCAGGTCTCCCACATTGGAGGCAGATTCCTTACCGTTTGAGCCACCAGATACTCAAAGACCAAACCAAATTTGTTGGTAAAGAAACAAAAAGAGAAGGAATTAAAAGGCTTGAGCCTTAACTAATACTTCCTATTTCCCTGAGAGCCCTGAGCAAGTTCTGTCAGCCCACAGTAACGCATCAGAAAGCTTTCTACACAATAACGCGGTTAAGAAAGACCAGCCAAAGCCTTCTGTACACATCCACCGGCAACGAATTTACACTCATTGTATGCATTGATGAGAAATCACTTTAGCATCCACCCCATGTGAGATTCCATGACAAGGACCTGCAAAGGCCAGGAAGGCTTCAGACATGTGAGTCCTGCTGGGCTGCAGTAGGAAGATGTGTCCATGGCGGGAAGGTTAGTGTTTGTCTAGTGCAGGCCCTGCAACATCTTCACCCCAGAAGCTAAAAATGGCATAATTTCATCTGTGCCTGGCACAGTCTACAGTAAGCATCAACCTTTAGTTTAGTAAATGGGAAGGGACACATGAAAAAAGAGAATATCAGCATCATTAGTGTTCTTATCCCATGGACAGAGGAGCCTGATAGGCTGCAGTCCATGGGGTCGCTAAGAGTCGGACATGACTGACTGACTTCACTTTCACTTTTCACTTTCATGCATTGGAGAAGGAAATGGCAACCCACTCCAGTGTTCTTGCCTGGAGAATCCCAGGGACGGGGGAGCCTGGTGGGCTGCCATCTATGGGGTCACACAGAGTCGAACACAACTGAAGTGACTTAGCAGCAGCAGCAGCAGCAGCACCAGTGTTCTTAATTGTAGGGACCACTGATACCCTTAAAAGCCCTTCAGTAGGTACATCTGCTTAGTGATGCCTCGTCTATAAGAATGACAGGGCTCTGCACTTGAAGACACATGGCCTATTCACCCTTGATGCTTTTCTATATTTGGACCATGACCCTTTTGACTGTTACGGTCCTTTCTCTTCAAATTTGTTACAATAAAATCCATTTTTCAGAACCTAGAAATGAGTGAACATGAGGGCAGAAACAGTGTAATAAATAAGCCTGTGCAAAACCTTATTTAATTACCTGCTCCCATGACCTGTTTCATAAAACAGATCTTCCTTTCTTTTCTCCTCATGGAGAAAGGGGCACAGAGAATGGAACTCTTTACTCATAAGAAAAAAAGTAAGAGAAAAGAAACAATATAGGCATAGTACTCAGAACCAAAAAATACAAGTACATCATATGGAAAATATTTATAAATAGTGCCTCCTCACCAAGGGTTTGCTATAAATGGAGGGTTTCTGTATTCTTGTCAGCTTATTTTCTCTGACAAAAACATCTCAAAGAAAAGTTCAAATGACTGTATTGCAATGTGGTCTAATTTCCATGAGATATAAGGTTAGGGTGTAAAATAGCTATACTTAATAGTTTTGGATGGGAAATATGTATTTTTATTTTTATAGGGCATTAGTTAAACAACCTACACAAGTGAACCCAAATGAAAATAAAATATTTAGTTCTAAATTGTTTCACAGCCCTTTCCTTCATGGGACAAAGAAAATAGTTGTAACTCATCAAAAGCGATAAATTTGAAATACTTTCTTCAAGGAGATAGCAATTAGGACATTTAAGCGAAAATTGGCATGCATCATTTAGACAGGGAAGGGAGGCAATGTCATCCAAAATTGCAAACAAAGAGCTATTCTTCTGGAATAACAGTTTTCCTGCTGTGTACGTATGTGGTTGGTATGCAAATATCATGTACACACATCTCTAAAATCCTTCCCTTTGTTTCTAATGTGGTGATATTATGTCAAGAAAAGTATTATAAGTAATTATGAATTGAGCTTCTAGGTAGTAGCAGGTAGTGCTTGTCAAACATAAAAGAAGATTTTCATCCTGAAAAGCCACAAGAAATTATCTCCTCCTTTGATTTGTGTGGTGAGGAGAGGAAGTCAGGAATCTCTTCTGTCATTGACACTACCATAAAGGGAGTGAGCCCAGCGACAAATCTGATACACACAGGAGGCCCATTCAAAAAATCCCTACAGAAGAAACCATATCCTGGAGGTTTCACAAGTCTCTGGATCAAGCCTAGCCTGAAAGCACACGGCCCCTGAACGACTGGGGATTGTGAGTCAATAATGTTTCCATCTTTGCTGTAAAGAATTTGAGTCAGGTTCTTGGTCCCTTACTATCAAAGGAATCACCATGCAAATAGTATGATTAAAACACATGGGCTCTTGTTTCTTACTTCCTAGATCTACCTGCCTGCCCATGAAGAAGGCATGATGCCAAGGAAGATTGCACTCTTTCACCTGGGTTGCAATTTTCTGCCCAACTCATTCTCTCAAAATGAGAAGTACTGAGCTGACTGAGTTGCTTGTATGTTTTGGAAATTAATACTTTGTCAGTTGTTTTGCTATTATTTTCTCTCATTCTAAGGGCTGTCTTTCACCTTGTTTATAGTTTCGTTTGCTGTGTAAAAGCTTTTAAGTTTAATTAGGTCTCACCTGTTTATTTTTGTTTTTATTTCCATTACTCTTGGAGGTGGGTCATAGAGGATTGTGCTGTGATTTATATCATAGAATGTTCTGCCTATGTTTTCCTCTAAGAATTTTACAGTTTCTGGTCTTACATTTGGGTCTTTAATCCATTTTGAGTTTATCAAAATGGGTCAGAATGGACATCATTAAAAAAATCTACAAACAATAAATGCTGGAGAGGATGTGGAGAAAAGGGAACCATCTTGCATTGTTAGTGGGAATGTAAATTGATACAGGCACTATGGAAGACGGTATGGAGATTCCTTAAAAAACTAGGACTAAAACTACCATATGACCCAACAATCCCAATACTGGGCATACACCCTGAGAAAACCATAACTGAAAAAGATACATGTACCCCAATGTACACTGCACAACTATTTAGAATAACTAGGACATGGAAGCAACCCAGATATCCATCAGCAGACGAACAGATAAAGAAGTTGTGCAATATTACTCAGCCATTAAAAGGAATGCATCTGAGTCAGTGCTAATGAAGTGGATGAACTTAGAGCCTATTATACACAGCGAAGTTAAGTCAGAAAGAGAAAAACCAATATCGTATATTAACACACACATTATGGAATCTAGAAAGATGGAGCTGATGAAGCTATGTGCAGGGCAGCACTGGAGATGCAGACAGAGAGAACAGACTTATGGACATGGGCAGGAGGGAAGGAGAGGGTGGGACGAATGGAGAGAGGAGCGTGGAAACATAAATACTGCCATATGTAAAATAGAGAGCCAGTGGGAATTTGCTGTCTGACTCAGGGAATTCAAACCGGGCCTCTGTGACAACCCAGAGGGGTAAGGTGGAGTGGGAGGTGGGAGGGAGGTTCAGGACAAAAGAAAAGAAGTAATTCTGCTCCTGAGGCTCAATGTCACAGGTGACTCCATGAAGACAGCACTGGAATGATAAAGTCCAAGGATTCTGGAGAACTGGGTCACAATTGTAACACACCCATCAGCTACAAGACCTTGATTCAATTACTAATGTTCCTAGCATCTGTTTCTTCATGTAGAATGGGGTTAACAGTAGTCCTTACATGAGAAGATTGTTTTGAGTATTAAATGAGATACCATATATAAAACTCCCAGACAATATCTGAAACTTATGAACATTCATAAAGTACTGGCATTCTTATTGATATACTAGCAGAGCCAAATTTCCTGCAGCTGTAAATATAGGCTAACATTCTATTTATAAAAGTAGATACTTGATTTTTATTATTTGAGCTATATGAATAACAAGTGTATCAAATTGGTTGAAAATGGTTATTTAATTTTGCCTGTACCCAGCATCTTGAGAATATATTGTCTCAGTGCAAGTAAATATTCAAAAGGCAAACTTTTAAAAATTGTATTTCATAAAGTAAAGCTCATTAAGTAGAAAACCAATCCTGTAATAATTTCTCTCTCTCTATCTCTCTCTCTCTCTCACACACACACACACACACACACACACACACACACACACATATGGAAGAAGGGCTAGCCATCAAATGTAGTTCATTTCTTGGCTTGTCACAGGAAAGCCATTCAGGCCCTCGATGTTGCCCATGAGGGACATCTAAGTATTCCTGAAAAACAAATGTGGATATGCATCTTGTCAGTTTCAAAGAGAGCCATTCCTTCACAAGAAGCTAAAACAGTAAGGAAAAGGGGACAGAGAGAATCATGTTTCATAGAAAAACTGGATGTTCATATTGCTATTCATTGTTTCCTCTAGTCCTGTAGAATTGATAGGATATGCAGCTAGCTTCTATGCATGCAACCTGAAACTGTAATGAAAGTTCAATCCAGGTGGTGGAGGAACAAACTAGTTATGTCAGAAAGCAGGGAGGGGCTTCCCGGGTGGCACAGTGGTAAAGAATCCGCCTGCCAATGTAGTGGACATGGATTAGATCCCTGATCCGAGAAGATCCCACATGCCACGGAGCAACTAAGCCTGTGCACACAACTACTGAGCCTGTGCTCCAGAACCTGGGAACTGCAACTGCTGAGCCCCCCGTCGCAACTACTGAAGCCCGCACGCGCTAGGGCCCATGCTCTGGAATAAGAGCAACCATGGCAATGAGAAGCCCAAGCACCACAACTTGAGAGTGGATCCCGCTTGCTGCAACCAGAGAAAAGCCCGCATAGCAACAAAGACCCAGCACAGCCAAAAATAAAGGAAATAAATAAAATTAGTTTGAAAGAAAAAAGCAGGGAGACCTTTGTGAACTGAGATCCAGTTAGGGGGAGCAAATAGTCCCTGTGCAGGCCGGCCTCTGATGGTGACCCAGCACCACTGAGTAGTTTGGAATCCACCCGATTCAGCTTGTACCTCAAAATCCACATATCACTGAACACCAGTGAATAATGAATTCTCTTCAAATGCAGGTCAAATGGCTAAAGTCTCTTGCACCCACCCCACTCCCACCCCTGTATGTTTCAAACCATATTGTTGCCCAAGAACCTCCATCAGAAATTAGCTTCAGCAGCACATATTTCCCCTTAACTTCAGACTCAGTGCTTGGGTTGCAGCACAGCTGGGTGGCAGCAAAAACCCCTGAAAACGTCTGCATTTGACTGGTGAGAAAAAACCCCGTTAAAGCTCACAAACAGCGGAGGCATGAAGCCGAGGAGCGAGAGCATCACTGCGCTCAGCTGCTGAAGTGTGGCTCTATTACTGCAATTTTGAGATACTTATCAACATTCAATTAACATCTATGATATGATATTAGTCACTGTTAACACTTATTAAGCACCTCTGTGCAAAGTGCAGAATTCAAGTTTAATAAGGTAGGACTCCGACTGCCAGATGGCATCTTCATTTGATTTATGCTTCTCAGTGAGAATCTGCTTCCATTCCAAGTGAATCGCCTCAAGTTTCAAAGTATTTGCCCTTCACTTTTATATATGATCAACATGCTGAGGGACACGAAACGCATGTATATATGAAAATTTACAAAAGAACACATTTTCCACTTAGGATATCTAGTTGATGAGAAAGACTTCAATTTGTTGAAGGAGATTAACATTTGAAACCAGAAGATAAAACTCTTAGTAATGTCTTCCTTTTAATATCTTGAGGGATGATAAGCAGAAGAAAAGCGGGGGTGGGGGTGGGTGGAGAGGGGATTGGAAAGATCTAGGAGGAAGAATCCCTGAAAATGTATGGAAAGTATTAACGTCTATGAAATTAAAGAACTGGTTCTCTTTGCTGAAACTGGAAATATCCCTGTTTAGAATGGAGTGTGTTTCTCCCTGCGAACGACAGGCGATGTAAATGGTACCAGACAGCAGTGCTGAAAGCATCTTCACTCTATGCTTTGCTGCTTCTTGGTGTTAATGGGTGAATGCTGGCTTTGCTTGACAAAGACTGGTTAGATAATGACAATTGCGTAGCAACCCCTACATTTTGAACAGATCAAGGAAGGCAGGAGCCTCCTCCATGCACTTAAGAGTCTGCATGGGGAAGGGGGGCCAGGATGGCGCGTCCAGCTGCTCAGCCTGTCCCGCCACACCTTTTCCTTGCTTCGCAGATCACAGATCTGAATGGAGAGCATCTTCCCTGAGGCCTCCCAGCTTATGGATGAGGTCAAGCAGTGGCCAGTATCAAAAACAACAGGAACAAGGGGTACAGAGAGGCACAGGTGTAGGTTAGAGGTCTCATGATAACATGAAAAGAATGCTGGATTAAAGCAAGCACGTGTACACTTTATAATATCCAAATTCATTGGACTTTCCTGATAACACTGAAACGCAACATTTTTACAGTTGAGAATGTTAGATAAGGCCAAAGATCACCCAGATGGTAAAGACCAGGCACAGGATTTTAAGCTAATTCTCTTTTTCTCTAGAACCCCAAACATTTCCACTCATTCATGGCACCTCTCAGCCCATGAATTCAGCTCTCCTGTTTATGCGTCCTTAGATAAATCAAATAAAATCAGTGGGCCTTGGTCTTCCCACTGATAAAATGGACACCATAATTTCCACCCTGCTGCCTTCCTTAGCTATTTTAAAAACTATATGAATCTGTACATTTGAAAGCAATAGTAAAAATCGTCGGAAGACGTGAGAGTTAAATTCACGGTGCTTCTCAGTCATAGTTTAACAGATGACCCCATCACAGACCTTCTGTGTCATGACTCGAGTTCAAACGGGATTTTGATATTTCATGGATCTAGGAACATATCTGGTTTATTCCTATTCATCTTTAAATCTAAGGATGTCCTGTGTTTCTGAAAGTATCCCAAACCCTCCTGTGTGATTCCCATAGGACAGATATCTAGTAATGGACCATCACACTGTGCCATAGTTTTGACATGTGGATCTCTCAGACTACAGTAGGAGGCCTTTGGAGGCAGGAATTCTATCTGTATTTGTTAATGTACTAAAGGATGCTGTAACAAACAAAATCCAAAACACATCATGGCTCACTCACGGCAGCCATCTAAAATGAGTATCCTAACAGATGGTGTGTGTGTCAGTCGCACAGTCATGTCCGACTCTTTGCCACCTCATGGACTGTAGCCTGCCAGGCTCTTCTGTCCGTGGAATTCTCCAGGAAAGAATATTGATATGGGTTGCCATTCCCTTCTCCAGGGGATCTTCCCAACATAGGGAATGAACCCACATCTCCTACATTGCAGGCAGATTCTTTAACGTCTGGGCCACGAGGGAAGCGCCTCACAGATGCTGCCTCCCTTCAACTCAAGAACCTAAGCTCCTTCAACCTTACGATTCGCCATCTGAAGCAAAGACTCTAGGACCACCATGATTATCTGCCTCAAGCTGGCAAAGGAAGGAAAACAGAGGGTTAACCTATGGGAGGGTTTATGAGTCAGGCATGGATGTAGCACCCAGCACTTCCTCCCACATTCCATTCACCAGAACTCAGCCACGTGGCTCCTCTAACTACATGAGAGGCTGGGAAATCAAGCCTAGCTGTGAGCCCTGGAAGAACAGGACCTAGGTTTGGAGAAGGGCCGGTCACTCTCTGCTACACTTATACTAGAAACTTCAGAGATGCTTCCTCATGTATGAATGACACACTCAAGCAAAGCCCAAAGTTCCCCAAATCAGAATCACCTCATGAGAAGGAGATATTACAAAGAGGAGAGAATCATACACAGAGACAAAATTTACTAGCGATACATTAAGAAAAGATAGAACGTGACAGAGTCTACTTACTGCAGAATTTTACATTTTTATAATACTTTGAGGTAAGGTCCTGTCATGTTTCCATAGCTAAGCTTTATATCATCAAACTCTGACGTTACTGCTTTTAACTGGTCTTAAAATCAACTGAGTTTAGAAGTTGACCAGAAGCACAGATGAAAAAGACACTTAACATTTTTTTGTTTTCATTTAAGTAAAGTTACTAAGAACAGCAAGAATGACTGCGTGGTCCTTTAAAGGCATCATAGAAAACTCTTTAGTACATAAAGTACTTTTTAAAAGTCTATCTGACCAAGTCAAAATCGCTAAAAGAAATCTATCAAGTATAAGTTTAAGCTCCAATAGGAAACTAGGTGTATATTCCAGCACTGCATCACCCCTGGGAAACTTCAGGTGACGAAAGGCTATGGGCGATGCCAGTCCAGAGGATCCCTTCACTTTAATGGAATTTGCCTCACCACACAAGCTCTCAAATTAGGTTTATTTCTGCTATTTTTATGACTGTATTTTAACAGAAAAATGACATAGTTTTTGTAGATGCTGGAGAAATAATTACATGCATAGTCAAGGCATATAATTAGTTGAAGAAGAGGGTAAGAAAAGACTTCACCTACACTACATGGACACAAAGAGTGAGGATTAGCTGGAGAAAAACTGCAGTTTATATCTTGCACAGCTGTAACCAATCCTGAGGCAAAAACAACAACAACTACACACACACACACACACACACACACACACACGGTAACAACTAACTCAGAACACGAAGAGAAGATAGCCTTCTGCACTGAAAGTAAACTCAGTAGTCACCTTTAACCCATGGGTATGAACCAAATATCAGAACATGGAGCAAAAGGAGGAGGGAAAACTATGAAGTAATTCTTCCTCTTCTATAATCAAGGCCAAGTACACTTGCCTAATTCACAGAGTAGAAACTTCTCTTCTTGGTGCCCTGGGTGTGGGAATGTTGCCTCTTCATGCACCCACAGTCCTCAGGGAAGAGAGGCTAGAAGAACTGGGAAAGAAGCCAAATTCTCTCATTTCCATATAAACCTTTGTTGAACTCCAAAGCGTTTCAACTTCTAAGCTGAAGGAGCTCTTAAGCATGAACATCAAAAGCTATTTTTACCTGTTTTCACAATCTCCTTTAATTATTTTATGAAGCTTGCAAGCAAGTACAAAGATACGATACAGCAAACTCCAGTTCAAACATTACAGAAGCATGATACCAGTTTACTTTTACCCAAATGTATAAATTCTAATGGGAAGAATTTGCTCACAGCTTCAATAACGACATCTTATGGGGAAAGAGCTCAAACAAATTGGGAATAATTACAAATGAATACTACACACAGCTAGCCTCATTCACTATTAGAAAAAACTGCATCAGTATTGAACCAGCTCTACTGTCCCACAAAGATTGGGGTTTGGGGGCACTTCTCTGGAGGTCTAGTGGTTAACACTCCACACTTCTACTTCAGGGGGTTTGATCCTTGGTCTGGTTGTGGAACTAAGATCCTGCATGCTAAATGTGTCTTGACCAAAAGAGTAAAAAAGAAAAAAAAAAAAAAGACTGGGGGTTCACACTCTCCTGTTTTAGCCTGACATCCCAGGATACATTTTAGAATATCAGGGTTCACAATTCTAGTCCCTTTGGGGCCAAGCAGATATTGAAAATGAGCAGGTGTCCTGGTGAAGACAAGAGGAAGTGTAGTGTCCAATAATCAGCTGAAGAATGAAGGTGAATTTCAGATGAATTTCACTTGAGTGGACTGAGCATGTGTTTCCCTCACATCCCTAGAATCCTTATGTTGAAATCCTAACCCCCAGTGGGATAGCATTAGGAGGTGGAGGCTTTGAAAGGTACTAGGTCATGAGGATGTAGTTCTCCTGCTGGGATTAATGCCCTTAGAAGATGAGACACAAGGATGCTTGCATCCCCTCTCTCCCCATCATGTGAGGATACTGAGAAGATGGCCATCTGTAAGCCAGGAAGATGGTCTTCCCTGAGAACTTGACAATGCTGGTACCCTAATCCTGAACTTTCCATCACCTCCATAACTATGAGAAATAAACGTCTGGTGTGTATACCAGTCTATAGTATTTCTGTTACAGCAGCCCAAGATGATTAAGACAGATGGCCAATGGAAGAAGAGCAAAGCTGACATTCTTTTAAGAAAAAAGGGCAATCTAATAAGGACATATGTCTGTGTATAAGGCCATTTCACCTCAGCTTGGAGAAAGGTTGAAAGAATCAGTACAAGAAAAGTGTTAGATTAATATTTTAAACAGATTTTTAAGAAGATGAATGAGAGGATGTTAGTCCTTTATATTTGACTCCGTAGGGTACGACCACTAAAATTTCAGCCCATGTCCAAAAAGCAAAAACACATACACAACAAACCGCTTAACACTGCATTAACAGTATGTTGTTTTGTGTAATACTAAGTTGTGAAGTAAGTTACCCTTTGAAAATGTGGAGCAGGTAACTCTAAGAAGAAGGGTAATTACATGAATTCCCATGGGATAGCAGGCATCTCTAGAGAAACAAAGAACCAGAAGAGTGAGACGAACATAGCCCATGACCCTGGGCCACTTCTCCTGGCTGCCCCAGCATAGAGGGCACAAGCCTGTGCTCCCCAGGAGGGAAAGAGAAGCAACTACTGCTAACATTCCTTTGAAAGGAGCCCTCCAACTCCTCCATGTTCTCTGAGATTCCAACAAGCCTCAGAGAAATAATGGGAAAAAGTCAGATGTCTCTCCATCTAATACAAGAACCTTGTGTACCACGGAACTCACTCTTCTGCATGTTGGGAGAGAGGAGCAGAGAGGCAGAGGGACCTTGCCTTCATCTGATTTTCATCTGCTCTCTTATCAAGTAGGCAGACTCTTACAAAAATAAACCTTCCACTTTTCTTCTAGAAAAGGAGCTTATTCAGAAAACAAACAAACTCTACATGGAAACAGTTTCCAGAGAAGGTCTGAGAAGGCGAGCTGTCTCCTGACCTAAGTTTACCCTCTCATAAACTTTCTGAGCTCATATGTAGGCATACCAGAGCACTTCAGCCTCTATATATACTGTATTCTGCCATCTGCAAAGGATCTGGAAGGAATCTGGTAGAGACTCATGAAACTCTTAACATGTGGGGGGCCAAGATCCTCACCATTCATTCATTTATTCAACAAATATTTATTGAGAATATAACCATGTTTTGGGTGCTGTGCCTGGTGCTAGGTCTATAGTGGGGAAGCAAGTAGACATGATCTCAGCCCTGGAGAAATTCTGTCTAGTGAACAGCCCTCCCACCACGGATTAGAACGACTATTCTCCACTTATATATAGCCTAATACATCTACACGTTAGCTTACATCTTCATTTAAAAAGCAGCATTTAGATCACAGTCAATACCTATGTGACCATAGCATGAACTGGATCACAGTAGATTCGCTCTGGTTCCACTGCACTGTCAGAACTCCCAAAGCACTAGTATATTTGGAGAAATAAGATATGAAATGGTGTGCATCCTCAAGTAGCTTACAATCTCCTTCAAGAGACACAATTATCTACGTGAAAAATAACACAGTTGGAAAAGTACCATGGACAATTAAAAACTGCAAATATTCCATATATACGGTGTCCATAAAATTTATAATCCAAACCATCACCACAAAAGGGGGTACTTTTAATACTTGAGACCAGGTTTTCTTTGGCAAACCAAAACCTAAGGTCACTTTTTCATAAGTCCCTTCTTGGCCAGTGAATTCTGCAATTTAAAAATCACATTTATTTCCTTCTCAAAGAAATATTTATGGAATATTTGCTGTATTTGAAGCACTCTGACATCCTCTTGTAAAGGCAGGCTTTGGAGAGGAATTCACAAAGATAAGTAAGACACAACATGACCTCAGAACTTACTCTGAGAGGAGAGATGCAAAAACTGCTAACGTTTTCTGAAAGACATACCACATGACAGATAGCCCGATGCTAAGCTTTACACATATATTATCACATTTAATCGTCAAAACAATTCTCAGAGGTAGGTGGTGTTAATCCCATTTTATAGATGATGTTTATACTGGTCAAGTAACTTGTCCAGGGTCACACAGGTTGTAAATAAGGAGCTGGCACTGGAAATAGGTACATCCCAATGCAATGTCCCAACTCTTAGACTATGACAAGTGCATGCTAAGTCACTTCAGCTGTGTCTCTGTGTGACCCCATGGACTGTAGCCCGCCAGGCTCCTCTGTCCTAGGGATTCTCCAGTCAAGAATACTGGAGTGGGTCCTCCAAGGGATCTTCCCGACCCAGGTATCAAAGCTGCCTTTCTTATGCCTCCCACATTGGCAGGTGGGGTCTTTACCACCAGCGCCACCTGGGAAGCCCTATGAATAAGCAGTACACGAAAAATCCATAGGAAGTAAAATAATTACAGAATAATTTTGAATAGCTAAATGAAGGTGATATTAGACACGGACCTTGAAGAGTCAGAAGGATTTTAAAGGCAGAGATTAGAGGGGAGGGCAACCCAGGGACGTGAGACAATGAACTAACAGCCTAGAGGTGGGCAAAGTACTTGGCTAGTACTTCGTAGTTTTGTATAGAGGAATTGAGAGTGGGAAGGCTAGAAAGGTCAACTGAGGCTGATATCGCCTTCATGTTTAATTTAAGCAAATATGAAACTCAGTTTGCATGCCGTGAGTACACTCCATATTTAATTTGCGTTGAGGGCAACCTGTGTATCCAGATATAGATATCTTGTAGGCAGAGTGCCTCATGAGGCTGAACTGAGGGGACAGCTAGAAGGAAAACAAGCAGACACACATTTCATCCAAAGACAAGAAGGGGGCTAACTCTGGGCTGAATGCAGTCCTGGGAAGTCCTTGTAAGTTGAAATGATATAAATCAAATCTCATTTTTTCCATAAAAACAATGTTATAACAAGAGTGACATTTCCCCTCAATGTTAAAGTTAAAAGCATCCAAATTCTAATATATTCTCCCCTCACAAATTAAATTGTTTCCCCAGCAACAATTTGAAGTTTTAAAAATTATTAATTTAAAATCAACATTAATATGGTTCTACTTATTACATTATTTATTTTTTAATTTCTGGACAGCTATCATTATCTTAAATTTAAGGTTTGATAAAAACTTAAGAATTCTTAAAACATATTATGCCTAGTAAATAAAACTTCCTGATTCCAAAAAAGAAAAAGAAATCAGAAAAAGCATCCTAAGTACTATTAGTAATACTACAGAAGACAGAAGTTAGCTGGAAATTAATTTCCATTAGAGGTAATCAAGGTCATGCATGGCCTTCTACTTCTTCAGGACACCCCTCTGGCACCACGTCTTCCTTGAAGCCTTTCTGAGAACACTCTCTCCACCACACTCCCCACCAGATTCTAGGTCCGCCTCTCCGTGCTCCCTAGGCATATGCGCACTCACCATCAGAAGCAAGACTGCGCGCCACTGTGTAACTGCTTCTCCCTGCGTCTCTCCACTGGGCAGAGGCAGAGGCTTTGCTCATCTCTATAACCCACTGTCCCCAGAGCAGGATCTGACATTCACTGGGCACTTGATGAAAGTTTCTTAATAATATTCTATTTTAGAAATATTTAGTTAACGTTCTGATTTTTTATCTACCAAGTACACTTACTACTGTGAACAAGCCTGGGATATGTTGCTTAATCTCTTAGAGTAGTAAAACTTAGCCCAACATCAGCTCTGCTTCTTACTAGGGATGTGGTCTTGCACAAATCATTTTTACTTCTGAGTTGATGCCTGCATGTCTCCCGAGGGGATAACAGTACCCACCTGGTAGGCTGTAGTGAGGACTAGAGTTTATGTACATAAGTCACCTAACAGAGTTTCCAGCAACTGGACAAGAATGAGAGCAACTGTAAGTACTACACCAAAAGGACAGGTGAAAATAAAATAAATGTTGATATAAATTTTTTCAATGAATATATAAAAATTGCTTTCTATAAATCCCATGCAGACACAGTCCATATCTTTGGGGCTACGAATTATTTGCCATGTTTCTAATAAGAATCTTGATTCAACTGACAAAGAAAATATAATAGAATCTATAGAGGCCACATTGAGTTGACAGAAAACCATGGCAGACACGGCACAGAAGTAAGGCTATACGGCCTGTCTTTAATCTGATTTCTATGTCACAGTTTACCAAGGAGAATTAAAAAAAAAAAAAAAATCAGTGGGGAGGAAAGAGGATGTTTTCTTGACATTAAATATTTAAAGTAGATCGATAAGGGCACTTTATATCAGGAATTCTTCATCAGTCTTCCAAACATTAAATATGTAAGTGGTTCACATGTAGGCCATATTGAGAAAAAACAATGTGGAAATGTGTTTCTGAAACAGTCTCCAAAGAAAAGAATCCAGGGTCTAGCTTCCTGTGTAAACAAATGTCATCACATTCAAAGAACAGTACATCAGGAAGTTCTCTGGAAGATGTCTCTATTTTCGTGTGTGTGAGTGTGTGTGTGTGTGTGAGAGAGAGAGAGAGAGATCTGACAGTCTGACAGCATTCCACCGCAAAATGACCTCAGAAGCACTATAAGACGAATCATGAAAAATGCAACACATCTAAACTCTCTTCCACTGTAGATGCAGAGAGGTTACTTAAAGCAAAATGATCACTTAAGATCCATTTAAAAAACCTGGCTTCTTACAAATAGGAGTAAGTAGGTGAATTGGTCCAAACCACGCTATTTACATCTTCTAAACCCTATCATTTTGTGCAATGGCTAAAATTTCATTCCTGTCACAAGACTTTCTCCTCCTCCCCTGCCACACGATGTGGCTACTTTTAAGGACATCAGGTTGGGAATAAGGAGAAGAAAGAGACATTATTTTGAAATCTCACAAATTCACAACTGGATTTAAATCACACAACTTTTAGTTTCTTTTAAAATGGATCAAAGGTTTCAAAAGGAATAGCCAACAGTACTTTTGCATCATGCTATGAAAACACCTCCTAACACATTCTCCAACACAGATTTCACAGTCTTAACTCCCTATGTTAGGTGTGTACATTGGGTTAAATACTTTTATTTAGCAATTATCTAATAGCACCCTGAATTCTTCAGACTAATGAATAGTATATAAATGAGTAAATAATAACTAAAATAGGCCTTGACTCAACCTCGAATCAACATGATGTAGTAGGAACTGGATTTATTCTCCTGCCTGTAAAGCACTATAAAGATAAATAATAAATATATGATGATAGGGTTTTCCAGGTGGTGTTAGTGGTAAAGAACTCGCCTGCCAATGCAGGTAAATGTAAGAGACCCGGGTTTGACCCCTGGGTTGGGAAAATACCCTAGAGGAGGGCATGGCAACCCACTCCAGTGTTCTTGCCTGGAGAATCCCATGGACAGAGGAGCCTGGTGGGCTCAGTCCATAAGGCTGAAAAGAGTCAGACACGACTGAGCAACTGACCATGCTCGCACATATGATGATAGCTTCTAAGAAACTGAACAACTGGCTACAAAGGACAGTGATCCTTGAGAGAAAGCGGACAAGTGAGATGAGCCCTAAAATTGCCCCAGATGACACTTTGGAGAACATTTTCACCTTGTCAGGAAGGGAAACTCAGAGACCAGTGGTCTCCCTGAAGTGCAAAGAACCTAAGTGTTTAGGGATCACAGGGCATGATAAGGACAGCACTGGACAGACAGAACTTGGAAGATCTGTAGATAAAGTGCTCAGGTGAATACTGACTAGCATAGGCATGTGAGGAAACCACCCATAGTCAGGAGAAAAACCACTGAAACTATTAGAGACAGCAGTGCCCAGTACTCACAAAGGGCCAAGAACAGTGCCCGTTTCCAATAGCCAGAGTGGGCAGCCTCATAATTTACAAGGCATCAGTTAGAGTATTAAGAAGTGTCTTGCTTTAGTAGGAGGAAAAAAATTAAACCTAAGCTGCACACTGCCCTGGTTACCTAACAAAGCTTAAAAGCAAGATCTGAAAAAATAAAACTATTGTCAAGTATCTAAACTACATCTAATAATAATAATAAAAACCTCAAGGATATTTTTAGGAATACAAAAGTCTTTGGTACCCACAAGGTAAAATTTTAGCACCCAATCAAAAATTACCAACTCTGCAAAGAAACAGAAAAATCTGACCCATAAAAAGCCAAAAAATTAATGAATCAAAACTGACCCAGAAATGACACAGGTGGCAGAATTAGTAGAAAGGCCATTAGAAGTTATTTTAACTATATTCCCTATATTCAAGAAACTAGAGTAAAGAATGAATATGTGAAGTGGAAGCAATATGGAAGATATATTTTAAAAGGCCCAATTTGAACCTCTAGAGAGGACCATCTCAAAACCTGAGAGGGAAAATACACTGGGTGGCAGGTTAGACATTCCAGAAGAAAGGGATAGTGAACTTGAAGACATGGTAATAGAAACTATCCAAAATGAAACAGAGAGACAAAATACTCAGCCCTACTTAAAGTCCACAATTCCAAAAGTGTGTCTGAAAGTTAAATGAGGACAGTTGTCTTAAGGCTGAGACATAATTCACTATATAGCTGAAGATCTATTTAACACTGTGAAAAGAAAGGTATTTTGCCTATTGAAAAACTATTTGACATTATGACTTGTCTCACTTTATAACCTTTCTGTTGATGGTTATATCCACTTTTAATAAGACCTGCCACTGTTACCAAACCTTAAATGAGGACTATCAAAACTTATAAACAAGTTTACAGTTTTAAATAACTAGTTTGACTTTACCAGCTACATATATATTAGCATATGTGGTGATAATAAAAATTCATGGGCAGGCCACTATTTTTTCATAATTGTAGACAATTACATTAATCCAATCAAAATTGTTGGGGTGTTTATTTCACTTGAAAGATTAATGTTGTTTTTCTGGTCTAGTTTCTAACTGACCATCTTTTGGTTCACCTACCGCTCCTAGTTTTTGTTGTTGAATCTTCTGGATTCTGAAAATATTCACATTCATGGTTTCATTATGCTCTACACATGGGTAATATACATATTTAATTAATTTTTCTTAAATTTGTCCCTCTAGTATAATAATAAATATTATATTGTTAAGCCATTTAAATGCAATAAAATTTATAAACTACAAGACATTTAAATCTGTATGCCTCATCATCAGTTCAGACATTTTATAACAGAAAACTTTTTCAGCTTCTCTTCACAACCTTTCCTTTATTACTTTACAGACTGCCTAGCAGGCCATGGTGGTTACTAGAAATACAATGATAAATAAGATGCAACCTTTGGAGAGTTTATGGTCTAGGGTCAGATGGGTGAAAAATAATCTTATACCATATGTGTCAAGGATGGAGAGAGCACAATGGAAGCAGAAGTAAGAAGGTGACTAACTGTGCTGGGGGTGACAAAAGAGGGAAAGGAAAGGGGGAACCCAGGCAACCTTTATATCTCAAAGTATCTATGGGCCTGGAGAGAAAATAGCAACTGTAAATGCAGAGAAGCAAGAAGAAACAAGGTATATTCTGGGAATGAATAAATTTGGGTATTACTAAAGTATTATCAATTTCATGAGGTTTTATAGTGAGATGAGAGAAATGATATAGGAATTACAGAGTTGGTCGAGATAGTCAAGCACCTTTATGATATGGTAAGATTTTGAACTTTATCTTAAAGCAGAAGGAAGATTTCTCTTTTACAAACATAGCATTGGAAGCAGTGTAGAGGGTGTAGGGAGGTGGGTGGGGCTTAAGGCCAGGACCCTAGTCAGGAGGCTCCTGTAAGAGCTCAAGGACATACCATGTGGAATTGACTGGGGGCAGAGGTAGGAGGCATTAATCAAAGAGATATTTAGGAAAAAGAATCAGCAGAATTTGTGCATTGGTTATGTGTACAAAAGCTCAGTATCTTTTAAAATTCTTAAAAGTATACTGAATTCTTGCTATAGGCATGACTTCATATTAGACCACAGAAAATATTTTTTTTTACACTGTCAAATTTTATACAAGTTTAGAAGCTCACTCAAGAGACAAGACATACAGGTGAAAAGTTAACTTCGAGCTCTAAATGTCAGTTAACTGCCACTGCATTTACAATGGGCTTCCCAGGTGGCTCCAGTGGTAAAGAATCCGACTGCCAGTGCAGGAAACCAGGAGACGTGGGTTCAATCCCTGGGGTGGGAAGATCCCCTGGAGGAAAAAATGGCAACCTACTCCAGTATTCTTGCTTGAAAAATTCCATGGACAGAGGAGCCTGGCAGGCTACAGCCCATGGGATTCATAATAGTTCTATATAAGCTTAGCAGAAGAGCGACTGCTATGAGCTAGTGCTGTGAAAGAAATATTTATGCAGCTGGTAGAAGTTAAGTAAGGGCTTGAAAATTCTGACAGGCAGAGACAAGGCTTTCCAGGAGGTGAAAATGCTTCAGTAAAGGAATGGTGTGCCTCTCACAAGTGCCAAGAATTCATGGCCAATGATTTATTAGCAAAATCTTCAACTGTATTTGCTCCCAATTCAGTCCATGTCCAACAAACATTTTGTACTTCCCTATAGTCTAAAGTCAACTCTTTATCTACAATATCTCATGGGCTTCCCTGGTGGCTCAGATGGTTAAGAATCTGCCTGCAATGTGGGGGACCTGGGTTTGATCCCTGGTTTGGGAAGATCCCTTGGAGGAGGGTAGAGCAACCCACTACAGTATTCTTGCCTGGAGAATCCCCAGGGACAGAGGAGCCTGGTGGGCTACAGCCCATGGGTTGCAAAGAGTCGGACATGACTGAGCGAATTAGCATAGCATATCTATATCTCACAGTCACAAGCCTCTGCTCTATTCTGTGTCAACTACAACAACCTCTTCATTCCTCAACTCAGCACCACTGGCAGGCACCTCTATGGATCCTCAGATCCATTTCTGAAGTTCCTTCCATTGGGCCTGATTCATCTATTACCCCAGCCAGTGTTCTACTCACAGTTTTCTAGTACTCTAAAGGTTAGGACTAAGAGGTCTTTCTTTGCATCAAAACCCTTCCCCAGGCCACCAGACATCACCTCCTACTTCTAGCATCTTTCCTTCTCCCCTCTCCACTCTCTTCTCCTTCTCCATCCTAAGTCATTGCTGTCTTTCCACACTGGTTTGCTCCAAGACTTCCAGCAGCCAACTAGACATTGCTCTCTTCCAAGCCTCCAGGGCTCCTGAAGTCATTCTTTATGCCCAAGGCTCTAAATCATAGTTTACTGCTTGGAAACCATTCATCACATATAGAAAGTACGAAGCTGACTGCTACTGAGTTATTCAAGTATTAAGACAATGTGGTTTGATATAAATTTTTTAAAGTTGTCTTTATTTAATATATTTGTAACAGTTGCAGGTTATATGTCTGTGTGTGTGTGTGTGTGTGTGTGTGTGTGTATGCATGTGTGTGTGTGTATATACAGAGAGAGAGAAATGGGACGGATGGGAGTTGACAAATGATCAGCTCCTCAAAGAGCAGGACATTTTTGTTCAATTTGAATTGAAAAACATTACCAAGGACATGTGAGGACTTAATCCAAAGAAAGTCAGATCGGGATGTTCTTCAAGCTATTGTTCAACCCCAAATCCTAAATAATAAAGTTTGAATAAACAAATAAAATTCTAAAACTAAGGCTTTGGGAGCCCACACTTTCCTCTGAGAGTCAGATAATGTGTAAGAAATACATTTGAGTAATGTAGTAATGTCATAACATCTCTTTTTTCCCAGTCACCTGGATTGACTTGATTGAACACTCTGGCTCTGGCTCTGGTTTAGAATATGCTCTGGATGTAGCCAAAAACTGGAAAAGACATACTTTTCACTCAAGGTTCTGTTCTCTCACTAAATTTCACTTCAGTTGTACATGGATCATTTGACCTCTCTTCTGTGATGACTAGCAGTCACATAAGCATGATATAATTATAAGCCCAAGTCCAAGGTATTTTATTTCTAATAAGCATTATACTATTACTACTAACATAATAAATAGGGAATGCTTTTACGTCTTAAGCACTATGCTGGACACAGCATGCACAGACATAAAACAACACTAATAAGACAGAAGAGTCTCAAAACACACATCTTTAGCTGTAACCAGTGAATGACGACACAATTTTAAGAGTAACGAGATTTACAAAGCCCTAGAGAAACACAGAGTGGAAAAGGGAAAAAAAAAAAACTGCCTTCAGAAATTGCAAAGAGACACGTAACAAAGTGGCATTTAAGCTACCTCTCAAAGGAGGAAGGAAAGAAGAGGAGGGGAGGGATACATATTGAAAATGGACTATTTGTCATCCTTGTTGCCATCATTTTAGAGGCAGGATACCTCAGGTCACTTGCTAATATGTCACCCATGTATGCTAAGTCAGCTCAGTCACGTCTGACTCTTTGCAACCCTATGGACCACCAGGCTCCTCTGTCCATGGGATTCTTCAGGCAAGAATAGTGGAGTGGGTTGCCATGCCCTCCTCCAGGGCATCTTCCCAACCCAGGGATTGAACCGGCATCTCTTATGTCACCCGCATTGGCAGGCAGGCTCTTTACCACTAGCGCCACCTGGGAATATGTCACCCCACAGGCTTCAAAGCCAGCTTTGTATGTTCTATCCAATGTACGTGCTCCTTTCCAAAGACAAGGAAACACTTTCCAGGTGGAAACAGAAAAGAATTATTACTGCTACAGTTAAAATTTCTTAAAAAGTGCCTCTTATAAAATCTTTACTTGAAATGAATAAACATTTTCACTATATTTTTCTATCTGCCCATAAAAAGCTTTATAAAACTAGAACTGAAAAAAAAAAAAAAAAAACAAAAACCTGGCATCCAAGCTCACTTAAGATAGCTGTGAAACTTTAAAAATTGTATGTAAAATGTTGTGAATATATGCATTTTTCTGGGAGAAAGTGTCAGAAGGTTTTTTCAGAGTCCTAAAGAGATCTGTGAACCTCTCCCCGCAAAAGGTTAAGAACCTCAGATTCATAGAGCATTTTGCAAGGCTTTTTAATGTTTTCCTAAGAGGAAAGTATATAGGTAAAATCTAGTTTCATATATTAAGAAATACATTTCACGTGTAGTAGAATATTAATATAGTTTATTAATAATGTAACAACTTGATAATGAGACAAGAAGCCACCCTTGCCCATGTTTCTAATAGCTACTCAGGATGTTAACAGTGAAAGGATCATTTAGAAAGCTAATTTCCTTTTCATCATGTTTGTTAAGTGTTTACTCTAATTCACATCCTGTGTGACCCTATGGGAAAATTTTTAACTAATACTGGGGAAAATCCCATAGGGTTACACAGGATGTGAACTGGGCTTGTACTGAAGTACCTTTGGCTTGAAAAATAAAATTAGATAGGTGAGTTTCACTTTCTGTTTGTCATAAGTTCCACTTTCTGGTTCCCAAAGTTTAGATGCAGAGAGCCTTTCTGGGTTTTTGAAATGGCAGCTCAAGAAAATCCTCTAATCCCCACTCCCTGTTTTCAGGAATGGCAGAACTAAAGCGTTTCTGCAGAAAATGCAAATGGGTCAGTCATGCCCACCAAGGAGTGCCTGGTGGAGGAGCCGTGGAGAGCTCCTCCATACCTGTGCTCACAGAGTTCAGCTGCCGTTTTCCATTTCCTGTGGAGAACACACATCATACCACTTCCCCTATAGAAAAAAGAAAGCAGCCCAGCTTAATTGCTGATGGAAACACTGTCATACTTTCCACTGGCCAAGCTTGAAACCATTACTGATCTAACCTTCATTAATTTTTCCACAACAATTTGCAGAAATGTCAGGAAGCAGCTGCATGAAAACTGATTAATTGTCCTTATCACGGCTATTTCACCAGGCTATATATACCTTTTTTTTTTTCCAGTTTAAAAATAAGATTTGGGATTTTTCTGTTTGGATTGGTACTGATGGTGGTATATCTTAGTCTGAAGAACCGAGATCTATTTTTGACACTTCCAATGGCCCAACATTTTCAAATCTGGAGGAGACCCCATAAAATCTGACAGCATCCAAGAAGGAAAACATTGCTTCCTGCCGATTACTCAGTTATATCTGTTTAAACAGAAGTTAATGAATTCGAATCTTAGAGCAACACTGCATTTATTAGTCAGTCACAGAAACTAAAATTCACTTCCGAAATGTGAGTTAGAAAATCAAGCACCCTTTTTCTATTTTTTTCATTTTCTCCCCTCCCTCATCATTTTAGCTTAAGCTATACCATCTGTCTCAACCTACCAAATAATGTGCTGTGCATGGCTGGCAAAAACAAGTGGAACAGTACACCTCATAACCTCAAGCATGCAACCAGTGAGCATCTATAAAAGTGGTACACAACGGAATCTGGCCATCTGGGGATAACTGGTTACAGCAAGCTCAGTTTCTCAGCCAGCACTCAGATTTGCAGACGTTTAACTAGCTGGCAAAACATCAACTAGTGTTCAAGAAGAGAAACACTAACAAACATTTTTTTTTTTTTCAAAATACAAGAATTCAGATACAAATTTTCAAAGGTGTATTTGCCAATGTTGCTGACAAGAGGGCTACAAACGCAAAGATCAAAGCACTGACAACATCCTTGAAAAGGAGATGAAGTCAATCCAAATTAAGCGTTTTGTAGCACTCCTAAACCTTGTGAGCATGAATGTGTTTTTCCTTCTCCATATTGCCCGAATACATACAAGCAAGGGATTAAAGCCGAATGGACTTGGAACCAAATGACACAGTACCTTTCAGAGACAGCGCCGAGAATCTGGAAAGAGTCCCTCCTAGAACTGCATCAAAATAACCCCAAACCAAAGGAAACACAGACTGGACAATGGTGGTGTGAGGCACTGGTATAGCAACTGGACTCATGGCACAGCGGCTCAGATCAGGGGCTCTGGACCCAGAAAGCCTCTTTTGAATTCCATCTCCAACACTTAGTAGACAGATAAATAACTTCAGGCAAGTTCCCTAACCTTCCCACACCTTCGTTTTCCCATTTGTCAAACAGGGATAATGATAATAACATTATAATAGGTAAGAGAATAATACAGTGCTAAGAAATGGCACTAGGAAGTGAAACATAAATATTAGTAGTTAAATCTCTATTTCTCTGTTGATATTTCAGCCTTATGCTAGTCTAAAAGAGGAAGGAACTATGTGACAAGAGTTCCTTAATTAATTTAACAAAGCTCACTGGGTTGGATGAAAGATTTCCCTTGCTGGGGGGCAGATATCAACATTGCCTAAAATACCACCACTAAAATGGGGTCAAGTAATCAGGATTAAATTTTCTACTCTTTCTGTTGACTTGCTCAGGTGTCTCAGGACAACATGCTTTGTGATGATGTGGGCTGCAGGGCCAAGGAGGGCCAAGCTCAGCTGGAGATGACCAAACCCACCACCACCTGCCGGCCTGGAAGTCAGAGGTGAGGGGAAGGCCACCACAGAACAGGGAAGCACAGAGAAAGAAGGAAGCCGACTTGGCCTCCATCATATTACAAGGGCTTGCTGAACAAGACTAAGGCATTCATTCCCCTGGCACCAAGATGGGGATGGAGCTGCCAGGGGGCCACACACAACAGGAAGGACATTACTTTTAATTCCTGTTCTGGGTAACCTTAAGTAACTCACTACCCTCTCCAAGGCAGTAAAACAGGAGATTTTATCTAGATCAGAACTTCTCAAACTTCTCCTCACCATGAACCCCTTGGACAACCTGATGAAGCCTGGGAATCCCTCCTTAACATAGTGTTTCCAACTACGTCAAATAAAATACACAGAGCTATAAAGGAAACCAACTGAAATGAAATTCAACTACCTCAAAAAATTTTGGACACATCTGTTGACAGTAATATATGTGACTATTAAAATTCAGAAACAGGATACAGTGCAGGATAATATTCACCACCATTTTGAGTAGTCACAATTATAAAGATACTGTGAGATATTATCTACAAAGTAAGGTGACATGAAAATATCTGTGACTTCTACTGGTGACCAAGTCACAGAAACTGCTAAAATTACTGTCTGTTGCCTACCTTAATAATGAAGGGAGTGCCAACATCCCATCAGATGTTTGTGAAAATAAAGTTTTAATTCTTTTGTCAACCAAACTTCTCAGATCCTCTGAATTCTATCCATTTGTGGTTAAGGTTCCTAATCTAGGTAAATAATAAATCCCTTCATCATTCCAAGGACCTAGGATCAATGATTTAATTGTTTCCCTAGCTCCCTTCGGCAGCTTGGGGGTCACAAAAAGTCCGACACACCCGAGCAGGCACAATAAGAGCTAGCTCCCTCCACAGTGCATGTTCACAAAATGAAAATGGAACTATCCTATCCAAATGTGTGGAGAAAACGGATTTATGGGATGCAAGTGTCTCTCCCCATCCCTATGGAAGTGAAGGGAGCACTTACTGACTTGGAAATGAGCTGCCCGAACACTTCCAGACCCTCGCAGCCTACAGGCATATAAAGATGAAGTGGCATCAATGCCAATTAACCACAGCTCCTTTTCCAGCCCCACCTGCTCACAGAGGATCTCCAGTCCCCTCGAAAAGTCCCATTTCTAGGATGCCAGCAAGGAAGACTTACAAAAACCCACGGGGAGCCTGACAGCAAGTCACACCACCATCTGCTAGGCCTTCCTGGGCCAGCTCCCGCTAGTGTCCTCAAGAAGGAGGCGCTCTGCTGTCTCTGCAGACGGCCCCTCAAGAGGATGCTAATGCCCAGATACAACAGCAGAGTCCACACCTTAAGGCAGGAGGCATTCCTGCCTTGGGTCCCATGCCTCAGAAAGCCCTCATGCCACAAATACACAAAAGAAATGTGCCAACAACTATATGGGCGCCTCTGTCACTGGCATCCAGTTGTCTTATAGCCTTAAACGTCCCAGCTCCTGACTACAGCTGTTTTAGGCCCAGGAAATGCTTTTTCCTTATCTTGTGCCCAATCTGTGCTCCAATCTACAATCAAAGGAGTTCAAATGCCCTGAAGGTTTGTGGGCTGTGACACTGCAAAGTGTGGGGTTAGACAAAGTCAATCTGCTTAACTTTATAAAGCCTGACACAATGAAAGTAAGCAACCTTTTATTAAGCGTGACCCATATAAAATTCACTAACAGGACATTACAAATTCATTCTTTGATGAGGATTTAATTACAATTCAAAACAGCAAGAAGGAGCCAGAAAATTATTCTCACCAAATCCACAACTTAGACTGGTCAGATAAAATCCCTGCAAATTCACTTTACAAATAAAGAATCACTGATTCAGTTAAGAAGAAAGCGTGCGGGCCTCCATTTGAACTCCTGCCCTGGAGGCCTCACAAGTATTGGTGGCAAGAACCGAATCCCAGGTTGTGTGTACTTATGTCCAAACCAAGCTTGGCTTCTAATCAACTCTCCCTCAAGATTGTCATGAAAGCAAGCCACCGGGTTTTTGCCTTCCAACTCTTCTTTAGAATCTCACAGATTATTATTTTAAACAGAGGAAGACTTTTAGAGGTTTTGCAGATGTATATGAATATGCAATTATATTATATATATATATATAAATTAAGAGGGTGGGTAGTGGAATAAGGGAAGGTTGAATTACTTGCACAAGATCCATAGTCTGTGAGACCCAGGGCAAGAACCTCGACAGCTTCCTGACATTTCAACCAATGAATTTTCCAGCCAATCACTGTTCCCTACCTACCACAGTTCTGTGCGTGTGTGTGCTCAGGCACTCAGGCATGTCTGACTAGATGCGACCCCATGGACCATAGCTTGCCAAGTTCCTCTGTCCACAGGACTTTCCTGGCAAGAGTACTGGAATGGATTGCCATGCGCTCCTCCAAGGGATCTTACCAACCCAAGGACTGAACCTGCATCTCTAGGGTCTCTCGCACTGGCAGGTGGACTCTTTACCACTAGTGCCACCTGGGAAGCCCCTACTACAGTTAACTATCCACATATTGTTTATGTGTTGCCATGTTACGTTAGTATTATTAAATTCAGAAATCACTCATTAAGGTTTTGATAATGTTACAAAATAAGACTTAGATATCACAGTTACCAAGAGTCATCCTTCTCATAAGTTATGTATATTATTACTAAATGTACAAACTCAAAGATATCTATTTATAATAGACATTACAGAATTTATACAGAACATTTCCAAACATAATTCTCTAAGATTTCTAAAAGAGGGTTTAAGTGATAATGATATTATGAGTAAAAAGATTTTAAAATGTGTGCTTCAGAAAAATGTTAACTAATTACATCTGTTCTGAAGAATAATTCACAGTGCCAATCTTAAAATGGAATTAATTTATTTCAATTTAAATTTTTTATCAGATTTCCAAACTGCATCAAACATATGTATGTAAAATGGGGCACATTAAAAATGTGATTATAATCCTAGCAATGTTTAAAATAAAATAATATATATATCTTCAATTAAAGATTAAGTTTTCTTTGTCCACTGGCTCACCTCGAAATTCTAAGTAAAATCACAAGTGAACAAATATTATTTCTCACATACTGTATAAGACCATCTTATTTGTGTCAAAAAATACAAATATAAAATATCTGATATAGAAAAATTTTAATATCTGTAGCTAACTGTAAAATAAAATGTCTTATCATAAAATTCTTAAGGATAAATTTCCATTAGGTATATGTTTAAACAGCTTAAGAATAAAAGCTTTGACAAGGGCTCTGAAGAGCTCTTCTATTGTAGCTAGCATAAAATTTCTTTTTTTTCCATATAACAGATATTTATTGAGTATCGACTCTGCACCAGGTACCTATTTATCTTTCTAATTCTTTTAATGGTTTTTTTTAATATAGCAGAACATTTCTTGATAACTAAGTATTTCAAGTCTTGTCCCTTCCACTGGCAAAAGTTCACAGCACGTAAATTTAAAAGCACGCATACAGTTCTAAGTGAAGTGAAGTGAAGTCGCTCAATCGTGTCCGACTCTTTGCGACCCCGTGGACTGTAGCCCACCAGCCTCCTCTGTCCATAGGATTGTCCAGGCAAGAATACTGGAGTGGGTTGCCATTTCCTTCTCCAGGGGATCTTCCCAACCCAGGGATCGAACCCAGGTCTCCTGCATTGCAGGCAGACGCTTTAACATATTTTGAAAAGAATACATCCCTTTTACCTGTAGATGATCAAAGAGAATTTTATAATTCATTAATCAATAATTTATTAAAATGATGTTATCATGTATTTCCTGACCAGATGGCAGTTTTCCATCCACTTACAACAACCTTGGAGAAGGAAATGGCAATCCACTCCAGGGCTATTGCCTGGAAAATCCCATGGACAGAGGAGCCTGGTAGGCTGCAGTTCATGGGGTCGCAGAGTCGGACACGACTGAGCGACTTCACTGCACTTCACTACAACAACCTAGAGTGTGACATGTAATTCCCCACTCTCCATTAATACTATATTTTCCAGTTAAAAACATTTACTTTACTTGCATTTACTGAAATGGAAAATATTAGTCATTGATCAACATCTTTCCATCCCTATCCTGGATGAATGAATAAATGAGTGAATGAATGAATGATCTAGGTATACACATCAGACCAGTTTCTGTCCCCTCCATGGCCACCGATTTAGAAAACAGTATCAGTTCAGTTCAGTTGCTCAGTCGTGTCCGACTCTTTGCGACCCCATGAATCGCAGCATGCTAGGCCTGCCTGTCCATCACCAACTCCCGGAGTTCACTCAGACTCAAGTCCATCGAGTCAGTGATGCCATCCAGCCATCTCATCCTCTGTCGTAGGCAGGCATAAATGCATACTATTTAGAAAATAATACAAAAGTGAAATTGTTTTCTCTCTCTCTAAAATAAAAAAAATACACATAAACATTTTCTTTTTGTCAATAAATACTTCCAAATTTGGGTTAGTGCATTCTTTATGTATAATAAAACTTTCAAGTTAACATAGTTTAATTACAATATTTTAGTATCTCAGCAAAAATCTATGTTAAATGTTCATCAACTGCAAAAACTCAAAATTTTGTTTTGATATAATAAAAAATTGCTGCCGCTTATAATGAAAATTATTGCTGTTTATGGAAATATGACACACATATATTTTTTATTTTACTTGAAAACTAAAGAACTCAAGATTAAGAGTTCTGGGACAAAAGTGCCATAGGTTTCTTAGTTCACTTTAAATTTCTGACCATTTAAAATAGAGTTAAAACATGGCACCATGCTATATCCAACCTCAAAACATGAATATATGCTGAAAATGAAGGTCTTGTTTTCTTGTGCATCACCAAGCTGATAATAAAACAAGTCCTGCCAGACACAAACCTATTCGCTACAGTTGCCAGTTGGAAAAAGAGCAGAAAATTATTAAAATGAGGCAAGGAGGGGTAATTAAAAAAAAGTAAAAAGAGAAAGAATTAGCTGGCAAGGAACATATCACTAACATTCTCAGGTTTATTGTGCCCTAGGAGACCAGTCTAAGTCAGACTCAATGACTGCTGGTCCTGTTTCAGAAGGTAGATAGTGACCCTCCATTTGGAGGAATTCCCTGAGGACATTTCTATGGCGACACAAAAAAGCTTATTGACCCTATCTAGCCCAAGGCTTTTGATAAGACAGAGGAAAAGCAGCCTGATTAATCATCCTGCTGACTGAATTCTTAAGGAAAAGAAATTCCAATTTTCCTGTAGTAGGTAAAGTCTGATGAGAACACACGACAGTTTCTCTAGAAGTTCTGACAAGTCCCATAACCATTAATCTAATAAAGCCGGATTACTGTATTCTAGCAAGTTGAACCCATTTTAGGATTTACAATGGCAGAGAGTCAGCTTTGAGTGGTAAAATCAGGAGTATATAATACTCACCTCATAAATGTACTTCTATCAAACTATGGGATTCCCTAGTAGCTCAGATGGTAAAGCATCCACCTGCAATGCAGGAGACCCAGGTTTGATCCCTGGGTTGGGAAGATCCTCTGAAGAAGGAAATGGCAACCTGCTCCAGTATTCTTGCCTGGAGAATGCCACAGACAGAGGTGCCTGGCGGGCTACAGTCCATGGGGTCGGTCACAAAGAGTCGGACACCACTGAGTGACTAACACACTAATATTAATAAAACAGGGAAACCTACTTCTATTGGCTAGTTTCCCATAAGAAGGATGTACTGTATTTAAAATATTACATTTTTTCTCCCCTCTACTCAGTAATATTTCCCAGCACTCAGCTCAAGACATGATAGGAAGTTGGTAAACGTTTATTGATTGAGTGATCAAGTGGGTGAACGGATAAATGAATGAATGATAATTAACACACACCATTTGAGGGGTAAAGAAGCAATTGCTTCTTGCTCCACTCTACTACTCCTTTTAAATTCTCTTTCATTCCTTTCAAATTACCGGATGGCCTGATACAATTTAAAATTCCCCTCTGTAGTAAAGAGCGCCTCTGCGAAAATACTTTTTATTGTGTTCAATTTACTGTACTAATTGATTTTTTAAAACTCCACTAAACATAACCTTCACACGATGTCATCCCTTCACATTCTATAGTAATGTGTTGCTCCTTTAATTTTTTTCTCTAAGTTCCATCACTGTTCCTAAATGCTGTCCCCATTACCTCCTACTAGATGACTGCATCCCTGCCCTGTTTTCTCAGGGTGAATGTTACACAACATGCCTGTAAGTGACGGTATGTTTTGTCTGTTTATTGGCACATGAATATCTTGAAGGACAGGAAAAGAACTGGTGTGTGTGCGTATGTGTCTCTGTGCGCGTGCACTTCCCTGGATTGTTCTCTGTCGAAATCTCCTTCCACTTGGGAAAAGCGCCAAGGAGAGCCCGAGGACTTCCCTGACCTTGAGCCAAGGGTGTGGCAATGTGCGCACCCTAACCAGCTGGGTGCTTAAAGGGAAGGGGTGGGAAGAAGGAAGTGAGAAAGAGGGAGGCTAGAAGTCAGTGTTGAAATCTCTGACCTGTGAGAAAATCATCTAGGAATCCAAGACGCTTGCAATGTACAATTAATTAGCAAAGATTTCTCAGGAGTAAGTGGCTCAGATAGTAAAGAATCTGCCTGCAGTGTGGGAGACCTGGGTTCCATCCCTGGGTCGGGAAGATCCCCTGGAGAAGGGGATGGCAACCCACTCCAGTATTCTTGCCTGGAGAATCCCATGGACAGAGGAGCCTGGCAGTCCATGGGGTCGCAAAGGGTCGAAACGACTGAGCAACTAAACCGCTCAGGACTAACACATTCTCAAGGGGGTACCTCGAAGACCACCTGGCACAATCAGATCTACTGTTTCTGTAAACTTGACCCATCAAGGATAAATCACTGAGGAAAGCTCAGTCTAGAGTTCACTTCTATCTTCAAGATTGCTGTTGATGTTCAGTTGCTCAGTCATGTCCAACTCTTTGAGACCCTATGGACAGCAGCATGCCAGGCTTCTCTGTCCTTTGCTTTCTCCTGGAATTTGCTCAAACTCATGTCCATTGAGTCAGTGATACTATCTTAACCATCTCTTCCTCTGCCGTTCCCTTCTCCTCTTGCCCTCAATCTTTCCCAGCTTCAGGGTCTTTTCCAGAGTCAGCTCCTCCCATCAGGTGGACAAAGTACTGGGGCTTCAAGACTAGGAATAACCTTTAGAATATTTCCTTCCCGACTCAACTGAGTTAGTCGCTCAGTCAAGTCCAACTCTTTGCCACCCCGTGGACTCTAACCCGCCAGGCTCCTCTGTCCATGGAATTCTCCAGGCAAGAATACTGGAGTGGGTTGCCATTTCCTTCTCCAGGGGATCTTCCCAACCCACAGACTGAACCCAGGTCTCCTGCATTGCAAGCGGATTCTGTACCATCTGAGCCACTAGGCTAATCTCTATCCAACTGAAACCTCTTCAAAAAACCACTCCTAATCCTTAAATTGCTGAATGCAGGGGCCCTTCCTTAGATAACATTGTTACTGCTCTGCAGCACTGAGCACGTGGGACACTCCTTCCTTAAACACAGAGCTCCCAGCTCAGAATCTGGCATACCAGGGGCAATAAGTAAGAGCTCCTCTATCTGTAAGGTTCTTCCCCCTCAGCTTTTTTCATACTTGTCTCACTTAGTTTTTCCCACCATGTTTCTGAGACCTAAAGTATTTTGGATTCCTCTATCTGATCTTTCAGGCCCAGGTGTCTTCTCCCCTAGATGCTTCTCCACTTTTCCAGCATCAAAATTAACACAAGCACCACTGTCTCATATCTCCTGTCATCACACTAATCATGATCTGCTTTGGATTTTAGTTGAGTATATACATTTATATCCCCAACCAAATTTTCAGCCATTCAGAGACAGCAGCTTTCTCATTTTCCTTAGTACACAACTCTAGCAGAGTACAACGTCTTGCATATGACTTTGGTTTTCCACAAATGTTGACTGGATTCAAAAACTGCCTAAAGTTATTGAATGCAATTTTTAGCTCCTTCCTCTTTTCTACCCAGCATGTAGGCGATCAAGTGCCAAACCTATAGACAAATAATTGTACCATCTCTCCCATCTGGGCCCTCCTTTGTATTCTTATTACCACCAACTTAGTTCAGAAATTTATTACCTCTCATGGAGACAATTCCAATGGCTCTTTAACTTGTTGACCTCCAAGTTTTCTACCTCCTACCTACGAGGTGAGGTATATTTCAAAAATATAATCCAACCACATCATTCCTTAGCTCAAAAGTGGTTCCTTAATGTCTACCAAACTGATGTGCTAATTACTCATTGAAAGCCTTCTATACTCTCTAAATCTCTAGGTATCTCTCTTTTCTCTTCTTTCATATCTCCCCTTCACTTACCAATGTTGTGTTCCAAACACACCAAGTTACTTTTTGTTCCAATGACATCCACATTATACATCCCAACTCTTTGCCTATGTAGTTATAATTCTCTCCACCTGTCAAAACCTTGCCCATCTTAAAAGCCTTCCTCAGGGAACACTTCCTGATCTCCAAACTCTTCCCTCCCCATTCCCTTGAGAAAATGCATGTGATTTCTTTCTCCCCTGAATTTGCAACAAATTTTATTTGTACACTTCTGAGGTTGCTACTTAAGCCTTCTTATATGCAAGTCATGTATGTACTAATCTTGCCCCTCTTTTAGGTGTATAAGCAACTTAAAGACTAAAATGCAGACTTACTCATCATTGTAGTCCTCCAACCACCAGAACACTAAATTGCATATGGCAGAAATACCATAAATATTCATTGAATTTATCCGAATTAAAGCTCTTATAAATAGCCAAAAAAGTTTAGGTTCCATGTAAGAAGGATGGAGGCTCAAGCCAACTTAGTGTTGGCATCTGTGATGATTGGTGTTCTCAAAATTTCCACTTAAGGCTGATGACAGGCTCAAGCTCTGCTACAGTCAATGAATAATTTATTTGTGCAAAAAACATTCTGTTAATGGAAATCTTTTTATGGCTCAAGATCTAAAATATATTTACTGCCCTCTGGTTATTAAATGTTTGCTTTAATCATTAGTACACAAGGTAATGGCAAATTATAATTACAGGATCATTATATGCTTTTAAACTGATTGAATCAAGAATATTTCTGCTGAAATTCAGAAACTCCTCAGTGGATGGGGATGGGAGTGGATTACACTGGGACCAGCTGGCTCTCTGCTACCGCCAAATTTAAGAGCCTTAGGATGTTATTGTTAGAAATACCACCAATTGAGACAACAACTTTTGATTCGAATGGCTAATACACACTGATTTGAATGGTTAATACACTTCTTTGAGTTTAGTGCTCAAGTAAAAATGCCCCTACTTCCCTGAACTAGACTGTCTCAGCTGAATGCCTCAAGCAAAGGAAAGAGGAAGTGACTGTGTTTTTGCATTCCCTTGATTTTCTAGCCTGCACGAAAGTGTTCCTTTGCTGTGCGATTTCAGCAAGTCGTAAGGTGACAATGTTCATGCTTGTCAAAAGGAGAGGACAGCTATATTTTTCCCAAATGTTTTTATTTTAGGAGGCTGAAAGGTACACTTCTGGCTGCTGTGAGTACTCGGACAAGTACACATGTTCCTGGAGAGGTGAATTTGTGGGGGATTTTGGCAGGGGTAAGGTTGAGAAAACCTAAAACCATCCTCAGCTCTAGGGAAATATTTAAGGAGCTGGAAGAACAGCAAAAAGAGGAAGAAAACTCAAGTCTTCCAATGATTTCCTGTTTCCAGCTATAAATCCTCATGGAAAAAAAAAGTCGAATAGTAGAAAGTACATGCTTTTTATCTACTTTTATCTCAAACTCAACTGGTACACAAATTCATCATCCTACAGCCCAAGCCAGCTTCTGGATTCACTTCCCTTTTTCTATTAAAAATCCTATTCAAACTCTCAAAGCCCAGTGTCATCACTGACAGCTTCTTCCTGCTCCCCGCCCCCGGAAGCACATGTGCACACACACTCACACACACACCTCCTACATCCAATCAGGCAGCCCTATGTGGGCCTCCTGCACATTCTCTCTCGTCTGGGTCCTGTCCACCTGTATTGCTGTCACTGCAATTCAGGCCCTCAACACCTATCTGACCCTCCACTGCACAAAGTCAGATAGAAGGTGCTTTGAGTACAACTGTCAAACTTTCATAGGACAGGTCTAGGCACTGTGCCCTTGGGCACTGGGTGTATGGAATCCAGGGAAAATTCTCAGAAGTAGTCACTTGTGGAGGCATCAGCAGAGTCTTAAGGGAAATACTTTGAGCTGAAAGTAGCCACAAAGGCATGAGGATGCAGAACCAAGAAGTGAGAAGCTAAGGAAAAGACTGGAGGAAGTTAAGTCAGAATTCCAGCACAGGGTAGTATAGCCATGATAGATGGAGTGTAATCTATAAAAATAAAAACACTGAATCACTATGCTGTACACCCAAAATGAAGGCAATATTGTAAATCAACTATACTTTGATACAATAAAAAAGAAAGAATTCCTTGAACTTGGGATTTAAGTGTTCACTAAGGTTTTCTTAACAGTGCTTTCATCTGTGATGTACGTGTGGGAGGTGAGGGAAAGGGCATAACAGGAGGTGACAGCTTCTTGTGTGAATTAATGTTAAGTGCCTCCTAAGAGGCTTTCAGGGACTCTTGCACCCACTCACCCCACCCTCACCTCTACCCCCACGCCATCCAACACAACCCAGCCTGATTGAGTTTCCTAAAGTGCAGCTCTGATGACATAACTTTTTGGCTCAAAAATTTTCAGGGGCTTCCCAGCAATGCAGACCAAGTTAAATGTACATCCTCAGTGCTAAGCCTGTGACAGTTATGCTCCACATTCATAGCACAGCTACACCTGTACCTTCTAGGAAGCCTCCAGAACCCACTGTTATTTTATCTCATTAAGTCTTTGCAGAGATCAATTATTTTTGTTCTCATGGTCAAGACAGGGACAATAAAACACCTTTGTAGGAGAATGTATGGAGTTTTGTTTTGTTTGTGGCTGAGGGGGGTTGTTATTTTACTCCAAGACAAATTTTTTGCATTTGAAAAGATCCCCTACAAAGCATATAAATCTGTTTATGACTCTCTGCTCAAGGGCTTTCCTGGTGGCTCATATCGTAAAGAATCTGCTTGAAATGGGGGAGACCCAAGTTTGATCCCTGGCTGGGGAAGATCCCCTGGAGAAGGGCATGGCAACTCACTCCAGTATTCTTGCCTGGAGAATTCTATGACAGAGGAGTCTGGCAAGCTACAGTCCATGGTGTTGCAAAGAGTCAGACATGACTGAGCAACTCAACACACACAAAGACTTGCTAATTCATCTCCCTACTATGATTAAAATTAAATCTGTGCCCAGGTACCAATTTGAAGCTCCCGAAATGAATCTTAGATGAAAGCTCATAATCAAATATTTTCAATAAATTCAACACTTACTTATGGAATACCTACTACTTTTTTTCAACCTCTATTTTCAAGGCTGAAGAGGACACCAATGAAATAAAGATGCAGTCTTTGCCTTCAAGCAGCTTACAGAGTGGCAGATGTGATAAAAGTCCTACAGGTATCCCTTTACTAAAAAGCACAAACATAAAAATATGTACAAAAACATGACAGAAGAAAAATACCAAGTATTAATGGGACTCCAGGGTTTCTCAGCTGGCTCGGCGGTAAAGAATCTGCCTGAAATGCAGGAGAATTAGGAGATGCAGTTTCAATCCCTGGGTTGGGAAGATCCCTTAGAGAAGGAAATGGCAACCCACTCCAATATTCTTGCATGGGAAACCCCATGAACAGAGGAGCCTGGCTACAGTCCATGGGGTAGCAAAAGAGCAGGACACCAATGAATGACTAAACAACAAGGAGTTTCATAGAGAAGAGATAAAGCATGAAGACCTCCCTAGTGGGTGATGCTCTCCAATATCCAATCTAGTAATTCACAGTGAAAACTATAACTGCCAAGAGAACTAGAATTCCAAAAGCCATTCTTGATCTACAGGGATGCTGCTTGGAGTCTATGAGATTCTCAGAGCAAGGGAGTGATTGGTGAATTTCACAGGATCATCAAGGAAGTAAAGGTGCATTGCCTTCAAGATTCCTTAAAACTGTGAGATCTGGTTTTTCCCCCAACCTCCAATATGGCATCTCCTCACATGTTTCATGCTAAACAGAATATACATATGATATCAACAAATCTCTAGTATTTGAACACTCCCAGCAAACAGCACAGCACAGTCAACCAGACTGGTGACCTGGCATCGAATGACAAGCTGTCTGAAGCTGGGAGAACCAGGGTTGAATCCTGCTTTTATGACTCACTAATGCTGTGACTTGGAGCAAATCATTTCACTGTAATCCCCAGAGCCTCCATTTCCTCACACACAAAATTCAATGTAAGTAGTAGCCACACAATAGTTCTTGATTTAAGTGAGATCATCCCACGTGGAAGCCACTGGAAAACTGAAAAGCATTACACAAGTAATTATTCAGGTTATCCTAGAAACAAGGCATATGACTACTCAGTTCCATTGTGCAGGTCCTCTGTAGCCAATACAAGAGAAGGGGTCCTGCCACACACAGCCATCCTACACTGCAAGCTAAAGGAAGGGGCAGGAAGGAGAGGCAGGAGGGAGTACCGTGAAATGACAGACAACCAACCCTCAGTCAGCTTTTCAAATGGCTACAGAATGTTCAAGGAACAAAATGTGCTCTGCTCAGACTACTGGTTTAATTAATCTTGCTGATGATGAATAAATGAAGGGTAAAGGACTGAATGTATGAATGAATCTAGGCATAGTCCAGTGATGTGCCTGAAAAACAAAGCAGGAAGATGGAAATTTTATACAAGAGGTTAAAAAATAATTTTGAAAAAGTGAAATTCTGTAGCCCGAGAAGCTAACAGTAATGAGCTCCACTCACACAGACTGTAATGACCAAACAAACCACAGTCTGTGGAAGAGTTTATAGGTCCATAGGTTTCATGTCGGTTTAGTAAAACTCTCTTCGGGTAACTTAAAACATAAAGGACCCAACAGAAGAACTGTAGGCATCTGAGAAACCTATAAAAATGGCTCCATTTAAAGTAAATATTTTGAAGGCCACAACACATTGAAGTTCATAAGGTTTGCTCCGAATTATAGGTAACAGCAGGAAAAGCTGTATCAAACCATAGAGAACAGAGCACAAACCTTACTTGAAACCTCATCAAATCCTTATGCACATGCATGCATGCTCAGTCATGTACGACTCTCTGTGACCCCATCAACTGTAGCCAACCTGGCTCCTCTGTCCAGTGGAATTTTCCAGGCAAGAATACTGGCATGGGTTGCCATTTCCTACTCCAAAGGATCATTCCAATGCAGGGATCGAACCCATGTCTCCTGCATTGCAGGCAGATTCTTTACCATCTGAGCCACCAGGAAAAATGTGTCTAGATAAAATGGATTAAAAAATCTTCCATTTTATTTTCCATATTGGTATAAGTAATGACAAAAATAACTATAAAAACATATAAAGGAGCAGAAGGATGGATGAAAACTGAATCTGGGGAAATCAGAAAATACAGCAATTTCTACAGGAAATAGATTTACATAGTTTGGATTTTCTATTTCAAAGTAAGATTTTGATAACTTCTGACTCTTAAAATTACTATCATAACTGTTGAATTCTCAACAAATTAATTACTTCTCTGAAATCCGATTTCCTCAAATGAATATAGAATCCTTTACTCTTACTTTTCAGGATGAAGCAGCTATAGCAAAAAACCTGACTCTGCAGAACATATTTGGTGAATGCTAATAATTTTCACCCTCCGTCTTATCTTTCCTCAGCTTAAAGAAGACATACTACTTACATAATTCTGAAATAATTGCATTCAATGCAATGAGAGCATATACCTCTGTGCACCTGATTTAAAGGTCTATATAGTCCAGCTACTCGTACCTGAAAATGAATAAGGTCAAGATCGGGCAAAAGCACTGGCTACTTGAAGGACAATGGCAGGACATAAAAAGTCACATTATTATAAAGTAATTTGTATTTATTATCTTTTTACAAAAAATACCATAAAAGGAAGACCATCCTAATGATGACAGTTTTCTTTTTTTATCATGTAAAATTTTATCATGCAAACTTTCCCTTTTTATTTATCCTGTTTTCTATTACTAGCAGTTTTGAGTGGGGGAAAATGGACACATTTAAAAAATTTTTATTTGAAAAAAAAAAAAAAATCCTTGCTTGAGTCAATGGAGAAGACCAGGCTCACAGATAAAGTGATTGACAGCTTGCTGATAATGTCATATACGGCATGAAAAAAGCTCACCGGTTTCATATGATGTGTTTCTTATCAAAACAAGTATTTGTTTTTATGGAGTATTTCAACAAGTATTTGGTTTAATGGAGAAGAAGTACTCATCTCTATGAGCTCTGTCTACAATGACATGCTAAAGAATCAGTCATGCGATTAATAAAGTACAATTACTGTTACGTTTAAACCATGATTGTGACTTAACCACCGTGAATCACCATTGTTATTACTACTAGTTACTGAGTCTCTACCACCTGCCAAGAGTTTAATCCTCTTGTAACCTTATGAATTAAGTTGTGTCCTTATGTAACTCAAAAGAAAAATTATTTTAAAACACAGTGACTGACTTAACCAAAGATCTGACATAATCAAAGGTGCTCAGAATTCATAGTGAGATAAGCAGGAAGGCCAACATCCATTCTCACGAGGCACTTACAGAACAGTTTCCTAAACATAATTTAAATTAGGTCCCACCAACCAAATTTAACCGTTATACTCTGGGGTACTTTGAGAATAACTGTATAAGTCAATCCTTGTGAGCAGATGGAAAATGAAATGTGGCAGACAAACATTTAAATGAGTAGTTCAGAGTATCAGTTTTCATCTTCCATTATGGCTACTGAAGAAATTAAGGTTTTGCTTTTGAAACTTCTTTACCATTTCTCTTCCTGATGGGTTTTTCATCTGCTCCGTTGTTGTTCAGTGACTAAGTTGTGTCCGACTCTTTGTGACCCCATGAATGGCAGTACGCTAGGCTACCCTGCCTCCACAGTCTCCCAGAGTTTGCTCAAATTCATGTCCACTGAGTTGCCCTAAAAAATTTCCCAAAAGTACCATGTGCCCATAACAGTAAAAATTTGGTCACAGATGAATCTTGGGTCCATGAACCCATCAGGCCACATGAAAAGGTTCCTTGGGTTTCCACACTTAATATCTCTTCACTCACTGGGTGCTTAAAAGCTATACAAACAAATCAAGTTCGAGAGAAGTTGCCAAAGGAAGATTATGCTAGACAAAGCTAAAGCAACTGTTAGCAATGCATAAACCATATTCAACAGTATCCCTGAAAAACCACCTGACCCATCACGTCTGAAGATGCCCACAGGTAAAGCAGACACTGTTAGTTTGGTTTTGAAGTCTGTTCCCTGAATGGTTAGACACTTTCTTCTCATCTACCATCATTCATCAGATTTTTAAATACCTTCAGTTTATCCAGAGGAAAATTAAGTAACAAGCTGCACAATTTAGAATCATGAATAAAACATAGAATTTCAGAAACTCAAATCTTGTGACCTGGACTAGGAATACAAAATTTTTTCCACTTTTTCTGTTACTGTATAAAAAGTAAGCATTTGCCTGGTTAAAACAAAAATTAGCAAACCCTAAAATCAGTATTGTTTAGATCTCTGACTTTAAAAATCTGTTTGACAGAGCAGGCTTTACTATACTAACATCTTAACAGTAACCAAAGTCCTGTTCCCAGTAAATTTTGGCTTGGCAGCCCCCAAATTTGCTAAAAGCCTAAACTCTTCCTGGTTAAGAATTCTGTACCTTAAGAGCATTCTGAAGTAACATAGTGCAACAAGGAAGCTGGATTAAGCAAGTCCTTCAGATTGCTATTCTTATCACAGAAACCAAGCCTTCTGCAAAATGAGAATAAGGAGAGTTACTAATTTACTCAGGGTCTTCCCAGGTGGTGCAGTAGTAAAGAATCTGCCTGCCAATGCAAAAGACACAGGTTCAATCCCTGGGTCGGGAAAATGTTCCTTTTAGCAGGGGACCCCAACCACCCTCCCCTCACCCCCGGGGCCACACAGCAGGAGGTGTGTGGAGGTCAGGCTGGTGAGTGAAGCTTCACCTGTATTTACAGCTGCTCCCCCACACTCACATTACTGCCTGAGCCCTGCACCCTGTCAGATCCGCAGCAGTACTGAATTCTCATAGGAGCTCAAACCCTCCTGCTCTTGAAGCATCCTGAAACCACCATCCCCTGCCCTCAGTCTGTAGAAACACTGTCTTCCACCAAATCAGTCCCTGGTGCCAAAAGGGTTGGGGACTGCTGCCTGACACCTTAGATTTGAATCTGATACTGTATAGTACATAATATCTCACTAAAAGTAAAATCTGATATTCTCACATTACCTTAGATTACAACAAGCAAATAGTCATTAGAACAGTAAATGAAAGGATCTGGTTTCAAACTATAAATGACAACATTTTCTAATCTTCTCATCTTTCTCATCAGGTTGGTTCTGCTGATGTGGTGAAGTTCATTTAGATAGCATCCTAGACATCTTTCACAGGTTTTGAGGGCCTCAAATTATGAGTGTCAAAATTTCACATAAAGCTTAATATCTGGGTTGAGAGATCATTCCAATAATTTTGAAATCAAACCACATAGAAAGTACTTGACTCAACTTACCCAGTGGCTAAATGTTAAAGAATTGGTCAAAGAGTATTCCAAACAAATCAATTCACTTAATTTTTCAAGTAGATCTGATTACGGTTGTCTTTTAAAAAATTCAAAGACTCCACCTATTGAGGAAAGAGAAAAAAACACAACAAAGGATAGCATTTAAACCAGAGGAGCATTATATGATCTATATATTAGTAACATGGAAATCAAAGCAAGATTATTATTATTATATATCTAAGTTACTGTGCTACTTAAAACTGTAAAACAACAAAAGCATCTGACAACTAGATTAAATTTTCCAGTTTGAAAATAAAAAGAATGTTCAGGCACAGAAAAAGCAATAAGCAGAAGCATTTATTTTCAGTACTGATTGGCACACGGAAGTGATGACTATATAATGTCAGTTAGGATATGTATGTAAAATTAGAGATGAGTAAAAGATGTAACTGACTACTCTGGAATTCTATTCATTGATTCTTATTAATTTACTGATGCAATGAAAATGTGGAGGTTGCGGTTCTTTATAGCAGGTAGGTCCTAGTTATAGGCAATCTCTCTTGAGGAATATAAATGAATACCCAGATAGATCATTTGGGAGCATTCACTAGCATAAATTTCCAAATCATTCTTAGACTGTTACACCCTGTCTCCCACAGAAAGTGTTTACTAAAGACCCATAAACAGCTTAATTATGGTTCATAAGTAATATCAGTTAATTCTATTCATCTTACCCATAGATGTGTATTTTCTGAAGCTCAAATATTGACTTGCTATCTTAGCTTCAAGAGAAAGTTTGACAGAAGGCAAAGCTATATCTCAACTGACGAGAACCTAAGATAAATGGGAATCTGGGGGGCTGAACAGAAGAGTGAGAAAATTGGACAGCTTCTAGCTACTTCGGAATCAGGTCCTCCCAGGGTAGATTAAGTAACTTTAAAGTTCTAGGACATAAGAAACAACTATATTCCAGTGAAAGTTAAAAACCTATTGCAAGGTCATAAATATATAATTTTTATAATGCAATTTGGAATTAACCACATACTGTGGTTACTCCCCGAGTCCCACTACACATATTGTTAACAGAAAAATTGAGCTACCTCAGTTATTAAAAAAAAAAAGGTTTAAATAGATTTGTTCCCTACTATTTGAAGGTAGATGCTACAACAAAATGAAACAAAATTGTTCCCACTAATGGAGAAGACAAATTGTAGTAATAATACTAAGTAGAAATCCCCAGTAGCCATGGGAAATATGTTTTCAACACAACCAATGCCTAGATGCTAGTCTTGCTGCTATTCAAGAAACAGTTATCTAGGAAACTCATCTGGATATGGTCCTCATTAATGGTAATAAATAGTCTTAATTATTATTCTAGGGTTCTTGCCATAACTATGACAAGACAAATGTCAAATAGTTTGGTTATTTTAATTACACTGGACCATTACATTGTTTAGGTTTAGAGTATCTGAACAATGAAATGCAAAATGGTACAATGCACAAAGCTTTCACATTGAGTATCTAAGAGCTGGAAAATATTTTTTTGGCACTTTTCCAGGCCCTTTATGAAAGAGTTAGTTATACAAAGGTGCTTTCAAACAATGTTCAGTAGCTAGCTTCCTATCATCTCTGGGTGCTTACACGATGGTTTTGTGCTATCATACTGTTTAGGTTAGCCACTTTCTAGGAAAAATCTAGGGCACTGCCCATCATGATACAGAATGACTTGAAGATCCTAAGAATCCTTTCCTCATTGATGCTTCAATGTATAATGTGAAACTGACCTGTACAAGTGTCTAGATCTACCATCACTCTGTTCATTATTTAGATGAAATATTGTTTTCTTAAATCATGTATTCATATTTCTTGCTTCACTTCTGGCATCATTTCATGGTTGGCCACCAAGCCAGAATCTTATTTAGGTTTTTCGTTCACAATATAGCAAGTATGCGCTAGTTTCAAAATAACTAGGACTATCTGAGTGGTCAGTGATTTCGAATTATTTAGGAATTTTTCAGCATGAGTGCTCCCTAAAGTGAAAGTGAAGTCGCTCAGTCATGTCTGACTCTTTGCAACGCCATGAACTGTAGCCCACCAGGCTCCTCCATCCATGGAATTTTCTAGGCAAGAGTACTGGAGTGGGTTGCCATTTCCTTCTCCAGGGGATCTTCCCGACCCGGGGATTGAACCCGGGTCTCCCACATTGCAGGCAGATGCTTTTACCGTCTGAGCCACCAGGGAATCCCTATGAAGTGCTCCCTACCAAGTTTCAAAAGCAGTAAGTACAAAATATATTAATTATATGTATGGATGATTTAGTTAAATGATTGCCATAATTTACACAGAAGGTATAGATATGTTGCCTGTGTAACAAGTGAGCCCCATGTTTGCAAACCACGATACAACATTCCCTAGAAATGTTCATTTCCTTAGAAATGACTAACACCTGAGAGATGATGGTTGAATCCCTATAATTCTTACACCATGCAGTAGGACCTATCTAAAATAATTTTGTAACCTGATGAAAGCAGTTGAATCCCCACCTCCTTACATTCATTTTGTTTTTATTGCCTGCCTTACCACACTAGGAAAAAAGGAAAACAAGACCAAAAATAAAAAACCACCCCACCTCAGTCAGTGGTCTTTGGGCTCCATCAGAAAATCTAAATACATCTGAACTTCGTATTTCTGTCAAGTATGTGGTCTAAACAATAGAGTAATTTATCATTAGCTAATATTTGATTGTGCTTGTCACCAATTGGCCTAGGTTAGTCATTTTTACATAATAAATCCATATATCTACAATGCTGGATTAGAGGGACTTTTTCTGGCTGAATAGTTCCCCATGTAATACACAGCAACAATGCTCCCTGAATTGACAAGGCTATTCTAAGAACACTTCAGCTGTCCACGCTGTTGCCACAGTGAACACAGTAAATTACTCTCTCAGGAGCATGGAAACTACCCTTGAAGAGAATGAAGGGTACCTTGGAGTAAGTTTGTGAACTGTAATGTCTTCATAGCCCTGTACTATGGATTAGTGGTCATGGAGATTCCTCCTTGCACTGAGGATGAGGCTGAGGCCCAGAAGGTTTCAGACACTTTTCCTGGGCCACAGCCGGTAGGGAGGTCTCCTGACTACTCTTCCACCATTTTCCCCTTTACATCACAGAGCTTCTTTGCTTTCCGTAAGCAAAAGTTCAATAATCTTGACCAGGAGATTACTGAGGACCAACGACATTAAAGACACTTCTCAATTTAGGAAGAGAAGATAATGGGTGCAAAGTGAGTGAGAATAGGCCCACAAATACCACAGGTGTCACTCTATCCTCTTGAGCATAGTTATAGTCAAACTACTTCTTTGAGAACTTAATAAAAAACTGGCCAAGAAGAATAAAGAGACTGAGAATACCTTGAGACTCTTACATACCCAAAAGATTTGGGCATATTTTGGCAGAGCTCCAAAATAACATTTAGAAAGCAGTGTCCTAACAGCCAGAGTTATTAGCACAGCTGCCTTACTGGGTCATAAATATTATTTTTCCTTATAAATAACATAACAACACTGAAGATGTTTTTAACCAGAGAAGCACCCTGAATCCTACCACGCAAACACAATCATATTCATTAAAAAAAAATTAATCCAGTATTTATTTCCCTCCATGCAACCCACTTCAGTATTCTTGCCTGGGAAATCCCATGGACAGAGGAGCCTGGCAGGCTTACCGTCCATCGGGTCCCAAAAGAACTGAACAGGACTTAGCAACTAAACAATAACAACAAAGCATATTTTCACAAAGATGCTCTCATAACATCTCTTGCATCTCATGCATAATTATGCATTCTATCTTTTCATTTAACATTTCATAAACACATTATGTATTTCCACATAAGTCACAAGTTCACATTTTCATCAGCCATATAATGTTCAGTCGCTCAGTCGCGACTCACTCTTTGTGACCCCACGGACTGCAGCACACGAGGCTTCCCTGTCCATCACTGGATCTTGCTCAAACTCATGTCTATCGAGTTGGACATGACGTCATAGTCCAGAGGGTTTGCATACTTACTTAGCCATTTCCTTAATCATTCCTATATGTGGGAGTATTTCAAGTATTCTCATTTGCTTTTTTTAAATTTTATTTAATTTTTAACACCAAAAACAGTTTTTATTGGGTTATAGTCCATTAATGATGCTGTGATAGTTTCAGGTGACAGTGAAGGGACTCAGCCATACATATATCTCATTTACTTTTAACACTAGAAACACAACGTTTTCCTTAAAACATTAACAAAAATATGACTCTTAAATCAAAGGGTATGAATATTTTATGGCCTTCATAAAAAAGCCTTATGGATGTGAAGAGACTGAAATGACCTATAAAGTGACCAGCAACATATGAGCATTCTACTTTCACCAAACTTCCTCACCATGGCATGTGATTAATTTTTTTGATTTATTTAATATAAAATGGCATTTCAGAGTTACTTTTCTATTTTAATGGAAATCATAATCTCATATTTTAAGATAATTTTAGTATTTCAACTTTAATATAAAATTTAATATAATTCTATTCATATAATTTGACTATTTTTAAGTTATATGTTTTATATGAATTTAAATGGTCTTCAATATAAGAAATACATTAATTGTCTACAAATTGTCCTGTAATTTTATTGTTGGATATTCACCAGTTAATATGTCTGGCGTGTATTTGGATTCTCAGTGTGAGGAATATATTCAAAGATTTTTGACAAATCTCAGGCTCCCATAATCCTGCCTACTAAGCTTGGTGTGTTATATTTTATGTATAGATTGTATTATTATGGGTTCGTTTCTGGCTTCCTCTATCTGTTACCTTGATCTACATATTTAAAAGGGAGTGTTTGTTCAGACCTAGCAAGTGTTATGTGATTGGCACTGAGTCATATAGTTGTCATGTTCATTATCATATGAACTTGTGTGTGTGTGCATTGGGTAATTTTAATTATTGTTACTGTTCCATAGTATGTTTGAATATACAGTAGGCCTAGATTCTATTCCCTAGTCTCTTTTTTTCAAATATTACTTGATATTTCCTTGTGTGAACATGTATACTTGAGAAATCCTCACCTATTTTCCCAGATTATATTCTTTGATTAAGTGCATTTTCCACCCTCTATATTCAGCCATACCCAAACAATTCTCATTAACAGTCTGAAAAGAATCGTGTTGAATCACAAATATAAACATCTGTTCAATATTTTGTTTTCTCGTGTGGAAAAAAACATAGTATATGATATGCACCTCTCTACTACCTTTCAACCTTTATATTCAGTAAGCATTTACATGTCTTTTCCTGTTGTGTCTTTCCTCATTTCCACTTCACTTGCTTGGAAATATTTCCTTCTCAAGTCTAGCTACTAAGCTGCATTAATTCCTCACAAAGTCCCCTGAATAATACCCTGTACATGTAGGTGAATACTGATGAAATACAAGACAAGTATTTTAAGTCCTATCTTAAAACATCTTAATTGTCTCAACAAAAATGAAAATAACCTGTCTGTAAATGAGACAAGCACCACAAAATAAGAGCTCCATCAACCACTTTATTTTCTTAGTATATTTACAGGACAAATTCCCTGAGTTCATTTAAAATGAAGCTGAATGACTGAGGTTACCAAATACCCTCCTCTTCTCCCTCCATCTTGACCAATATTTCTGATTTCTGTTCTCTGTTAAATAGGTTTGAATTAAAAGAGAGAGAGAAAAAAACACAGGGAAATGTAAATGACTTAAATTAAATAAAATATTTTAAATGTAAACCTGACTGAGAATAATCCACATGTTGTTATATTAATACATCATAATTAAATCCACACATTATCTTCCTTGATTTAACGAACCTAAATCTTCTTTAAAAGTCATATTTTATGAAATCCAGAACTGTAGATACTACGGTGAAAAAGGAGGAGAAGGACATACAGAGGAATGGGAGGGGAGAAGGCAGAAACATTCATCTTGTGAAGGTAGGCAAATAAGGACAGAAGCTATTTTCCATCCACACTTAGAAAGTCACACTTTGTGTCAAACTGAGTGAAAGCATGAATGATGTGCTTCTCCACTTTCCTGAAGAAAAAACACGTAGAAAATGTGGCGTAGAAAATGTGGCAAATATTTAATCTGAGCCTTGTTTCCTGAAAGACTGCAAGATGCCCACAAATTTTCTTTCCCAGAGTTCAAAATAGCAAGCTGAGTGGGTGTAAGCACTTCAAGTGCAAAGTAGAAAAAAAAAAAAAGGTAACTAAGGAAAAGGAAGTCATCCTTCTTGCTCCTCAGTTTGAGAATTTTAAAAGAGGTCCTTTAAAGGACTTGTAAAGATTTCTATCTAGCATCTGCCTGGAATCAGAACACAAATACAGTCCTGAACACGTAAATGGAGCCCGTCAGCCACTTTTAAATGGTACAGTGTCCATGTAAAGACCACATTTACAACCTCATTGTTACAGCAAGAGTGTGCAGTTTCTATTCAGTTACAACCAGATACTTAAATATAACAGTGACAGAAAGGGAAAGTTAGTTGAAGGACCATGGGGCTCGCTGCCACACCCAGGAAGAGGGTGGGGTCTACAGTTCTGTGTGGGTCCAACTTTCTTAAAGTTCCCAGGAGATACTAATATACGTGCCTGAGGTCTATACTTTAAGAAGCAAGGCTCTAGTCAATCACAATGGCTTACTGACTGCCAGACAACAGAAATAATAATCAACAGCTACAAATGTTTGCAAGGCACCTAACAATGGGTTACCTGTTAGAGGTGATAACCAAGTGTATATGATTAGCCCTAAGCTAACCCATAAGAAAGAAAGTGAAGTTGCTCACTCGTGTCTGACTCTTTGCCACCCCATGGACTCCTCTGTCCATGGGATTTTCCAGGCAAGAGTACTGGAGTGGGTTGCCATTTCCTTCTCCAGGGGATCTTCCCGACCCAGGGATTGAACCCAGGTCTCCCACACTGTAGGCAGACGCTTTACCGTCTGAACCACCAGGGAAGTTCTATAAGAAACCATAAGAAACGATTTTTTTAAAAAATAAGTGATAAATGCTAAAGAGTGTGGTAATGATTCTAGAATAATAGGAACTGAAAACAGGAAGAGATCGGACAGGGCTGGAATAATGGCAAGGGGTTTCAAAGAGCCAGGTAGACTTGGTTGAGCCTGCATTTGGGAGGATTTGGATAGAGAAAGAGCCGGGGACCAGAAAAGGACGTTCTAGAAGGGAGCTACATGCCTGGAGTTCCAATAAGAGAAAACTACATCCCTTGCTTTCCAGTTGTAAATATCATCATTAGACATTTTAACCAGAATTCATTTTCAACCAAGTCTAGGGAATTTCTGACTTTTGTTTAAAATGTGTACACTTGGGACTTACAATGCTGTTTTGGGACAGCAAAGCAACAGGAAATCTTGTTTTAGTCTTAAATTTTCTTCATTGACAATACCATGTGTCATTAAATGACATTTGATAGGTGTAAGCCTGGTAGCACAAAACTCCCATTTCTGCATATATATTTGGGCTTCTTTGGTAGCTCACATGGTAAAGAATCTGACTGCAAGGCAGGAGACCCGGGTTTGATCACTGGGTTGGAAGGATCCACGGGAGAAGGGAATGGCAACCCACTCCAGTATTCTTGCCTGGAGAATTCCATGAACAGAGGCGCCTGGTGGGCTACAGTCCATGGGGTCACAAAGAGTCGGACACGACTGAGTGGCTAAACACATATTTATGTAATGTATGCCTCTGATTAATCTATGTCTTTAATAATGAATGATTTTAACAGCATTAGGATAGAACTTTTCACTGTAATAGAATTAATAATTTTCTGTTATTCAGAGTGTTTCCTATTATTCAGAGTCTACTTTTATTATAAAAATAAACACTTTTTTCTCCTAGAAGATACTTTTGGATGGCACATACCCACACAACACCCCCACTTCCAGCAATATTCTTCCTTTTTCTCCCACACTGGCTGACAATGGGAAGAAAACATCCAGAAACAGAATGAAATTATTAATGAATTATATCTGAGGGCTTTGGTTTTTTTTTCAAAAAAATCTCCTTAAAGAGATTTTCTCACCAACCCCCCCAGTAGGTCAGATATATTGATCCAACAGGAAAGGAACAGAGGATTACAAGGGTCAATATAAACATGGAAATTCGAACTCTAAACTTTTTTTACTGAAGAAAATTATAGGGAGACAAGGGTACCTGTAAGCTGCAGGAGGGAAGAACGCATTTGAAAGAGAAACAGTGTGTTTTAGTCTCAAGGCAGGTGAACACTCTCATCAAGTTCCAGTTCTGTCTTTGGCACTATCAACCTTATCGTGTGTGCACGCTAAGTCACTTCAGTTGAGTCCAACTCTCTGCAATGCTATGGACTGTAACCTGCCAGGCTCTTTTGTCCATGGGATTCTCCAGGCAAGAAAACTGGAGTGAGTTGCCAAGCCCTCCTCCAGGGGATATTCCCAACCTAGGGATCGAACCTGCATCTCTTACGTCTCCTGCATTGGCAGGCAGGTTCTTTACCACTAGCGGGATGGGAAGCCCTTCAGCCTTATCACCTTATCATAAAGAGTAAGAAAAGATATGTGGGCTACTTGCAAATACTACACTTCATGTGAACATTAAAAGCCATGACTGTGGTTTAATTACAACTACTGTAAGAAGAGAGTGAAAAAGTTGGCTTAAAGCTCGACATTCAGAAAACTAAGATCATGGTATCCGGTCCCATCACTTCATGGCAAATAGATGGGGAAACAGAGGAAACAATGGCTGGCTTTATTTTTCTGGGCTCCAAAATCACTGTAGATGGTGACTGCAGCCATGAAATTAAAAGATGCTTACTCCTTGGAAGAAAGTTATGACCAACCTAGATAGCATATTCAAAAGCAGAGACACTACTTTGCCAACAAAGATCCATCTAGTCAAGGCTATGGTTTTTCCAGTGGTCATGTATGGATGTGAGAGTTGGACGGTGAAGAAAGCTGAGCACCGAAGAATTGATGCTTTTGAACTGAGGTGTTGGAGAAGACTCTTGAGAGTCCCTTGGACTGCAAGGAGATCCAACCAGTCCATCCTAAAGGAGATCAGTCCTGGGTGTTCATTGGAAGGACTGATGTTGAAGGTGAAACTCCAGTACTTTGGCCACTTGACGTGAAGAGCTGACTCATTTGAAAAGACCCTGATGCTGGGAAAGATTGAAGGCAGGAGGAGAAGGGTATGACAGAGAATGAGATGGTTGGATGGCATCACCGACTCAATGGACATGGGTTTGGATGGACTCTGGGAGTTGGTGATGACAGGGAGGCCTGGCGTGCTGTGGTTCATGGGGTCGCAAAGAGTCGGACATGACTGAGCGACTGAACTGAACTGAACTGACTGACTGTGCCTTCTGTTTCTGTCCTATAAAACTTCCCTGTGCTTGCTCGAAGATGAAATTTAGGTAATGGATTATGGCAAAACTCTCCAAGTTCGAAGTCTGTAAACTCGAACATGATAAGATACATTCATCACTACCGCTGTGCTAAGGCCCTGGATTTGCTTCTTGGATCAGGAAGATGCCCTGGAGGAGGGCATGGCAACTCAATCCAGTATTCTTGCTGGAGAATCCCATGGACCTGGTGGGCTACAGTCCACAGGGTCACAAAGAGTCAGACAGGACTGAGCAACTGAGCACACACACACACACACACACATATTCAGGATGAACCAGTGGTTACCTACTCCCCCAACCTAACCCACATAGGCATACACTCATAATGACAAAAAATAGAGATTACTATGAGACTGTTCACTGTGAATGGCTGCAAAACAGTAAGTAGAAGGCAAACGGACATGCCCTAATAAGATCACGAGGTTTATCCTCTACAAATCTCTTCCTCTTTCTATTCTGAACCCTTTCAGGTGTCCTCCCCTAACTAGGTCAGGGATCGTGAAAGCAGCACTCCCCATCTATTGCAAAAAAAAAAAAAAGAGAGAGCTAACAATCTTTTTCATACTTGGCTGCTGAAAATGTAATACATTCTCATTAGAAAAAGAATTTACTTTATGAAAACAAACAAAAGTACTTGGGACAGGATAAAACTTATTACAAACCAATAAATAATGGCTGGCGATGAGGTTTATTTGGGGAATGCATTTTACTAGAATAAAAGTAAGAAACCCCCACACACACGCTTTGGGAGATGCTGTTATTAATACCATGAAGACCCTGTGCAAGGCACCGTGTCCTCTAAACCACAAGACATGGTCTGCTTTCAGTTTTGTGAGACCATTTCTGTTTGAATCGAACTGGCCCTTCTGAAGACAGTTCCTCAGGGAGACATATCCTCTCCCTCCCCTTCTCTCTCTTCCCTACCCCCCGCCCTCTGGTTTGGATCTGGCCTTTTGCTTAGTCATAAGACTTAGCCCCACGTTTTCTTCTCTCATATCTCTCTCTATAACGCTCTGTGTTTATGCATCCACCTACTTTTAGAAAACACCCACCCATATTTATCAGCAGTTTTAAGAGTTAACTTTACAGCAGCACAGACTTCTAACTACAAGCCTGCAACCACCGTGGAAAAAGGTTTGGTGAAAAAGAGATTTCCCAAGCCAGAACTGATGTCCTCACTAACCGGGCTGCCAGGCCTAGATCAAATGAAGGTCGACGCACAGTCCCCAGAGGAGGCTGTTCAACTCGTCGGGTCGGTTCCCCTGAGCCCTGCCAAGGAGGCCCTGCAGACTGACAGCCGACCTGGCAGAGCTGGTGTCTTCCCCTGGGCGGGCAGAGAGGCCCTCCCCCAAGGACGGGCACCAAGAACCGGCAGAGGCAGAGCCCAGCTGAGCAGCTAGGGGCAGCCACTTGGGGCGACACAAAGGCAGTTCCCTCTGCCTCGAGAGGCTTAGAAAGCCCTGATGATGACTTGGGCTGTCGAAATGTGTACTGTGAGACAGGTCGTCCCTCCTGGCACTGTGGGTGCACGAAGCTAAGGCCGGGGCAGCAACAACAGCCTGGCCTGAGGACAGCCTGCTCCTTACATCAAAGCTGGAGGCCCTGGGAGGCTGGCGAGCAGCCAAAGACGCAAAGAGCAGCAGGGGAGTGTGTTGCCTTAGGATAATAGCAAACTGGGACAGGGTAGAGTCTGTGAATTCTAAGCACCGGGGAGGTCTGCTCAGAGATTTTACCCTCTCCTGTCAGGGATGTGATTTAATTTCCTTTGAAGAAAAAAAAGAAAAAAGAAAGGGAGAAAAAGAAAAGAATATACATTCCCAAACCTTCTGTCTGCAAAAGCAGACACCACAATGCAAGTTAATGCACTCTGGTCCTTTTCAGCTTGCAGCCACTGTCTAAAACAATAGGGCTAAGTGAGATGTGACGTTCTCCCGTCCATCCTAACAGGGCATTAAGTCTAAGGGGTAATTGAGATCATTGAAATGCAAACATCACTGTTCCATTGCTAATATCCTCCCAGATATTTCCCATCAATTCCGTTTAATTAGAGGAGCACCGCATGTTAATTATAACCTGACAGTTTTATTTATTTGACAGGACACAGCATAGAGTCTCATTTTAAGTAACAAGAATGAGAACTTACGTTGAGGCTTCGAACTCTGTCACAAAGATGACTCAGCTCTCGGTCCTAGAATGTTCTTCCCAGAAAAGTTGACCCAACTTGCTCCCTGGTGGTTCAGTGGTAAAGAATCTGCCTGCTAATGCAGGAGACATAAGAGACTTGGGTTCAATCCCTGGGTTGGGAAGATTCCCCTGGTGGAGGGCCTGGCAACCCACTCCAGAATTATTGCCTGGAGAATCCCATGGACAGAGGAGCCTGGTGGGCTACAGTCCGTGGGGTCACAAAGAGTCAGACATGACTGAAGTGACTTAGCATGCATACACACACACAACAAAAATGAGAGTTCATTCAGGAATTAATTATTTCTCTCCTCCTCACTTTACTGCATAGCTTTTTGCATAAAAACATACAGAAAACAAAGTAACAAAGAAAACTCTGGAAGGGAGTAAAGAAAAATCAATCCATTACTCTCCCTTCTGGAATGTGATTCCTCAGGACCAGGATAGATGCTGTGAACGAACCGAAGCCTTTTCAAGGAAGCAAGCATCACAAGGGAACATGGTACCTATGGGCTAACCAGTGACTGGGTGTCTCCGTGAGAACCCGTACTGAATAAATCCTCCTTAGAACAGAGAGCGCCTTGTGAGCGTTCCTCCAGAGGAAATGAATACGAGTTGAGGTCACTCAACCCTAATCCACCCTGTACATCAGGGTCATCCTTCCACACATGCTCCACTAAGGCGGTAGTTCGTCAGGGCCCAGCGAGTCACCCCTAGTGGCATGCTGGGGGTGGAATAACTTCCAACTCCTTGCTCATCCGGTGTGGGGAAGGCCAAGGTACAGAGTTTTACTTGACTGCATAAAATGTAGAGCTATTTTCAGCTTCTGAATCATTGCTCTGGCTCTTTTACCAGTCCTAAAGCCATAGTACAACCCTATTCAATTTTAACTTATTTGAACAGAAGCAAACCCTTGAACTTAATCCTGAGGAATTTCAAAAAAAAGATGAAACTGTGAAATGGAAGGGGGGAAAAAAAACCAACCAAAAGAGTTTTACAAATATTTGCAATTTAAAATGGTCACCATTGGGATGCAGTGGTTCCCTTCTATTATCTTGGAACTCAATATACAAACCCTGGACAGTTAACCCGTAGCAAGACTTGGGTGCCTGAGGACACAAAGCAATTTTGTTTTAGTTACACTTCTAAGACTCTGAAGAGAAACATTAAATAATGGAGATTTTTTAAAAACTGCTAACTGATATAGGAAGAACCTTAGCTATTTCTGTAATAATTCCACTGGGATTTGTGCTGGATATTATAAAAACAGGATGTTTTGTTTGTTGTTCCTCATAAAAGACTACCAAACCAGTTATAAAGCTACAAAAGACAACAAAAAGACAAATCTATGTGAAGTATTTATGAAGCCTGATGGAATTTTTATTCGTGTATTTAAAATTTTTGCTGAATGTGGGATGACCTCTGGAGACATATTTCTTGTTTTTATGAATGCCAAAAGGGAAATAGTTACATAACATAATTCTGCAGTGGTCCAATATCAGAGTGCAGAGAACTTAATCTTAAATACAGGACAGTCAGAGATGAGTCTTCAATGCTAGGACCTCTTAGTTTTAAAATTAACATGGATTAACCCATGAATACCTGTCCCATTTAGAGAGAAGCTGATCCCAATAATATAAAGATTCCAATAGCAAACTTTTTTTTTTTTAATACTCCTTCAAGGCAATGTGATAAAGCTACTGGTACCAAAGGATAATATTAGTGTATTTAGAGATGATTTTAAATGGGTATGACTAGCACACCCAGATACACAATCTTATCAGTGTGTATGAGGGGAAAGGAGGAGGACGCAGCAGGGTTGCTGTTGTTGTTCAGTTGCTAAGTCGTGTCCAACTCTTTTGCAACCACATGGATGTAACCGCCAGGCTCCTCTGTCCATGGGATTCCCCAGGCAAGAATACTGGAGGGGGTTGCCATTTACTCCTCCAAGGGATCTTCCCGACCCAGGGATGGAACCGAGTTTCCTGCATTGCAGGCAGATTCTTCACCGCTGAGCCACCAGGGAAACCAGCAGGGGTCATCACTCTGTAAATTAAATCATGATTTTTCACTACTTCTGCCTAAGTGAACAGAAGCCTACATATCATCCCCATATCCTGACCCACAGAGCTCCACTTAGGAGTGAAGAGTAAGTGGAGAGGAAGTGTATCTAGGAAACAATTACACCTAAATGTTCTCCAGGCAGACAGCTGAGTTCTGCACTGTTCATTCAGAAGCCTTTTGAAATAGCTGGAAAACCCACTCAAAAAACTATACCTGCTACCAGGACTCTATGAATGAGTCTCCATTCAAGCCAAGTTCAAATACCTGGTTGACCATGAGTCTAGGAAGGAAATAAAGGCTTCTCTTCTCTTCTTTTAGTTCTAGGAGCCACAGCTAATCAACAAGGTTTCATTTTCTATAAAACTATAAGCAAATGTCTTTTTAATATCCAGCCACTTGCAAACAATTCTGCCTGGTGAAATAAAAACTGTTTCCTATTTCAGTATCTATAATTTGCAGTTTCTGTCACCTGGTAACATACTCAGCAACCATTTTCTCAGTAGCTGTCACACACCAGGCACTGTGCTACATCCAAAGGTCCAGACATGTGTTTTCTGACCTCAACAAATACCTGGTGTGCAGGTAGGAGGGAAAGTGCCATAGTCCAGGTTACAACAGCACCCACAGGAGAGTGAGGCACAGTGGTCAAAGAAGGGCTGAGAGTGAAGACACTTGAAATGGCCTGGAATAATAGCAGAAGCTTGTCAGGCAGACAAACAGAAAACCAGGTTTGGGAGAAAACAGTATATTTGGTTTTAGAACAAACTAGGTTTGAGGTTTTGAGGTGCCTTAGGAATATTCAGATAGGGACTTTCTTGGTAGTCCAGTGGTTAAGATCCCACGCTTCCAATGCAAGGGGCGCAAGTGTGATCTCTGGTCAGGGAACTAAGATCCCACATGCCACACAGAGTGGCCAGAGAGAAGAAAAAGAATTTTCAGACAGACATGTCCAAGCAGACAGCAGGACATATAGATATAAAACCCAAGAATATGGGAGCTGAAACTCAGTTTGGAAGACCACTAGCATCATCGGTATCTAGGGTAATATGAAGCAATGGGCCTTGTCAATGATTTGGGAAGCTATAGACACAAAAGGCCTAGGGGCTGTACTCCGGGGAGAGCCACAGAGACTGGGGAGTAGGGAAGGGGCTGAGGACAGAGGTGGGCACCAGGTCACCAGCATCACAGAGCCAAGGGGAGAAACAATTAAATGACAAACAGTGCCAAATACAAATAAAAAAATAAAACAAATAAGTTAAAAGATTTCACCGAATTTCAAAATTAAGAGGTTACTGAGATTCCTTTCTAAAGTAGGTAGTCAAAACTGTGATGCAGTTGAGAGATAGGTAACTTGGGAGGTAGAAAATCCATTAGGATTATTGATTTCAGTTTGCTTGTTTGTTTACGTCCCAAATGTAAAATATTTGAACATGCTTAATCTTTCAAGTTGGGGGATCTATTTAAAAGCCATAGCCCTGAAAAGAAAAAAGTGTTCTAACAAGATTTTACTGAATTACACTTTAGCCACAGTGGAGAGACAGTTAAAAGTCGACTGTGGGAAAGTAAAATTTCAAATTCTCAACAATTAATTAATGACTTACAATATTTGGGGGAACCAAAAGGAATCAGTAAGAAATTACACAAACTGGGAATACCAGACCACCTGACCTGCCTCTTGAGAAACCTATATGCAGGTCAGGAAGCAACAGTTAAAACTGGACATGGAACAACACATTGGTTCCAAATAGGAAAAGAAGTACGTCCAGGCTATATATTGTCACCCTGCTTATTTAAGTTATATGCAGAGTACATCATGAGAAATGCTGGGCTAGAAGAAGCACAAGCTGGAATCAAGATTGCCGGGAGAAATATCAATAACCTCAGATATGCAGATGACACCACCCTTATGGCAGAAAGTGAAGAGGAACTAAAAAGCCTCTTGATGAAAGTGAAAGAGGAGAGTGACAAAGTTGGCTTAAAGCTCAATATTGAGAAAACTAAGATCATGGCATCTGGTCCCATCACTTCATGGCAAATAGATGGGGAAACAGTGGAAACAGTGTCAGACTTTATTTTGGGGGGCTCCAGAACCACTGCAGATGGTGACTGCAGCCATGAAATTAAAAGACACTTACTCCTTGGAAGGAAAGTTATGAACAACCTTGCCAACAAAGGTCAGTCTAGTCAAGGCTATGGTTTTTCCTGTGGTTATGTATGGATGTGAGAGTTGGACTGTGAAGAAAGCTGAGTGCTGAAGAATTGATGCTTTTGAACTGTGGTGTTGGAGAAGACTCTTGAGAGTCCCTTGGACTGCAAGGAGATTTAACCAGTCCATTCTAAACAAGATCAGTCCTGGGTGTTCTTTGGAAGGACTGATGCTAAAGTTGAAACTCCAATACTTTGGCCACCTTATGTGAAGAGTTGACTCATTGGAAAAGACTCTGATGCTGGGAGGGATTGGGGGCAGGACGAGAAGGGGACAACAGAGGATGAGATGGCTGGATGGCATCACTGACTCAATGGACATGAGTTTGAGTGAACTCCAGGAGTTGGTGATGGACAGGGAGGCCTGGTGTGCTGCGATTCACGGGGCCGCAAAGAGTCGGACACGACTGAGCAACTGAGCTGAACTGAATTGGAGACGTTTAAAAAGTAAAACCACTAAAAGGCAAGGGTAAACTTTGGTCATAGGATTTTTCAAGCTGAACAAAACTTTACAGATCGGATATCCACTTAAATCCCTTATTTTAAAACAGATTTTAACTCCACACAATAATACCAACTTCCACTGGGAAATATCAAAACCATATTTAAAGAATGCAAGATGAAAGAAATTGGTCATGACAAAAAGGAGGCAATTCCTAAACCTGGCAGTTTTAGGATTCAAAATTTCCAGGAAAGGGTCCCCTCAAGGGTCCACTGACATCCCATACTCCTAGAACCTCATGACTAACTCATCCTGCTCAGACTGATGTCATGTCCCTCAGGGGTCGGTCCTCACTCTGAAAGTTACTACATGACCAAGAAATCCTGAAAAGGGTAAATGAGAATTTATACCAAGGTAAAAAACAGTAGTGTCCATGTGATGACTTGTGTTGTGGCATGACTGTAATTGAAAACCTAATTTCATTCATGTGATGAAAAAGTCAGGAAAAAAAGTTTCTTTAGAACTTTGGAAATGACTTATAAGTCAGTTTCTGGGAAACATGAAAAATAATAGAAGCACTTTTGTACTTCTTTTATAAGTCTAATTTATAGCTTTCCAACTCCCTCGGTCTTTATGTTTTAAATAAGAGATGAGAAAAAAAAATCACCCAGAGGAACCATCTTTATCAGGCCTGAAATAAATAAGGCCTGGTAATGGGATTTAGGCTCCCAGCAAAGACTGGGATCCACCTGCCCTCAGTCTGGCAAGATTTAGGACTGTGGTTCTTTCACATGGAAGCACATACATACACTGAGCATTACCTTATTTCTTTACAAGAAGTAGCAGACAGTTTTGGCAGCCTAGACTCTTTTTAGAGTCAGACTTTCATACAAAAAAACTTAAAAGTTTGGGCTCACTGCTGAAAACATTAAGAAAATAGGAGATCTAGAAAGAGTAATGGAGTTTGAAACAATCATCACATAGAATGATATAAACATTTTATGTCAACATTTACTGAGTCCTTGCATCCCATCAGTGTACTGATTCATGAGTATTTTCTGATTAAATTTTTCATGAGGCAGGTACCATTATTGCCTCCCTCAGAGAGGGCTTAAGGATCCGAAAGTTTAAGAAATTTGTCCGTGGCCTCATAGTAAATGTTGAAAATGCCCTTTTAATCTAGGGAGTCTGACTCTAAACCAACACTCTTGAAAAGATATATATATAGTGGCAATATAAAAAGTTTTTTGAGTTGAAGAAATCCAAGTTCCTTGTAATTGTGTGTGTGTGTGTGTGTGTGTGTGCACGCAGTTGCTCAGTTGCATCTGACTCTTTGCAACCCCATGGATTATATCCTATAAGGCTCCTCTGTCCATGGAGATTCTCTAGGGAAGAATACTGGAGTGGGTGGCCATTCCCTTCTCCAGGGGATCTTCCCTATCCAGGGATCGAACCCAGGTCTCCTACATTGCAGGTGGATTCTTAACCGTCTGAGCCGCCAGGGAAGCCCACCGTGTAGTTACTTGCACTCAATTTTCAGTTCCACTTATGATTTTGATCTGGAAAATGGATCATAAGCGCCAAACCAAAAAAAGTTTAATATATTGAACCATTCCTAATTATTCACTATCTATGTTGGGACTACGGAATCACATGATCACCAGAGTTTCAGGTGGGTCAACCAGGTCTACATATGACAATGATGAAAATGCTTTCAGGTACAGAATGAAGGTCATTACTCTAAATTTGGCAACAAAATCCAAATCTTTCTTATACAGCTCAAGAGTATTCTTTTACCCAGTTCATTGTCCTAATTTACTTTGGCACTAAAAAGTGTTTATTACTATAAAGTATGACTAAAATTGATGGGTATAAAGGACTTTTTATGCCCATGTTCCACTAGATTAATTTTGGAGGGCATGCCATGCTCTCCTTCTCTAGAAAATACAATATTTCTTTGTTCTTAAAGAAAAGCCAAAATTTCTAAAAAGGAAACAAAATGTCACAGCATGACATTCTTTTCAATTTCATTTTAACTTCATTATTGGAAAATGTCTATATTTTATTTTTCTATTAGGAAAAGCACTATGCTTTTCTTATAAAATGTTCATAATGAATTTTCCCCCCTCATTTATTCAATTTTTCATTCAACAAAAAACTGTGTCCTCCCAAAGCCATGATTCTTGTCCTCAAGGAACTCAGGGGCTAGTGATGGAAAGACACTGAAAACAGATTGTTGCCAGTAAATCCCTAACAAAAGGCATGCCATGCAATCAAGACACTATGTAATAGTATTGGAATAAGGCAGTGAGTGAGTGAGAGTTGCTCAGTCATGTCCAACTCTTTGCAACCCCATGGAATATACCCCGCCAGGCTCCTCTGTCCATGGAGTTCTAAAGACAAGAATACTGGAGTAGGTTGCCATTTCCTTCTCCAGGAGTAAGGCAACTATTTCCTAAACGTACAGTATTTAAAATTTGGAATCTAAGCATCCTTCCTGTCATGATCTGAAGCCTCAAATTTAGGGGTGATTAAAACTGACACGTGTCAAATCCACCACAACTATATATATATATATATTTATTTTTTAAACTTCCATATGTTCCCAGAAACCCTGAATCCAATTTGAAAAGCACCAGTATAGATGTTTAGAAACTTTCCCAGAGATGTCATTGGCCACCATTCTTATACTCTAGTTGCATAGATTTACCACAGTATAACATATTAATATGTATGACAAATTTAGAGGGAAAGTGAAAAAAGCCTATATGATTATCAGAATTGGAAGACGCTTTCAAGTCTTGGAGTCGCCATCTTTTCCACTGGATGTTTCTTGTCCAAAATGAAAAGCATTCCTATCTTTAACAAATTTAGTGTAAACATTTATGATTTGATATAGACACAAAGATAAGGTCATTATTGTACTTATATTTTAATTATCCAAATTCTTCTTGGTGTAATTGTATTCCTGTATAACATATATCTTTTTTAAATTAAACTGTTTATTTTGTATTGAGGTACAGTAGATTACGACACCCCCCATATGGCAGAAAGCGAAAAGGAACTAAAAAGCCTCTTGATGAAAGTCAAAGAGGAGAGTGACAAAGTTGGCTTAAAGCTCAACATTCAGAAAACTAACATCATGGCATCTGGTCCAATCACTTCATGGCAAATAGATGGGGAAACAGTGGAAATAGTGTCAGACTTTATTTTGGGGCTCCAAAATCACTGCAGATGGTGATTGCAGCCATGAAATTCAAAGATGCTTACTCCTTGGAAGGAAAGTTATGACCAACCTAGATAACATATTTAAAAGCAGAGACATTACTTTGCCAACAAAGGTCCATCTAGTCAAGGCTATGGTTTTTCCTGTGGTCATGTATGGATATGAGAGTTGGACGGTGAAGAAAGCTAAGCACCGAAGAATTGATGCTTTTGAACTGTGGTATTGGAGAAGACTCTTGAGAGTCCTTTGGACTTCAAGAAGATCCAACCAGTCCATCCTAAAGGAGATCAGTCCTGAGTGTTCATTGGAAGGACTGATGTTGAAGCTGAAACTCCAATAGTTTGGCCACCTCATGCAAAGAGGTGACTCATTTGAAAAGACCCTAATGCTGGGAAGGATTGGTGGCAGGAGGAGAAAGGGATGACAGAGGATGAGATGACTGGATGGCATCACCAACTCGATGGACATGGGTTTCGGTAGACTCCGGGAGTTGGTGATGGACAGGGAAGCCTGGCGTGCTGCGATTCATGGGGTCACAAAGAGTCGGACACGACTGAGCGACTGAACTGAACTGACATAAACTGACAATGGATTAACAATATTGTAATAGTTTCAGGTGAACAGTAAAGGGACTCAGCTGCACATATACATGTATCCAGGTGGCCACATAACATGAAACAAAATTCCATGTGCTATACAGTAGGTCCTTGTTGGTTATGCATTTCAAACACAGCACTGTGTACATGTCCATCCCAAACTCCCTTAACTGTCCTTTTGTCCCATCCTCCCCGCCAGGAAGCATAAGTTCGTTCTCTGAGTTTCTTTCTGTTTTCTAAGTAAGTTCATTTGTACCATTTTTCTTTAGATGCCACTCATAAGGGATGTTATCCGATATTTCTCCTTCTCTGTTTGACTTACATCACTTGGTACAACATATATCTTTCTTTTCCATTTCTAGGCTTGCTAAGATTCTAGCTGCTTTCTTATTGATTTCCTTCAGTTAGCATCTCAACCCATAGATGAAGGTGCAATTCTTTTCCTCTTTTGGCAAACTTTGGCAGCCTAAGTACACTTGGCAGAAGTTAGACACAAGAGCACGTCCAAATGGAATCCAAGGAGATTGCCAGATGCCTATTTTTTCCACATCAGAGAAGCAAACCCTAGCTGGTGCAGTTTGTCTGCCCGCCAAGTCTGGGACTTAGGGTGGGAAGGTTCTGTCGCCGCTGGAAGGGAGAGTCTGAGCCACCTCCCCAAGGGTCTCTTTGTGGTTTGGGGGGAAGAACGTATTCAAAACAGGTGCAAGTTGGATGACTGCATCTCATCTTCCGGCCTGTCAAAGCAGTTCCACTTAAAGTAAACTGTGTTCTGAACATTTACTTTGAAACCTACTATTTGAAATTTGGAACGTGTCCCTTTGTAACCAGTGTCACAAACAGTGGTTGGCATTCCAGGCTAGCCTTCAAAAGTTTATATAACCTGATTGAGAAGTAGCCTAAGGCAATGTAATAAGTGGACTCTAGGGCCTGCTCACCATATATGGCATAGCTTCTATCAGAAAAAAATAGTCACAATGGGGACTGGCGTCCTTGGATACAAAACTGCTCCTCACTGTTCCCTACACAGGCTGTGAAAATCTAAGTAGAATGCAAAGAGATAAATAATGAAGACAGAATAGCCAGACGTGTTTCCCAGGATCAGAGGGATGGCTCAAGGTCATTGGAAGATCTCAGTGGCTCTAAGCTTTTACAGAGGCTCCAGGGGCGGACCAGTTGCTGATGGCAGCAGATGTGGCAGAAAAGTGGAAGAGAAAGGAGGACACAGAAAATAAGTGAATCGGAAGCAAGGGCATTCCTGCAAAGGGAGCTCCCTACAATTGAGGGTGAGAGGAAGAGAAAGGGAATTCCTGCCACAGCCAGCAGGGGAAATCCCCGGTTTAGGTTGCTAGTCACTGTGTCACTGACAAGGAATGTTCATTATTTAGCAATTTAACCCTCCCAGCCCTTACTTTCTTACACTGTCTTCTTAGAGACAAGCTGTATGTTGTTCACGACAATGTGCTTCAGTCTGGTAGATAAGCCATACTCCTCGGACTGACTGTTAGCCTACAGAGGTTCTCAACCCTTGAACACAGAGGGGCTATGTCTTGGGTTCTTTCTGGTTATCATGACCAGGGAGGAGTTGTTATTGCCATCTAGTGGGTAGAAGCCAGGACGCTGGAAATAGCCTACAATGCACAGGAGAGTCCGCTCACAGCAAGTATTATCCATACTCTGATGTCAACAGTGCCAGAGTTGAAAAACCCTCTAAACTTTGTGCTGCAGTAACTTCTGTTACCTGTGAACTGCCTCCCTGATGTGTTTAAGCAAGTGATGATAACACAAATCCTGCCCACTATGCTATCACTCAGACTGCAGTGTGAAGACTAAGTTTCCACTAAGAGAAATTCAAACACTCAACAGCGCTATTCAGCATTATGAAGCATGACGTTTGTTTTTTCACTGAAGCAATTAGAGAGAAAAGGGTAAGAGAGCCAAACTTAGAGAGGATGGTAGAAAGAGTCTGGCGCAAACTTGGGATAGATATCACCTGGATCACCCTGAATTTTCTAGGGCAGTGTATGGTACAAGCTCCTATGTCAATGTAAACCCTGCCACCAATGCCACATCTGGCTTCTTAGGCATTTCCAGGAACCACAGCCGTATTCCTCCCCATCATCCGATGACAACCCAGAAGCATCAGCTACTTCCTGAAACGCTCACAGCTCCCCAGTATTACAGTAATCATCTCCCCCAGGAAAAGCCTCACTGGGCTGTCTATGTGAAACATAATGAAAGCAGAGCCAATAATCAGGGCACAAAGAGTTCCATGACCCAGGCAAGCAACATAACCTCTTCCTGGCTCTCTCTTCAACTAAGTGAGTTTGACTTAGTCATCTCTGACCTCCCTTTTGATTCTCACCACCATGATTGTTTTCTCTCCAGATGGTAATGAGGAGAGGAGGCTGCTCCAAAGAAAGTAGGTAAAGCCACTTTGTGAAACCCTCCACTGTGAAGGCTCCAAAGGCACGGTGCCTGTGAACCAGAAGTACATGAACTACGCAAACAGTAAGCACTCCCCACAAGAGAAGTCTTTTGGCCCCAAGCTTGGCAGAGAGAGTCTCTGTTTATTTCAGAGCTATATTAGGAATAGGCCTTCCCAGCTAGTGCTGGTGGTAAAGAACCCACCTCCCAATGCAGGAGACCTAAGAGATGAAGGATCAATCCCTGGGTCAGGAAGATCCCCTGGAAGTGGGCATGGCAACACACTCCAGTATTCTTGCCTGAAGAATCCTATGGGCAGGGGAGCCTGGCAGGCTACAGTCCACAGGGTGGTAAAGAGTTGGACACGACTGAAGTGACTTCGTGTGCACGCATGTTAGGGATGATGTTGGTAAGACATCAAGGGACAACCTCCACGTGTACACAGGGAAAAAGAACTAATTATTACACACTGACCTCGTCAGCCTCTGCCTCCTGCACAGATAAGTGTCACCTCCGGGCACCACTTTCTCATTAGGAAGAAGAGTACAGTGAGTTTTTAACCATGTCTTTGTCAGAACCATCGCCAATGAAAACAAAATGGGAGGGACACAGCAATAGGAATTTGAGGGCCCTTTAGTAGTTAGCAAACACATACTTTACTTCTTATAACCTTTTGGTAGGCGCCCAAGTTAGTTCCAGGGAACCGCTCAGCACTGCTGCTTGATCTCCTGAGCTTGTTTTCATTCACTGCTCTACTGCGAGAATGAATATGGTTTCCCCTAGTCTCTCCCCTGAGATTTCTAGTCTGTGTTTTTTTCTGTTCATATGCTTAGTGAGGCTATTTAAAGTAATAACGTCAAGGAGAGATTGAGGCTCCACCAAGTATGAAAAGCAAAAGATTATATTTCTAGTTCTCAAGATTTTTTTAAAAATCTGAATATGAATACATAATGAAAAGTGCAAAAAAAAAAAAAAGAAAAGTGCACCATGCTAGAGAGATAGATGAGAAGAACAAAGAAATAAAAAGCCATTTTTTCTCCCATTTCAACATGATCACAACTTCCCAGGGCTATGTTTTCCCAACTTAAAACGAGTATTTTAATATATGTTTGAAATAGGAGGCTTTTCTGATAAAGGCTGTTTGTTTGCTGGGCTTGTTTGTCATCTTGTTTTTCTCAGTAAGAGCCGGTACTTTACAGAAACATCTGTTGTGTGCATTTAAGAGTGCTTGACAATGGTTGTCTCGTTACTTTTGGCCACATGCTGGCGAGGGGGGAGATAGCAGCTACTCCCACCCCGTTACACTAGGAAACAGCTAGCAAGGGGTTAAAAATAGGGTGACTTTCACACTCCTCCGTATTCTACCTACTGCTCCCAGGCACACCCGCCCCCCCACCCTGAGAAAGGAGTGACAAGAATCCCCCTGGAGTCCTGTTACTGCCACCGCCACTGACACCGAGGCTGAAGCCTCGGTAGACAGTACTTTTGTGGTGAAACAAAAAGGCAGATGCAAGGAGCTGACTTCCCTTTCACTGCAAATAACTCTGATAGGACCAGCATGCTACAAAAATCAATAGCAGTAACGATTGCCTTTTCCGGAGCAGCCTGGGCAGTCAGCTGGACAGGGGGCATTGCTAAGCCCAGGCACACCGCCTGGATCAAGCACTGCAAACAAGCTTCACCGGAGAGAAGCGTGAGTAATTTACTTATTAAAGAGATAACTGTAAAGTCTGATACAAACAGACAAGCGTAAATCCTTCAACGCACAGACCAAATGCTTGACTTGGCGACCATAAAATGCAACGAGCGATCGAATCTAGGTTCCATTACTCCACTTCCAGAAGTTTAACGCCCTCCCTTTCTGCTTAAAAAGATGACATCTACACGTGCACAAAGAAATGGCCTGCAAGAGAGTGCTCTGGTTTAGAGGGGCTCCCCGATTACACTGAACCCACACAGGAAGTGAAGGGAAACCTCAGTGACTAGTCTGTACTAACCTAGTCTTCCGTGTACAGTGAAGATAAAGGGAATTGCTCTCTTTCAATCTGGTTCTAATATAGTAAGTATTTCACCTTATTCCAAAGAACACAAATCTAATCAATAAGTGCTCAAACAATCCCTTCTGTAATCATTTTTCCTGTTTCACTAATGCAGCAGTAAGCATACATTTGTGACATTCTGAGAACGAGATATCTCTATGACCTCAATGATTTTACTTTTTAAATTATATCTAACTGCCACCAACCAGCAAATACAAGCAAAAAATAAAGAGGGCTAAAACACTGTTAGAAAATGGGAGCTTGAGTTAACGAGCAAATTAGAAAAAAATATTATGTCACTTGCCATCCAATGTCATCTGTCAAGTTTTTAAAAAATCCAAGTATAGAGAGAATTCAAACAGTCCTTCTACAATAAGCTATTGTATGGTTCACAGGTCTGGGTCATTCACAGCTCCCGGAAATAACTGCACGGTGGCCAAATGCTCTTATTTTCTATGTTCTCACAGGCTTTCAGGACCTGTGCAAATTGTTTTCCAAGCACCATCCGGCCATAATGACCAGGTTACTACTGATAATTATGCTTGCCTGTCTATAGGTTTGTCAGCTAAAGAAATCCACAGACGGCTGTCATAATGAGCAGAAATCAACTTCTGGCACAGCTGCGCTGACCACAATGCATTAGAAAAACAACCCTCTCTGCAATAACCAGTTCTGGGCATCACTGGTTAAAAAAGACTAGTTTCCTGTTTTTCTCAAAAACTTCAGAGTGTGGGTACTGCTATTTTTTAACCCCACCCACACCTTTTCTCTTTAATTGTTGAAGATTCCGTGCTGTAAACACCTAATCATGGCATTATATATATTATAGTTCCAGGTTTAATTTTAGGTCACATTCATGGTTTCCAAGCCAGGGCCTCCCTTGTACTAAGGCCCACGGGTGGGAGGAGAAGCTGAGACAAAGGGTTAGGACCCAGGGAGGAAGGGAGGCACCCCTCTGGAAAGGGGATCACAGCCTAGGCTTGGGCAACACCTCAAGTTTACAGCCTTGCACAGCACCTGGCACCTCCAGGTCAGCTGAAGACTACAGATGGAACCTGGTGGCCTGCATATGGTATAAAGCATCCAGTGTCCTGCCTGCTACATTATCTCATTTATTCTAAGCTGCCCTTCTTCCTTACTTTGAAATGTTCACTGCTCTCTTTCAAGGAGAGGTCTAAGTGTCTGGCTGCAGCCCACACTATTACAAGAGCAGCTGTTCCTTCCGCCTGGTGTGTCGGGGTCCTGCTCAGCGTCACCTCCTCCCGTACCTTCTCGTCTCCCTACATGAGTCAATCACTCTCTCTCTCACACACACACCATATATGCTAGGAAGGTTGGTATATTACTCTATCGGTCCCCACACTAGGACAGAAGCTTCTCAAGACAGGTCATATTGTTTTGTCTCCCTGTAGCCTGGACACCCTGAATAGTGCTTAGAAAACAGCAAGCGATTGATTACGACTGGCTCAGAATGAATGCCCCTTTCCCTATTCAGGACCTCCCCCTTCTGTGCTGGCCTCTGTGGAAACCCTCACTTATTACACTGCAGTTCCTTTCCATCTGCCTTTCTTCTAAACGCAGAGCTTCTGGAGGTGGAAACTCTGCTGAACACTAAGCACGTAGCAGGTGCTCAGAAAAACATCGGCTGAGGGTTGTTAAATGAATCACTTGTGATTGCCTACTTTGGGAGCAGCGACCACATAGACACTGTAGAAATATTAAAAGGAGTAAAAGATTTCTGTCTATAATTTTTTCTTTTACTGATTCTGTAATTTGGGGTCATGACCAGAAAAGTCTGTGGCATCTTCACAGCCAACAGCATCCTCTCAAAGGCAAGGCAGTAAGACTTAATCCACACAAATGTGTCAAAACACAGAGCAGAGAAAGAATTTTTTTTTTAAAAGGAAGTTGAAAATAAAATGTTTATTGCTGTCCTGCTAGGCAAGAGGTTGAGGTAATATCCTTTGAAAGTCACTGAAAGGGAAGGATCCTAACCAAAATTAAAATCTTCATTTGGGTTAAACTTCACAATAGGGAAAGTGAAAACAGACCCCTACCCCCACCCACCCTGCTCCTCCAAGCTCTTCTTTTAAAACTCTCCTTTTATTCAACAAAGAGAATAAAGATCCTCTCAGACCTTCTAATTGTTCTGAACTGTAAAAGGGATAAGACAAATTCGGAGCCACAACTATGCTTAAATGTACCTATTTTACATTTGGGATTCATTCACATGAATCCCACTAAGAAGAACGAAGAGGATAAAAACTTAAATGAGCTCCTGATGTGAGGGAAACAAACATACATCACTTATCTTTCATTTCAAGATTTTAAAAAATCACGTATATGTTCACTCCTATTATACAATGTTCTGCAAGCTATCCGTTACTGTCACTACTGGCCCTGGTAGAAGGCCTTAATCCTAACAAATTTTGCAACTTGTCTAAGTATAAAGAGACTTTTTTAAATGATGTAAATCCTCTTTAATTCCTAGAAGCTTTGTTAAACTGTGGAAAAAATAAAAGAGAAATAGAAGTCAACTAACATTTCATAGAAAACTGGATCGATTTTCAAAGAAGTTAAAAATCTACTTAGAGGGTATCCGCATCAGATAACTGGAAAACACCCCAAAAGAGTCAATAACAACAAGAGACAAACGAAGGCAGCATAAGCAGCATGTGCAAATGTCAAAGTGCATTCATTAAGGCAAATGTTGGCTAGAATAACAAAGCCTCTCTGCTTCTGTATGTTTGGAGATAAATACCATCACTGTTGTATTATATTATGAAGCAGCAAACTCCTTCCCTGCTCACTGATAGATCATGTATAATGGCCTTCCCCAGTGGTAACACTCACATGATTGATCTATAAGAAGCTATTAGTTAATAACTGTGAGCTCTAACAAACGTACTTTAGGCTTGAGATGAGTAAACTGTAGTTTCTACATAGGAAAAAAAAAAAAGGAAGGCCATGTCCCATGTAAACCAAATATCTAATGCAGTAACACTGATGAACTGTGAGCAACACAGTCAGCCCAACAAAATGATTGTTTCTTGGAAAAAGTAGAATAGCACCACACAATTTATAAAATTGTGTGGAATTTATAAAAAAGATACAATGACACACAAAACATACACATTTTGCAGTCAGGCTGATGTCAAAATTTTAATATTACAAAAAACATAAGATCTGTTTTGGCTTTCTTTCCAAGTTGTCCATAAATACCCTCAAAATTAGTCCTTTTCTTCTGAACAATTTCATGTCTTCTTAGGTTCTAAGTTGTCAGGCCCACCCTTTCAAAGTATAAATAGGTAAAATTCAGTGTATGGAGCTTCTATTTAGAAAAGGATTCCATTTCAAAGTGGACTCCTAAGAAAGAAATGGTAAGTAAGCAGGACAGACAGTGTGACAAGCCTTACTGAGGACTAGAATTTAGTCCACCTGCAAGAGCAGATGGTTATTATGGACAGCTGCAGGAAGATGGGGAGAATAGTTTGAGAGCTATTGATTTCTGTAATGATTAAAACCACCACCACCGACAATGAAACAGCATTTAGATTTTTATAGTGTTACTTAAAATTTTTTTCAGAAAATTTTAGGATTATAACGTTAAGGAAGCACATCAGTCCAGCAATCACTCTAAGACTCTGTTATCAATATTTTATATCTGGACCTTTTTCTAGCCCTAGGTTCTTTTTTCCTACTATATAAATCTTTCTAACAATGAAACACTAATAATTGAAATGTGTCTGTCTTACATAATTACAAGAAAAGCATGAAACAAATTTATGGTACTAGATTTCACATGTGAAGGACAAATGTCATTTCTTCCTCAAACAATTTCTAATCCTTTCAACAGTTAACTATATTGAACAAAGGATTTGCTACTGTAGTAAATGAAATATAGAAACATGACAAAAACAGATTTGGTTATATTTTTCTTATAAATGCTCTGTCCACAGCTCCATATATAAAATAGTTCCACAAAATTTAACATGAAACTAAAGAGAGCAGAATTATAAAAGTATAAATAAACTCTGAATTCTACTAGTTTTTCTTTAATATAAATTGTTTACAGGCAAATTTTTTTTTCCTCAGCCTTGTCACTGTTCCTGATATTAACACAGACATTATTTTTATTTTAAAACCTAAGGTCTTTTTGGAAATTATGAATTAACTTCTTTAGACTATTAATGTTATTAATGGTTATCATGTATAAAATTCTTTCTAAAATACGGCTTTCTGAAGAATCAAAAAGCATATAAGGGGCTTCCCTGGTGGCTCAGTGGTAATCAACTTGTTTGCCAGTGCAGGAAATACAGGTTTGATCCCTGGTCCGGGAAGATTCCACATGCTGCAGAGCAACTGGGCCTGGAAGTCACAACTATGATTCTGTGCTCTGCTGCTGCTGCTGCTAAGTCACTTCAGTCATGTCTGACTCTGTGCAACCCCATAGATGGCAGCCCACCAGGCTCCCCCATCCCTGGGATTCTCCAGGCAAGAACACTGGAGTGGATTGCCATTTCCTTCTCCAATGCATGAAAGTGAAAAGTGAAAGTGAAGTCTCTCAGTTGTGTCCAACTCTTTGCGACCCCATGGACTGCAGCCTACCAGGCTCCTCCATCCATGGGATTCTCCAGGCAAGAGTACTGGAGTGGGGTGCCATTGCCTTCTCCAGTCTGTGCTCTAGAGCCTGGAAACCACAGCAACTGAGCCCATGCACCCTAAAGCCCATGCTTCACAAGAAGAGAAGCCATTACAACGTGAAGCCTGTGCAACACGACTTGAGAAAAACCCACGCAGTAATGAAAGCCCAGCACAGCCAAAATAAATAAATTAATTAAAAGCATATAAGATATATTATAAAATACTTCTAAAGATAGTACATGGCAAATATCAAGTTATGAATCCTTCTGAAGATTTAATTGAGTTCTTAGAAGGAAAGAGGAAATAAGTTTAGAAACTCTTTCCCCAAAGAGGTCAAGTTCAATAGTAAATGTCATGCCAGATTTTAACGCAAATGAAAAATATCACATCAAAGTTTTCACAATAACTCACATTTACCTTCATCTATCCGTGCTTTTACATGTCACACATTTTGAGGGCCTGCAATTTATCAAACTCTGGGACAAGAGCTAGGATCTTATCAGATGCCTATCTTTCTATGGAAAAGCTCACATTCCACTGAGCATTGGTTCAAGGAATACTTATAGTCCACAGGTCCCTAAAACACATGTTTACACAAAATCTTTATTTAAATCTCATTTTTATTATTTTATGCAGTTTTTGTTCCAGTATGGAGAGATGTTTATATTGCTATAAACAAAGACTGTTTTAAAAGGATATGTATGTGTTAGCAATTTTCAAATTTAAAGTACATGATTCACCTTTGGCTCTTGTCCTGGAAAGACCACCCAGTAAGCAGCCAAACCAGCAAAAGGACTGCAGGGGGGTTCCTTTCCCCTCCGCTATATACACTGGGGATATCACTCTTGCCTTCCTCTCCCCCTAGTTACCTGCAGCCTGAAACCAAAACCGAACTTTACTGATTCTCTCCCCCATTTTCCAGCCTACGAGAGTGTCAGAAAAGGAGCCTCCTCAATCTCTTCAACCAAGAACTCTAGGAGAGACACTGTTCCCACAAGAGTAGATCCCCAATATGCAATCCTCAATATCACTCAGAATGCATTTTTGCAGAGAAACTGATACCCAGTTTGTAACTTCTTGTTACTAATACTGCAAGTACGTTACAGGTCAACTCAGCTTTTGTGACTCAGCAAAGGAATATAAATGTTATCCAAGAAAACTGTTTAGAAGTTGAGGATCTCTTATATGCACATATAGGGGCAAAGAAACTGGAATCTTTATAAGTAACTAATTTTTGCTTAGCCAAGAGTTGTTGGAAAACCTAATAACTTCTAGACAGATACATTTGCTAACACATAGCTCAATTAAATGCCTTTATTGTGCTCTTGATTGCCTTTTCTTTTTTTAAGGATTGCCTCTTTTGGAATTATAGCCTTCAATTCAATCTCGGCCCCCCAAAATTTAAAATAAGAAGGACAAAATTCACCACATTTACAATCTGTCACTCACATGAATGACACCTGATCATGTTTTTCAGTATTCTCCTTTACCTGAACACCCAAATCCCAAAAGAACAGATTCAGCCAATTCCATTACATACTGCAATTAACTTCCCAAGGGGCTGAGATACCTATCTGAGTTATCAATTCTCACCTCACAGAATAAATATATATGCATATATGTATATATAAGCTAGAGCTTAGAGTTGAAAAATAGACTCTTCAAAAATAGTTTCCTCTAGCAAGAGTTTAATTATACCCTATTTGGTTTTGGTCTTTGTTGCTGTGGGTTTTTTTTTTTTTTTTTTTTTATTCCTTAATAAGAAAATAAGCATCTTAATAGTCACTATTGCTCTGGTAAAACCAAATCTCCTCTAAATGATCCCAGGTATCTAAAATGCTACCATTTTTTATAATTCAAAACAGAACTTGGACCTTTTTGTTTTCTATTATATTTCTAATTGCTTCTTCAGTTAGGATGTGGGGTGGCATGTATGAATGCTGCCCGGAGAATTATAAGAGAAGGCTGAGAGAAAGACACAAAAATCCTAATTCATTAATAATTATCTCCCCAAAGGCATTAGGGTTATGCTACCAACTAGTGAGAATTTCAAATTATTGAACTGAGAAGAGCAGAAATAGGAAAACTTTTAAAGACTGGTATTATTGTTCGTTTTCTCTTTCACTTGGTTCTAAATCCTTAAATAATTAATACAGCAATACTTAATAAATGCATATGAGGCTACCACCTCTCTTCTCTTGCAGTTTAATTAGATGATTGACTTCAGGCATACTATAAATTATAATGACAATTTAATTACTTCTGTAATGTGCACACTTAAAAGATTTATAAACAGGAATAGAACAGCCCAGCACACTGAAAAGAGGCACACCAAACAAAACGAAGCACAACCCAGGCAGATGACAGAGGCAGTGCATTCTGGAAGAGGTGAGCCAGAGGGGCGTCTGTTGCTTCAGGGCACATCTACTCCACGGCCATCCGACGAGCTATGAACAACCTACACAGGCTTCTCTATAACCTCAACTGTCTTTGCAGGGAAGGAGTAGGCCTCCCATATTTGTGTGTGTGTGTGTGTCGGCTAGGCCACTGAGCCTTCCCAAGAAGGCCTCCTCTTGCAGTGAAAAGGCACAGACCTTTGAGAGCATCAGTTCTTGTTCTTGTTCAGTCGCTAAGTCGTGTCCGACTCTTTGCGACCCCATGGACTGCAGCACACCTTCACTACCTGCTGGAGTTTGCCCAAAATCATGTCCACTGAGTCGGTGATGCCATCCAACCATCTCATCCTCTGTCGCCCTCTTCTCCTCCAGCCCTCAGTGTTTCCCAGCAATCCTTCTTTTGTCATTAGCCACCAGTGACTTTGACAAAGGTAACCTCTCTGGGCTTCAATTTCTTCAATGTGGAAAGTAAGGAAAAATCTCTTGTTTGCAGGGCTATGGTGGAAATTAAATTACATAGACAGTTGGGTACAATGGTTAAGAGGCATGTTCTGCCTCTTATTACTGCTAGAACCTTAAGCACATTATTTAGTCTCCTTGTACCTCAGTTTCCTCATCTAGAAAGTGGAGATAAGATTAACTTTCAAATCTTGTTGGAGAACTAAATAAGTTAGTACAGTTAGCCATCCATATCTGTAGGTTCTACACCCAGGCAGTCAACCAATGGAGGATTAATAATCAGAAAAAAAAAAAAAATACTCCAGAAAGTTTCCAAAAGTAAAACATAAATTTGATGTGCAATGGCAACAATGTACATGGCATTTACATTGTATTTACGATTTACCTAGCATTTACAAGGTACTAGGTATTATAGGAGGAGGCAATGGCACCCCACTCCAGTACTCTTGCCTGGAAAATCCCATGGACGGAGGAGGCTGCAGTCCATGGGGTTGCTAAAGAGTCGGACACGACTGAGCGACTTCACTTTCACTTTTCACTTTCATGCATTGGAGAAGGAAATGGCAACCCACTCCAGTGTTCTTGCCTGGAGAATCCCAGGGATCGGGGAGCCTGGTGGGCTGCTGTCTACAGGGTCGCACAGAGTCAGACACAACTGAAGTGACTTAGCAGCAGCAGCAGCAGCAGTTATTATACGTAATCTAGAGCTGATTGAAAGTAGAAGACTCTGTGTAGGTTACATGCAAATTCTACATCATTTTATGTGAGCATCCACAAATGTTGGTATCTGCAGGGGTCCTGGAACCAAATCCCCAGGGATACCCAAAGGGTGAGTGAAAGCATAAAGACACCCTCCTGGCACAGAGTAAGTACTCAGTAACTGTTAGCTATTAATAATTACCGAGCATAACCATCAGCACGCACTTCCTTTTCCCCAACCCCCAGCTACACAGAGATTTCCAGCAATAAAGAGTTCCTAAAATTCCATCTCTACTGTGAAGCTTTCTTTCAGAATTAGGTAACAGCTAAGTCCTTTATTATCTTTGTCCAACGTACAAGTATCCATATCTTGAATATGAATTACATAAACGTGTATTCAAATCTTTGATATGAAGCATTAATATTATATAATTTAAGTATTACTAATAAAGTATATAATTACATTTAAATATATTAGGTATTATATAATATCTAGGAGGCTGTCTTCATAAGGCACCCGTAGCCTTAGGAATCTGTCTATGCTATCAAGTACTTAGAAAACATTCAGACAATCTCAAAAGCCATGTGTGTTCTGATGTTAATGAGAGGGAGGAGAACTATTGGGAGGTCTCACATGTTAAGCTGTACAAAGGGCTTTCTTTGCATCTTTAAGGTAAGTCTGTCCCTTAACTGATTTGACCATATAAGGATTTTATTTTAGCCCAACAGGGTTAAAAAACAAGGAGAGACAGCCTCATATGGCTAACTGTCCCTTCCTAATGGCTAAAACATTGTTTCTCTTTCCCTTGAACTGTCCTTATAAAAAAGTAGAAAAAAAGATAAAAATCTGACTACAGTGTTTTGATGAGGATTTTCAGTTTTCTTCTCTGAACTCATGCTAAACTAGAAAATGGGAATGATGGAAGATGGGGACAAGTGAGATCCAGTGGGTTAAGAGAAATCTTGGACAGGGCTATACTAAGTCCAGTATCCTAACCAGCTCTAGTAAAGTGTGGTATCAACATTCTTCTAATTAGCAATTGGTGTAAATATTTACTTGAATCAAAATACATTTAATTAGAAAGCACATTGCCCACTTATAGCAAAAAACAAACATTTTACTTATTTGCTATTATAGATTTTCATTTGTCCTCTTTTCAAATTTTGCATGCTATTAAATATCAAGCTTTATGTTAATAACCTTACAGAAAGGCTGTAGCCAAAACTAATAAATACCTCACATTCATGAGTATTTCCTACTGTACAAGTGAGAAAATCGTATATACTCAGTTTTTTTTTTTCCTTAAGCTATCACTGATATTTATCGTTATGGCATCCAAGTTACTGTAATTTGGTCAAAGATAAAACAAATATCTGGCTTTATCTGCCTTCTACAAGCCAGTTGTTATCATCACAGATTGACTGCAACAGATATGCTTTTGAAACACAGAACCTGAACACCGCATCTCTGATTCTTCCTCCACCCACTTCTGTGACAGCTTTGGTCAGCAACAGCTGCAGCTGATATATTACTCGACTTGTTTAAGAATGTGGCATAAATATAGAGATGAGATGACATAAAGCTGTGAATACTAGATATAGCTCTTTAAAAGTTTTCCTGAGCTAGTAAGAAAAAAAAGGTATGCAATGAAAGAAAGGATTTGTACGTGCCATCAGTTACTTTATGCTTTCAGTAACTAACACATAAATAGTGGAGAAGCAGCATCCAAGAGCTCCAAGACACCCTAAGAGATTTAAGGATCCCATGTGAAATTCTTGAAATTCTGTGCTAGGTCCTTTCTGTCTTTAGTTTTTTGGTTTTTCTTTTTCTTTTTTTTTTTTAAAGAAACTCAATAGTCTCAGGGTCATCCATGTGAATAACCCTACTTCAAGTCTCATATATTATCATCTTATACCTCTAACTGGCACAATTAACAAGAGAAAGGAAACGTGTCGATAATCTTAAAACTAGAAAGACATCTCGTTGCAAGACTGCTGTGTCAGTAATTTCCGTTTTCAAGAGTTGCACAATGCTTAAACAATAATTATCCTCCTGAGCCACAGTTCACTAACCTCACAGTGCGGCTGATGACTGATGAAGGGTCAAGAGGGTAGCAGACTTTGGGTGCACAACACTTCAATCCTTTATCAAAGATGGCGAGAGGCCATGGAGTACAATAACGGAACAAATATTTCCTTTACCCTGTAGTCCATTCCTTGCTCTGATTGGCTAAAGCTTCAGTCCACAGTTCACAAGAACAAAACTATGCTCTATCCTTAACAAAACACACTTTAAAAAGCAGTCATGTAATTCATAGGCCAAGCAAAATGTCTGTATCCCTGAGTTAATATAGTAGTTATAGGTGTATCTGCCTCCTTATGCTAAAATAGCTACTAAAAAGTCCATAAAGGGATTCCTGAAACTTAACTTCAGCACCATTTGCACAACTGCTTCACTAAGACACATGCTCATCTCTAAAGGCAATTAAGCCTTTAAAGGCTTTCAGTATGTCCATGAGGAACATACTGAATGTTCTTATCAGAGGAAGCATTTAATATATAGCAAACTATGGTATTATTTCCAATTATGTGAAGTTAAATCATCAAGTCACTGATATAAATTAATTCAGAATCAAAGAGATACATCTATTTTGAAAGAAAACAAAGAGCATAGTAATCCAAACGTCTGGAATTCTGGTAAACTGGATGTGTCATGGTAACTGAGAGTTAATAAAAAACATTTCAATGCATATTGAAGAAAAATCTCATTATAGAAGTCTGTTGCTTCTATAAATATATTATTTTCTCCTTTTTTGGTGTGATTCTGAACATCTCAAAATGACAGAATAATGTAGATTTAGATAAGGTAGATGATTTGAGCATATACTGAAAACCCCAGATCAATGATCCTCAACTGGGGTACGGCTGCTCTCTTAGGAACCTTTGGCTAAATGGAGACATTTTTGATGGTCAAGACTGGGAACAGGGGACAGGATACAATCAGTGCGCGCTGGGGCTGCTGTTGCACCTCCTGCAACACGCAGAACAGCCTGCCCACAACCAAGCACACTCCAGGCATTCTGGGTCAGCAGCAGCACCAGAGCCAAGATGGCGGCCAGCAGGAGGCTGAGGAAGGAGCTTGAAGAAATCCGCAAGTGTGGGATGAAAAACTTCCGTAACATCCAGGTCGATGAAGCTAATTTGCTGATTTGGCAAGGGCTCATTGTTCCCGACAACCCTCCCTATGATAAGGGGGCCTTCAGGATCGAAATCAACTTTCCAGCAGAGTACCCCTTCAAACCACCGAAAATCATGTTCAAAACGAAGATCTACCACCCGAATATCGATGAGAAGGGGCAGGTGTGTCTGCCGGTAATTAGTGCTGAAAACTGGAAGCCAGCAACCAAGACCGACCAAGTCATCCAGTCCCTCATAGCGCTGGTGAACGACCCCCAGCCGGAGCACCCGCTCCGGGCTGACCTAGCCGAAGAATAGGCCAAGGACCGTAAAAAATTCTGTAAGAATGCTGAAGAATTTACAAAGAAATATGGGGAAAAGCGACCTGTGGACTAAAATCTGCCGCGATGGATTCCAGCGAGTGTGAACAGAGGCCCCAAGCAGTAGCATTGAGACACGTGGCAAAGCAGAAAAAAAAAAAGCACAGTCCAGACTCAAGTGTCAACAGCACCAAGGTTGAGAAAACCTTAGTTTAGTTGTTTAGAAAAGCCAAATTTAGTGGTTTTGAAAAGCCAAGGTCTAGTTGTTGCTTCAGGAAAAAAAAAATACACTGTTACCAACTTCTTCTCTAAAAAGTAAAGTGCATATAGACAAATTGTATCATGGCTAATTAAAATTTTAGTGCATTAAAAAATTATTTCTTTGACAAACATATTGTATTAACTATAAGAAAATTTCTTATTCAGAGTAGAAAATGATTTCATAGAAATAATGCATTCAAACATAATCCTAAAATCAATTCAATCTCTACCCATTCCATGCATAAAATAATTCTTCCAATTTTAATTTGTTCTCAATGTTTTTAAAATTTCAAAGCACTATACTGAATTTTCTCTGATCACTTGATTTTTAATATGACAAATAGGACAACCAGGATAAGGAGAAAATCAAACTTTTAAAGCTGTGTTTAATCTCAGAATATCTGACCCCCCAAAGTAAAATACATATTATGTAACAACCAACATTTTAAAATGTACAGTTGAATCAACTCACAATGGGAAGACTTACATAAATCAAACTAAGGTTTGATTACATATATTAGTCATTTTACTTACTAATTTCAAGTTTATCAACACAGTGACCCCAAAAAGGCCTGGCTTAAACGGTATTCACACTACTAATCTCACATCACATGTGTCTGACCACTGAGCAGGTGTACTGTAGGTGTACTTCCTTCCCAACAAAAAAGACAGACTGACAAATTCTCCCACAGAACACTGATCCAAAATGGCCCTTCAGAGAAATGAGACACAGTCTTCACTCAAGGCCAGGAAGAGCCTGGGGTCACTTACCACCTGCAGCAGCAGCAACCAGGCCAGTCCTGAACAACAGCAGGTTAGTGCTCTGAGGGTCACGGGAGGAGCAACCCCACTGGGTCTCCACCAACACCCTTCCCTTCCAATCAGCATGTGACCCACAGCTCCTCTGGGATTCAGCACCAAGGTTATCATAAACATAAACCCTTGTATACAGCAGAGAAGGACCATGTCCTGGAAGGAAGGACATCACCACCCAAGTTCAGGAGTTCTGCTGTGCCCCTGTCTGGCTTCTTGTCTGGGAGCCAGTCAAGGAGTATCTCCGAGGCACAGTTCCCATTTCTGTAAAACAAGGGTTGTCGTGAGGACTGAAAGAAAGAAAGGTGTATAAGAGAACTCTGCAAGGTGCCAAGCACCATGAAGCATGTGGGCTTGTGTCCAGGAAGAGCTACCTCAGCCCCACACTTTCCTTCCTGCCCCTCCACATGCATACTCTGTTCTAACCACCCTTCCCTGGCCCTTTCTCTTCCTCTCAAGAGACAGAGCATCAGACTCAACCCCAAATTCCATCAAATAGAGCCTGAAAGAGCGTAAGAGACAGTACATGTCATCACTTCAACACAGAATGTTTATTTCTTTAATCTGTGATTCAGTGCAAACTTTAACCCAGGCCTTTTCAGGGTCACTGTGTTGATAAACTAGCAGTTAGTAAGTAAAATTACTAACATATATAATCTAACCCAGATGCCTTATTCCAGTTAAGCTTCCCAACAGCCCTACCACGTAATGAAATTAGCCCTATTTTACAGTTTAGAAAACTCAGGCACAGAGATTTAAAAGCTTTCCAGTTTTTACCCAGCTGGAAATGAAGGAACCAGGACAAGAAGCATGACAATTTAACTCCAGAGTCCGCACTCTTGACCACTACCAAGAACAGTCTCTCATTTTAAGAATAAAGTGATTTATAAAATCAATGAGAGTTTTTGTAAAGTAAACCTCACAGGGTGCAGATAGCCAAATAATGCACAATCGACATAAACAGACTGAATCTTTTCTTTTCATCAACCTCCCCATCACCTCTTTCCCTGACAATCTCATACTCAGTCACGACACCAAGAGAACAAAGGTCCCACCAGTGCACCAGTGAACCAAAGTTCCCAGCAAACCAAATTTTCTTAAGTTCAAACAGAAAGTAGCTTCTCCATTGAGATAGACACAATCATCTCTGACACAGCAGAAGTAAATTGCTGGTGTGTTTGGAGGACAATGCAAAGCAGTGAATACAAGAAAACAATAACAACAACAATAATAATACAGGCTTATTCACAATACCTCCTAGCTTACAGAATGCTTCCATATATATTATCTCAACAGATCTAGATCATCCAGACATGAGGGTAGAAGATTTGCAGGAATAGGAAAGAAAAAGGCAATTCAAAGGTCAACATAACTAACAAGAGAGAACTACTATCTTATTTTTCCAGGGCCCCTGGTTATTCCAAGGTCAAAAGTGCAATTCTGGAGCTTCTGAAAGGCTGGAAAAGAATACGTATCTTTTGATTTCAAGATAATTTTGAAAATTCTTATTTTTCATTTAAGGAAGACAAAACAAGGCTTTTATAAAAGTAATTTCTACGCAACTTTATATTGCAAAATTAAATTCTAAAAATACAAAATTTACCTTATGGAACACAATATGTGATAGATTCACAAACTAAAATCACAGAAACATCTATTTATAAAAGTAAAATTGAATATGCTTACATTCACACCCTTTGTGGCCCCTCCATTTTGATCGATCTCCCCAATTACTGTGAGGGCTTCCCAGGTGGTAACAAATCCACCTGCCAATGCAGGTGATGCAAGAAGTGTGGGTTTGATCCCTGGGATGGAGAAGGAAATGGCAACCCACTCCAGTATTCTTGCCTAGAGAATCCCAGGGACAGGGGAGCCTGGTGGGCTGCCGTCTATGGGGTAGCACAGAGTCGGACACGACTGAAGCGACTTAGCAGCAGCAGCAGCAGCAGCACAGGAAGATACCCTGAAGAAGGAAATGGCAACCCACTCCAATATTCTTGCCTGAGAAATCCCATGGACAGAGGAGCCTGGCAGGCTACAGTCTATGGGGTGGCAAAGAGTTGGACACAACTCAGCTCATACACACAGCCCCCTCCCCACTGCCAATTATCACATCCTCTTGAATGCGTACAAATGACTACCTTGCCAGAAATGACTTACATTTGCCTGTCTCTCCCAAGCCTCCAATAGGACTTGGTACATAGTGGAAACTCAACTAAGGCACAAACTGGTTAACTGATAGAAATTAGGCATTAACTCACTACTATAAAATAAATAGTCTTTAAAAATATATGTATGGAGACAGTAACATGGAAACTTACATTGCCATATGTAAAATAGATAGCCAATGAGAATTTGCTGTGTGACCAGGGAACTCAAACAGAGGCTCTATAACAACCAAGAGAGGTGGGATGGGGAGGGAGACAGGACGGAGGTTCATGAGGGAGAGGACACCGGTATATCTATGGCTGATTCATGTTGTTGTTTGGCAGAAACCAACAAAATTCTGAAAAGCAATAATCCTTCAATTAAAAAAATAAATAAATTTTTAAAAAAGAAAAATATCTTGTTGAAAGCACACAGAGAAGTAACCCTAAACTCAGCTGAAATGCAACTTTGAGCAAAAGCAAGAAAGTGCTAGTCATTTAGTCATGTCCAACTCTTTGCAACCCCATGGACTGTACCCCCTGCTCCAGGTTCCTTCATCCATAGAATTCTCCAGGCAAAGAGCAGATTTAATGCGGGCCCAACAAAAATGCTCTTTTTGGATTTGACAGCTCCTAGTCATTCAGCCCAGTGTTACACACAGGGAGCAGTCCTCTAAAACTACTGTGGCATCTTCTGAATCACTGCCATTACCCGAGAAAACCCCAGGAAGTGGTTTGATTGAGTAGCTGGACCAGTGTGAGGTATCAGCTGATGGGTCTCATACATACACACAAGCCAGTAACAATGGGGACATTGTGAAACCAGGAATAGCCTTCTCTTATCTTTAGTAGTTTGAGAAATCATTTCTAACCCAGTGAGTATATAACCTGGGAACAAGTCAGATGGTTAATTATTCACTGAGAGTTTAGTAATTAATCTGCTTTAGACCAAGCATGGTGGAACCTGAAAAACATAAAGATGTCCGAGATCTGGAACCATGAGTCTCTGAAATCATGTCCAAAAAGCAGCAAACTTCCCTCAACAGTTATGACCCAATCAAGAACAAAGCCCCAGTTGCAGGCAGCTGCTGGTAAAAATTAATCAAAATGGACTATGATTTCATAAAGTCTTTCAAACTGTATTTTACGATACAAAACGATGCCTTCTTATTTTGTGCAAGCAAACAGGTAGTGAAAAATCACACTACTACTTGGTGAAACAACAGCTGCTGATGAATCGGGATGACAAGCCAGTGACCTCACCAGGGTCAGCACAGAACATCACAGGATATCAATTAAAGAGAATTTACATCTTTACCTGAAAACACAAGGGAAAAGTCCAAGTCATCCTACCAAAACATAACTAAAGAGATGTTAACGAATAAAGTGAAAGTTGCTCAGTTGTGTCCAACATTTTGCGACCCAGAATACTGTTCTCCAGTATTCTCCTGGAGAACAACATTCTCCAGGCCAGAATACTGGAGTGGGTAGCCTTTCCCTTCTCCAGGGGATCTTCCCAACTCAGGGAACAATCCCAGGGAACAAACTCCTGCATCGCGGGCGGATTCTTTACCAGCTGAGCCACCAGGGAAGCCCAAGAATACTGGAGTGGGTAGCCTATCCATTCTCCAGCGGATCTTCCTGACCCAGGAATTGAACCGAGGTCACCTGCATTGCAAGCGGATTGTTTACCAACTGAGCTATCAGGGAAACAAACACACAGGTCTGAATTGAATATTTCCCCTTTCCCTGAAATTGAAGTCAGCCCCTTTATGGTCAATTTTGAAGAGGTGCAGTAATATTTCATACAGTATTGTGTTTCTTTGTGCATGCTCAGTCGCTTAGTCGTGTCTGACTCTTTGTGACCTCATGGACTGTGGCCCATTAGGCTCCTCTGTCCATGCGATTTTCATACTGATGCATAAATTTCCCATGCTACATTTTCAGCGTACCATCATTACCCTGATGGTTCCTACCCTGTTTGATTGAGGTACCCTGAATCTACTGTTTCTCTATATTCTCAGTCTCCCCAGTCCCAGCTTCTGTAGGTATTAATTCCTGAGGGATCTAACTGGGTCACACCAGCAGCCACAGGACACAACATTGCCAACATTCACATCAGCAATGCTCCCCTAAAAGGAAGAATTTGCAATGCCAATCCTAAAGCATTACATAGCAAACCTTTTTCCAGACACCACACAGCTTGGACCCAGCATGAGGCTGCTGTGTAAGAACAACAGAATAAGATTCACCTGCCTTTAACACTCAGCAGTACATCCAACAAGTGTTCTCTCAGTTCTCCTATGCAAAGCTACAGCAACCTTTTGGAAACTCCTTTGCATTATTCACTAGGAAAAAAAAGAAACTAGCTATTTACCCCAAACAAGATATTTATAGAAGCAGCCTTTTTTTCTCATCTCTACTTTTCCAAAAGAAATGGATGCCTTGAAAACAAGCCGTTTATGCAAAGCAGTAAATTCTGAGATAGACTGAGAATTAATCCAATCACAGGCATTATCTAGAATAATGCTCTTTACCAATAGTTGATGTACACACTGATTACCATTGGCTACTAAGTGCTATTTATGTCATTAAAAATAAATTTAAAATACTGTCGGTATATTTGAGTGAATTGTTTGAAAACAGTTAATCCCTGAATGGAATAGATGATTACTCTTAAATTTGAGCACACATTTTCCAGCCACTCTGGATTAAGAAGAATTTACCATTTCTGTATACACACCAATGTATAGCATTAGGTTCACACATGAAATGAAGAAACACGCCTGTGATTCTCCCCAGCACTGGCTCTTCCTGTCCAAGCCTATGGAAATTTGCAGAACAGCCTCTAAGAAAAACATAATAAATCAACAGGTTTATAAAAAGAATAGATGAGGTGTTTCCTAGCTTCAGAATTAAAAAAAAAAATTTGACCAGTAATTCTTCTTCTTGCATAACAATGGATAAGATCCTTCTAAAATACTGCGTTTTCAAGGATCTGGACAACAGCAAAAAGCAAACACATTTGCACCAAATCCCTGAGCAGTTAGCATGACTTCTGCTTGGGATGGGAGGACACACTGTACTTAAATTTACTCACTACAAATGGTTCCCCTCCACTCAGCCATTTGCTATTAAAAGAACCAAGCTGTTCCGAAGATAAGCAGGAAGTGGATATTCAAAATGTGTAGGCGGGATATTTTCATAGAGCTCCTCTAAATTCCTAATACCTGAACAAACCAAACCAAATTAAAAACCCGGCTCAAGCTTTAACCTCAGTTAATAATTAAAAAAATATATATCCATTTATTTCTCTTTTCAAATATATATGATTATACATTTTTTCAAAACTTTTTTAGTAAGATTGCTTACAAATGTTTGCAAAATTCCACCTCATCATAAACCTAGATTTCCATTTTCAGATTTTTTTCTCCAGTTCAGACTTAAGAAAGATACACCTATTTGGTTGCTTTTTTAAAATCTCTTTTGTTTCAGGTAAATTAGTAAAAACAGTTCAAACATTCTTATTGTTATGAAATCAACGTTTTGGGACATCATGCCCTCATTACTGAGTTATAAGGCTATTTGACTATGCACTATAGGCTAGCACTGTAATGCCTGCCAGGGGATCCAAAAGTTAAAGTTATAATCCCAAGCTTAACAGCTAACCACGTAGTAGCAAAAGGCAAGATATGCAGACACAAAACAATTACATTCCTTTCTGAAGGGTACAGACAAAAGTAGAAGGGAAATCCTTAAGGAATTTGGCAGGCACAGAAGGGGGAAGGCCACTGAGGAGAGAAGAGAGGGAGCAATGGCCTGAAGACCTGAATAAACACAGCCCATTCACAGAATGTTAAGGAGGTAAGCGGGCTCCATCAGAGAACTAGAGACATGATGAGGATTAAAACTGTCTGGTAGGACAGGTTTGGCGGTCACCTGTCCTGACACCTTCATTTAATAAATAAGAAACCGGATTTAAGGTGGTGAATGAGCCCACAAAAACTCTGAAGCAGCCACTAGGAGCTATTGACTGGGCTCTGAGATGCAGAGGAGCTTTGGTGAAATGTCACTGACCTCATGGAGTCCAGAGTGGGGAGAGTCAGACAAAAAAACAAACACAAAAACAATTAAATTGATCATTTCAGGTTCTGATAAGTTCTATCACAATGGTGTGCTTTAAGATGCACTGGAGATGGAGAGAAGAAACTGCTCAAACTTGGGTCACAGATGGCCTGTCTGAAGAAGGAATGCTGGAATTGAGATTTGAACAAGAAAAGGAGCCATAATTCAGAGGATGTGGGTTAACAGCATTCCAAGCAGGAAAAAAACAGCTAAGTGCAAGAGGAGAACAGCTTAGCAAGTTCAAGGAACAGAATGAAGGCTGAAAGGTTGAGCCTGATAGGGAATGGGCAGTGTAGAGAGAGATGTGCTCAGGACAGCAGTCTTGCGGAACACAATGAGAAGTTTGCATTTTAGTCTAAGGGTAATGAAAATATACTGGAGAATCTGTGACAAGGGAATCTGTTATATGATTTATACATAAGAGGCTACTCTAGGGAGTGCGGGGTCAGGGAAGTGAGCTAAGAGCTTTTGCAGTAGACTAGGCCAGATGCTGGGGTCTTGAACTGAGACTATGGCAGAGGAAACAGCAAGAAGACTTCTCCTTCAGCATTTATTTTGGAGAGAGAGAACCAAGGGACTTGCTGCACTGAATGGGAGGCCAGAGGGAAGGAGATGAATTCTGGAATTTGGGCCTGAGCAATGGTGGGCATGGCAGTTCTATTTAATGAAATTGCCCGAGTACGGTGGGGGAGCAGAGCTTTGCAGGCGGATATCAACAACTCCTTTTGACTTTCCTAACTTGGATGTGTCCATCAGACAGCCTAGGGCACATACTAAGGAAATATTTAAGTTGGGAACTTAGGAGAAGACCCATTCACAGATATAAAACTTTGAAAATTATCAACGTACAAATGATATCTGAAACCATGCAACTATTGAGATCTGCTAGAGACCTTAGATAAAGAAGACAAATGGATTTAAGGTAGAGCTACAGAGAACTACAACACATAGGTGAGGGCTAGCAAAGTTAACAGATCATGTACAAGATCAGTTTGAGGCAGAAGATGCCCTGGTCTCCAGCTGCTGTGTGATGAAAGCCTGCACTGTGGGGCAAGAACAGGGGTGAATGGACCACAGCTCTAAAGAAAGAACAGCACCAGGGCAAGTGAGAATGACTTTCAACTGAATGCCACTAATCAAAAGTCATTTAACTAGGGAGGAGAAAAATACTGTGTGAAATACAGAAAGGCTAAGTAGGCACTTTTGAAAAGTCCTACTATCAGATATATCACATGACATCTCTACTTGAAAAGACGGGCATAAAGATATCCTAGCGACCACTGACTGTAGCCTACCAGGCTCCTCCGTCCATGGGATTTGCCAGGCAAGAGTACTGGAGTGGGTTGCCATTGCCTTCTCCGTAAAGATATCTACAAAATCTCAATTTTCCATATTGTGTTCTTCTTATTAAATATTATCATCAGCCTTCTTTCAGTTTTGTGAATACTCAGAAGTCTTCCTAATCATCTTTTACCTTATTGTACATTCCAATAGGTATACTAACAATCTCTAACAGTACATACATGTCTAATTATTTTTAACCAAAATGTCCTCTTTAATTATTCAATTTTTATTACCTGGCCCGTTAACTATAGTAAAGAACCAATGAAGATTATAAGGTCACAATGTAAATCAATATTTCCAATGAGTACCTTAATAAATAAAACTTTAAAAACTTACCCAGATGGTAATAACACAACATTGAGTTCAGAATTCAAATTCCATTTCAGAAATATTTCCATTCAACACCACTTAGAATTTACTTATCTTGTTGGTCTCCCTAAAACGTTTTATTACCCAAGTCTAAATTGTACTTCAGTCCAATATTTGCATATCATAATATCTTTGGTAAAATTAAAGAAAGTAAAGGAAAAAAATAGCGTTTGGCAGTTGAATCATATTCCTACCCTGTACCTTTGAAAAGTGTTAGTCACTCAGTTGTGTCTGACTCTTTGCGACCTCATGGACTGTATCCCACCAGGCTCCTCTGTCCATGGAATTCTCCAGGCAAGAATACTGGGGTGGGTAGCCATTCTCTTCTCCAGGGGGATCTCCTTGACCCAAGGATTGAAACCGGGTCTCCTGCATGGCAGGCAGATTCTTTACCATCTGAGTCACTAGGGAAACCACCCCATACATTTACTGGCCCCTTAACGCCAACATATGGAAAGCACTAGAAAAAGTTAAATACATATCTGCCTCCTGAGAAGTATACTATCATCTCAGGGGGCACGTACTATTATAAGGGGGTCAAAAACAATGAAGATTATAAATATACTTTATTTTACAAAAGAGTATTGCACCTCTTCTTCTGAAGCTTTTGTCATTGGAAAGATACACCCTTCATCATGGAAACCCAAGTTAAAGGATTCAGGGTCACAATTTTCAAACAGATGCCAGATGTGTGTGTGTGTGTGTGTGTGTGTGTGTGTGTGTGTGTGTGGCTTAAAGTGAAGCCCCAAGGCAATGCAACACTCTTGTAATACATTATTTAACTAATCCTTGTGCATGTATTTCCTACCTCATTTTTTACAGGAGTGGAGGCAATTCTTGATATTCTAGACAATTGTCAGGCATATTTTTTACGTCATTTAAACTTCTGCTACAGTAAACTCCCTCCCCAAACTGTCAAAAACCAAATCACACTGGCTTCGGTACAATGAGAAAACGATGGAAACAGAGTGTACTCTAAAATCACAGTAACACAGACTCATTAATCATTGCATTGCTCACAGTCTTGATTTTAACAAATAGTTCAAAGCACAGCTTTACCTCCTTCTGTATACAGCATTTCCCAGGAACTATTTATGTCTACATGGTAACAAATCTATACATATTCATTAATATAACAAATAAGGAAACATTTTTAAACAAGTTTTTAGACCATTAGTTCCTCTGGGTGAAAAAGGAAAGTATGTTTCAGCCACACCTTCTTGGAGAGAGTGATGGTCCTGCCAATGGTCAAAAGCCCTCCAGAAACTATTGCAAAACAAGCTTCTCCAAGTCCCAAGAGACGAGCAGGCATTGAGGGAGACATCAGGGGAGTACAGAGTATTTTCTGTGCCTCCTCGGATGTCCTGGCAGGACACAGACTTGTCTCAATCTAGGGGAAGATCAGCCAGGAAACGTGTCTCCATCGACAGCTCTAGATCACAACTTCTCAGCAGTTCTCAGCAGACAGAAGAGTGACTGCAAGGAGGCCGAGGGGCCTTGGTAAAAGCACACCAACCACATCACCACCCTAAGTACAGAAATCACGGGGTTAGGAGGGGCATGGGGCTCCATGGCCAGGTGAGGCCATGGTACCCTACAGAGCACCTTGCTCCTGAACTCAGAAGCTCCTGGTTTCTCTTCCTGGCTCGGCCATTCACGAACTATGTGACTCTGGCCATGTCTTTAACCTGTCTCTGTTATGTCATTTATAAATTTAGAAAGAAAGCAATATCTGTCCTGTCCACCACATGGGCTTTGTAAAAACTCAGTAAGGCTATGCATATGAAGCCCTTGGTCAATTATGAAGTCTTGTGAAAATGGACATTTCTCATTTTATGGAGGGGTGCATCCTTTAAACTGCAGGCAATGGGTAGCCAGTGAAGGTTCTAGATCTTCACAGTAACCTATTAAAAATGGTATTTTAAGAAGATGAGCCTTGCAGTGGACCATGGAATGAATCACAGATAGAATCATTTGAGTTGGAGTTCCACCTAAAACTGGAGAAGGAAATGGCAACCCACCCCAGTATTCTTGCCTGGAAAATCCCATGGACAGAGGAGTCTGGAAGACTCCATGGGGTCACAAAGAGTTGGACACAACTGAGCACACACACATGTACCATCTAAAAGGCTACAGAGTAGACTAGGTGTGATGTGGCAAAGCCATGTTAGAGTAGTGGTAGCTGAAATATACAGTAGGAGATTTTTTTCTTTGGAAGAACATGAAGGTTGAGGATCAGGAATAATAACAGAGATGGGTAGTCCGTGAGTTGCCATTAAAATCAACTCAGTCACTCAACCTTTTCAGCCCTCCATTAACATCTCAGATTTAACACTTTCAAACCTTCTTTCTCCTCTATCTCAAACTCAGATCTCCACTTGCTCATGCACTTGCTCATGCCAGACTTGTTTCTCTAAATGTCTTTCACTTCCTTCCAAATGCTGAGGAGCCTCTTTGCCCTTATGTTGACTTATGGCCTCTTAATCTCACCCTTGCCAGGCCATTGGACTTCAGCTATTTGGGCAATCATGGACCACAGAGTCAGACATTTCAGTAACACTCTCTTCTCCTCACATCCCTCCATGTCCCCTCTCGTTCCTATCCCTCTCCTGAGCTGACTCACCCCAGAGGCTGCTTTCTCTGTCTCCCCCTGGGTTATACTGAAACATCAGCAAAAATCATTCAACAGTGCCACTCAGGTAGAGGTCTCTGGGTTCTGATGACTTCTTTGAGGACAAGGACGATGTCTGGTTCACTTCTATATCCACAGGGCTGGGCAGGTAGAACACCCTCCAGTATTCTTGCCTGAAGAATCCCATGGACAGAGGAGTCCATGAGTTGCAAAGAGTAAGACACAACTGTAGCAACTTAGCCCACAGCTCAGCCACAATATACAGTGAACAAGTTTTGTTAGCATTTGGAAACACTATAATCCATCTCTCCTATTACTTTTTTTCTTGGCTTCCACCTACCCCCTTCACTGCTCCTCTTTACTAGAGTCTGTTTTTCTTGCTGTCCTCCATTTAAGGCTATTTCCCTGGGAACTAAAGTCAGATCTCTTATAGTCCCGTTTTATTCTCTATCCAACGGAGATCCATTTCCACCAACATAGGAGAACATCAAGATATTTCAGACAATTATCCTCATTAGAACCAAATTCAACACTCTTGCCAAGATTTCCATAACTTCAACACTGCTTCAGGAGGTAAAGACTTACCAAAAAAAAAAAAAAAAAAGACCAGTGAGAAGGAACAAAGGTTAGAGAGGAATCGAACCCTCCCAGTGGGGACAGCTGAGCCTCAAGCAGGACTGACAGGCAAGCCTCTGCCACCAGACAGTCACCAGTGTGTCCTACATTAATGACAAAGAAGCCTCTCTTCTCAGAGATCATTATTGCCTTTCAAAGTCCAGGCTCTCTGAGGCCCGAGGATTCTACACCTTCAGAGGCACTTGCTGCCCTTCCTTGAAGACAGTCTTCCACATAAAAGAGAAAGGTTTGCTTCGGTACTTCATTACAAATGGGGAACACGGACCCACTCCATTCCCCATTTGGCCAAACCTGTAAGGACAACATAGCTTTGACTCTGACTACACCTCCAGGCAAAGTTCAGCCTGCAACTGGGTTCCATCTTGATATCTCTTTCCCATCAATGCCAGGGCACAACTCAAAGTCATAGTCAAAATGGCAGGTGTCTCACCCATTTATTGGACAGAGTAGTTCTATAAAGTCAAATATGTCTTCACCCCAATGTGTCTGCCTTCTGTTGTGAAGACCCCTCCTCTTCCTCCACCCAACTCAAACCTCAGTCACCTTTGATGAGTCCAGCACTCTTTGGATCAAGCATGGGACATATCCCACTTTCTTCTCATATTAGACTCAAGTTTCCAAAGACAGAGGTTTTTATCTTACAAGTTACGGTTAAAAGGCCTTTCTCATGGTTCGTACCATATACTCCTGGTCTTTATTAAACGTATTCCCTCAGGAGGAAAATAAGTTATTTATTGGATTATGCTGTGTGACCTTACAAATACCTCTCTACTCAACATAAAATGAACTTAAATAACAGAAAGGAACTATTTTCAATACGACCTTACCTAGCTCACACAGGAGTTAGGCTGCAATTTTATAGAAAATGAGGTACTTGTGGGCAATGAGTTATTTAAATACCTGTAAGTCTCCATGTCAAGAATTTTTAAACCTCCAATAAAAAGTCTAAATATCTGGAAAGGGAGATATTTTTAGACAAAATTCTGCAGCAAGTGAATGCTGAGAAGGTGAATGTAGATAATGATAGCAACCTGTTTAATAGGCAGCAAGAATTCCCCTACATGGGCTCTTAGAAAACATTCCTAGCCATCCCTTAGTTTGGAGGCAATCAGACAGTATTACCTACCTATAGTGAGTTAGAAGAATGCCTTTGATGAAAATCCTTAGACCTGAGTTCCATCATTTGTATCTAAAAATATAACATCTGGGTTCTTCCTTTTATAGCAAATAGATCTTCTTCCACACCAATTGAAAAGAGTAGAATAAAATATTTCCACAAGAAGATACATTTATCTCCATCCACCATCGTCCACAGTGATCCGCATCTACCACTGAGCCCCTTGTTCCTGCTCTACGAGCTGCCATTCAACAGGAACCTCCACCCTGCTGACTTGGGTGATGGTGCCTTGCTGCAGGCACCTGAGGACCTCAGACAGGATCCACTCAGCAGTCACTGACGTACACTGGCAACTTCTGTTCCAAGGAAATCAAGACAAGACATTCAAAGCTGCAAACACTGCCCTACCTAATTAACACAGTCCCATTACCCTTGTCAGGGCTGCAGGAGGACTGGTTACCTCTCTCCTGACACCACACCTAGGAGATCTGAGCCTTCCCGTTCCTAAGCCCCGGAAGGAAAGCTTCCAATGAGGAGAGCCTGTCGCTTAGCTGCTGTCAATACAATGTATAACTTGGGGTATAAAGCTCATCAGTTTACTAGACCTCAGGGTCCTCATCTGTAAAAATGATGACAGTAGAATACAAAGCCTTTTAAAACTTGGTAAATCATTAAGAAGAATTCATAAAACTAAGGAGTTCCTTCAATGTGATTAACATACTAAATCATATAGGTAAGAAGTCGAAGAATCATTTACCAAATGAAATCTTTCTACATCCTCCCAGAATGAGCTATGTATGTAGGTCATTCAATTGTTCTCACACTTCCATTTAGGTATTATCCTAATTTTACACACTTTTGAGGGTTTCATAACGTCTCTTCCTTGTGTAATACTGGAGTAACACACCTATAAGAAGGTAAAATTAAGTATCATATCACCTCAGTGTTTTAGGTGGGGTTTTCGTTATTTGCATCATCCCCTTGCAACATAACAGGAAACTTAGTGAAAGGATCACATATTAACCAGAAAACCCCATCAACCGCAGGGACCCAAGCCAACACACCAATCACTCCTACTGTATTCAAGTTGTTCTGATCATCCATAAGTAATAAAAGTGTTTCCATAGAAACCAAGTATACAGCAGAATCCGCTCACAGTGAAGGATCTGCTTATCAAAAAGACTTCAAGGCAAGATATTGCTCTAACTTAGGTTTACACACCATTCTACACTGGCATAATTAGATAGTACCCCTTTGGAATTTCACAGTCTTGTACAGAAAGCTCTACACATGGAGAGGAGAGGAAAAAATCTGAAGAAAAGATGTACATACATAGTTACAAAAATGCCAAAGTAGATGCCATGCTAAGCTCTGCCAAAAAGAGAATAATTACTGTGGACCATTAGCATGCAGCCTTGGAATTATATTCTCATCTTCAAGCAGAAGCAATCATCAGATTATCAAAATGAGGTTATCCTTTCTAAACTCAAATAGTTCTCACACGGAATAAGCACAATGCAATCAACAGACAAGCCGCTATTTCCCTCCCACACAAACTATAATCTTTTGTGAAATATATTTTTAAAGAAGAATGCATAACCCTCCTACATGTTGGTTCTTCTCTTACACTCCTCCACATAAAAGCATACATGCATTTTAAAGAGACGGAGAAGAATTTTATAGCTTCTAATAACATCCCCTGCGATGTAGGGGAAAAAATAAAAAATCTCAGCATCTGAACAAACAACTATCTTTTTCATATAATGCTACTTTTATAACAGTAAAGCTAGTCGCCAACAGCTCCTGGGGACAGTACAATGATATAAACAATGAATCTCATTAATATTTTAATGCTTTCTTTCTAATGAGATACATTATGAAGCCTTAACTCATTCAACTACTAATGACTCAAAATTCCTAGAGTTCTGAATTTTAATCTTTCACAAATTTCAAATTATAAATTGCTTGTCATGAGTCACACTGCTTATCCAAGAAGCAGTTTTTTGAAAGAAAAGTGAGTTGCTTTTTTTTTTTTTGTAGATGAGGTTTACAGTGGTTTTCTTTTGTCTTTCTCCTTCAGTCATCTGAATTTTCAATGTTTAAAACTGAAACAATATAACCTGACAGTTGAATAATTTTTTTACCAGTAGGACAGCTATTTGGAAATGAAACTATCAATGTAATTATGCATGTCCACACGCACTCAGTAAAATTGGGCAAGATACAAAAGACAGGAATAAACATCTCTTTTTTTCCATTAGGATTTGTTTTTACCCCACACAGCACCTGTTTCAGGCTACTAGTGTCTAGGATCTAGCTCAGAATGTGATTCCTAGGAGGCCATGAATGGTCACCTTGGTAATCTGTTACATTAAGGAGATGTGACTTCAGTTTTGGGGAAGAAAGGGGGAATAAAACTCGGAAAGTCAAATCAGTAAATGTTATATTTCCACAATGAATATAGTCTTAAAAGATCAGAAGACCAATTTTGCATAAATGCTTAAATGATGTAATTGCATTACACTAAAAAAGTGTAATTTTGTTTAAGTGTCACTTAATAAAAAAAAAAAAGGCACTGAAAGGACAGCCTGCAAACACGGGCAGACCAGCATGGGCTTGAATCCACATGTGCACCTCACTCATCTGCGCAGAACCTGGTTTTCTTTAACTCAGCAAAAAGTCCGGAACTGCTTTTACAAACAAAATAACATCATGGAGAGAAAGAGAGGGAGAGAAAAAAACAGGATGAGGAAGAGGAGGAGATGGGAAGGCAGAGAGGAGGAAAAAAAGTTTAGGAGATGGACACGGTTATCCGAAAGCAAATGCAGCTGCAAAAATGCTGGTAACTCTCATTCTAGGTTCAGAAACCTTATTCACCATGTGTAAAAGAGGTGGGGAAAAGGAACGAAATGAGAAAACATTTTTGTGAATTCAGTTATAATTCATTTCCACACACATACACCAATGCACGGCTCTATTCCCCCAAAACTTGTTGATGCGAGGTACAGGTTAACTTTTCCAAATCACCTCCAAACATTACTAGGTGAAAGACAGCACTGGATTCCTCTGCATCACCACAAACACTGGCACACCTTTGATTCAAAGCCCCTACTTCTATCCAGGACCAGAGCAGTCCAGTGGCTCACAGATCAATCCAACCGATTGGAAAAACAAAATCTTAACTCATGAAAGAGGACTCAATGCCTTCCCCAGCCAACCCCAAGGAGTCACTGGGTGCCTCCATCAAGGGTCTGACTGTCCGCTTCCTCCAGTTCAGGAAATGCACCTTTCCCCACAGGGCACAGCCACTGAAGGCGAGGATGAAGCAGCTGGCTGAGCCAGAATTGCCTCCGTTCACAAAAGGAATTCCCCCTCCCTTCCCCTCCTTCTCCCTCCCCTTGTTTCTCCTGTCCCTCCTCCCATCCTCCGCTGGTGAATAATATCACTGCTACCTGCCTGGATCAACACCGTGAGCCCCTGTCTTCAAGCATTCAGAGAATGTAACAGCCTGGAAATTCCTGTTGTCCGTTCGCTGAGGTCACAGATAAGCTGAACAACAGCGTGGTTCCCATCAATCATAAGCCACTCACTGATAGAATGTATGGTAGGAGACCTGATGTAAGCAAGTCACCAGAGAAAATACCCACTGATGACGCATATCCAGGCATAAAAATAGTTACAGGGCCCTCAAAGGGATTATTCAACAGCCTACATTTAGACTTTCTTACAAGAGACCTGAAGTCACTGTGCTGCAGTTAAATGGCTGGAGAGAGTTTAAGTTTAAGCTTCCTCACCAGACATAACCACAAAGAGCTGGTTTAAATAAGCTCCTGCAATAACAGGCTGTTTAGTCCATTTTAACACAACTTTATAAGCATTAAACAGCACCACCAACTATCTTATAAAATGCCACATAACCTCTCCTCTTAGTCATGTTCTCCTTCCTATAACCATTCTTCTTTTTTTCAAAGTGTGCTCCCCAAACATTAACACTTAATCGATCCAGAGAAAAAGAACATTAGCTGCTTTCCAAATAAATGTTAGGAAAATGACACAGACTGCATTTCTGCAGTTATCTTCTTTTAAAACGTGCTTTTAAGTAGAATTAAGCTTAACTATCAGTTTCACCCAAGAAATGGACATTCTGCATACCATACTTGCAATTATATCTCTCCTGAATTGTTTGATCATTTACAGAAGTAAATCTCCCATGTATGAGATACACCTACTGCAGTATCTTACACATAGTAGGCAAAATACTGTTTGTCAAAAAAGTGAATGAATCAATTGATCGATAGATGAAATGCAATATGCAAATACTTTTATTAAGTGACAAGTAAGATGTTAACTCAGACTGAAATCCTGGTTTTTTTATGAGGAGGAAAATAACTTTCTACATGTGTAACAATTTTAATAGTTTTCAAATCATCTGTTCTTTTTCCTCCCACTCAAACATATGCACAGTTACCCTGCAAAGGAAGGTCTTTTCACATAGCTTTCCTATCAGAAAATGCTGAATTTTTGCACATTTTAATATCTGGATATCTAAAAACGCTCCCTCTCCAGTTTCATTTAAGCAACTGTGCTGACACAAGGAACCATAATGGCAACTGGATTTAACAGAATCCAAAATTCTGCCTCAGAACCTGAACACTTCCTACTTGCATGCCCTATTTGGAAGTCTTAATTACCAATCTTTCCTAATAGTGGGCAGGTTTTTATTGTTACCCAGTTGATTATTAGCCACAGACCACTTCTCAGTGATAGACGGTATCTCAACACTTAATGGCATTAACTATCCAGCCCATGCAATTGGCAAAGACCTGTGAGCAGCATTGCTGTAACTCTGCACAAACTTAAGGGCTTAATTCTAGAGGGCAGCTCTCCAGGAATGGTAACAAGATGACATTTTTCTTCCTATACTGGTAGGTTCTACATCACTTTCATCAAGTATGATAATATTGCTATAAATACAGGTGGAAATTATTTTTAGTACTGAGATTTCGCAAAGCGTTCACGTTTCTCTCCTGTGCATATGTGTCAACAGTATGTGGCCTAGTTTACAGAACTCAGATGGAAATGTTCGCTGGTGCCCTCTAGTTGATCACCGTTAAGCAGCTATGAAGAAACACACACACCACTCTCTTCGTAGAACGATGGCAAAGTTCCTAATTCATAACAGTTGAGCAGTTAACTCGTAACATAAGATGTGGGATAATGAAACATTAAATCTAGAGTCTGTTTTAGTTCACAAGGTTTTATTATTCATTTTGAAAATGAATAGAGGAAAAAAACATTAAGAAAATGGGGGAAAAGTCTAAAACACAAGATAATGAGACACGTCTACATTTGTCCAAGAAGAAAGAAATACTTAAAAGTTAACTGACTGGAAACCAAAGATGTTTCACGAATTTTACAGAAGCTCCTGCTTTTAAGTAGCTCAAAACAAAACCAGGCACCCAGAAGTCATCAGGTTTCAGCCAGCATCGTACATTTGACAACCTTCTGTCATGGTGGTCTATGCTAGTCAGGTCTGAATCGAGGATCCTCAGATAATTATAAAACAAAGCTAATCTCCAAAGCAGACACTGTTTCAAATTGCACAGACATGGCTATCAATCCAGAGACTACAGGTTGAGTTTCAGAAGAAATTATTTCCATCAGCACTCCTGGTTTTGGTAATTCCACACCTGTTAAATGTACTATCAGCAGAACAACTGATTTTTTTTTTTTTTTAAGAAAATGGAACTTCCTTACTCTAAATTGGAACCTATGCTTACTCTAGATTGGAACCTATGCTATCATTATAATTATTTAAACCTATGAGGTTATTTTCTGCTACAACACAATTAAACACACCACTGCTCAAAATTCAGGACTGCTAAAAACCATGTTAGAGAACACTTGCTAATCTTTATCTTTTAGAAATGTCAAATAACATAATTACCTGGTCACTAAATTAAAAACAGATTATTTAATTATATAAAAATAAGGGGGGCATACACCAAAGAAAATGTGGCAAAAACCTGCCTTTTCAACAGGAGGCTCCCTAGAAGCCATACTTAAATCCATTGTCTATGTTACTATTGGAATCTCATGATGATAAGTACTTTTACATGTTGTGACTATTTAGAAAAATGGGAAAATACATCCCTAGTTCACTATTCTGTGCCCAGCCTAGGACAGATGTATAATATTTAGACCATAAGGTTAAGTTTTCCCTTTTCAGTTCAGTTCAGTTCAGTTCAGTCGTTCAGCCGTGTCTGACTCTTTGCGACCCCATGAATCGCAGCATGCCAGGCCTCCCTGTCCATCACCAATTCCTGGAGTTTACCCAAACTCATGTCCATCGAGTCGGTGATGCCATCCAGCCATCTCATCCTCTGTAGTCCCCTTCTCCTCCTGCCCCCAGTACCTCCCAGCATCAGGGTCTTAATCTTAGTATTATGACAGGATTCTGTTTGATTTTTCATTTTTTAAATTACATTCCTAAAAGATGTCATTGTTTTACAGCAGCCTGGAGAAGGGAATGGCAACCCATTCCAGTATTCCATTCCAGTATTCTTGCCTAGAGAATTCCATGCACAGAGGAGCCTGGTGAGCTATAGTCCATGGGGTCACAAAGAGTAGGACACAAATGAGTGACTAACACTTTTCCACTTGCCAAATAAACTGCTTTCTGGATATTTTATGGGCTTGTGGTCTATTAAGTCATTTTCTTCACCCCTTCCCATCCTGCGGTTCATCTGCTTAAGGATGAATGCTCACACATACAAACACACAAAACACAGACCACATACACAATCAACAAACACACAGCACACACTCATGCACAACTTTTCCACATAGCAGATCTCCTTTACTTTAAAGAGGCCATTCACCAAGCACCCGAATACGAGGACCATCTTTAATTGCTCCTTACCCTCAGCTTTAATCACTGAAACCTGACAGTTTTACCAAGTTGCTTCTCTCTCATCAATCTTCTAACGCCACCGCTATGATCTTAGTTCTAGCCATCAACATTCCTTCACTTACGTAAATCTTACAAGATTACAAATAAATAATACAGGAACTATCATAGGTTCTCCCTTTCCTCTCAAAGCAAGGCTCTGCATGATTACAGTGGAGTTTACGAAACAGAAATCTGACTATGGCACCCTCTGGAGAAGGAAATGGCAACCCACTCCAGTACCTTTGCCTGGAAAATCCCATGGACAGAGGAGCCGGTAGGCTACAGTCCATGCGGTCAGTCCATGGGGTCGCAAAGAGTCGGACACGATTGAGCGACTTCACTTTCACTTTCATGGCACTCATTGCATAGAACCCTTCAATGGCTCCTGGATGCATCACGTGGTCTTGGGCCACACATCATCCTTCACTGTCATAATTATTCTTTATGACCTGAACTCTGTTTGACTTAAACTCCCTACGGTCAGAGACAGGGCTGCATTGATTGCTGTACCTCCTGCTCCCAACAGAGTGACTGCCTGGCACGCTTGCTGAACTGAAGTGGACTGAATGATAAGACAGTGCATTGAGAATGTTAACTCCTGATGTAATCCAACTAGGCTACGTAGAAAGATAGCATACTAGAGCAAAAGAGCGTTCTCTTTGAAATCAAAGAAAACTGGTGTCAATCCATAGCCCTATCACATCTTAGGCAATTACATAACCTCTTGAACCTTAGACTCCCAGTATAAAACATGGTGTGGGGATAAAATAAAGTAACACAGATTATGTGCCTACTGCTTATTGAGAAGGTGCTCAGTACATGGTAGCTATTATTATGTCTCAGGTAGAAATGTATACCAGGACAATTTCATTTCCAGTGTGAAATTATACATGCACATATCAGACACCAAAATTATCTCTATCAGTGACAAATACATATTTATATATCTATACTGTCCAATATAGTGGCCACCAGTCTTAGGTGGCTATTGGTACTTGGAATTTGGTTAGTGTGACTGAAGAACTGATTTTTAAATTGTAATTAATTTTAATTGAAAGTAAATAGCCCTGTGAGATTAGTGGTGGTGGTGGTTTAGTTGCTAAGTAGTGTCCGACTTTTGCAACCCCATGGACTGTAGCTCACCAGGCTCCTCTGTCCATGGAATTCTCCAGGCAAGAATACTGGAATGGGTTGCCATTTCCTTCTCCAGGGGATCTTACCAACTCAGAGATCGAACTGGGGTCTCCTGCATTGCAGAAAGACGCTTTACCAACTGAGCCATCGGGGAAGCCCCTATGATACTAGAGGACTACTTTCAGTTCAGTTCAGTTCAGTCACTCAGTCATGTCCGACTCTTTGCGACCCCATGAATTGCAGCAGAGGCCTCCCTGTTCATTACCAACTCCCAGAGTTCACTCAGACTCACGTCCATAGAGTCGGTGATGCCATCTAACCGTCTCATCCTCGGCCGTCCCCTTCTCCTCCTGCCCCCAATCCTTCCCAGCATCAGAGTCTTTTCCAATGAGTCAACTCTTTGCATGAGGTGGCCAAAGTACTGGAGTTTCAGCTTTAGCATCACTCCTTCCAAAGAAATCCCAGGGTTGATCTCCTTCAGAATGGACTGGTTGGATCTCCTTGCAGTCCAAGGGACTCTGAAGAGTCTTCTCCAACACCACAGTTCAAAAGCATCAATTCTTCAGCACTCAGCCTTCTTCACAGTCCAGCTCTCACATCCATACATGACCACAGGAAAAACCATAGCCTTGACTACATGGACCTTAGTTGGCAAAGTAATGTCTCTGCTTTTCAATATGCTATCTAGGTTGGTCATAACTTTCCTTCCAAGAAGTAAGCATCTTTTAATTTCATGGCTACAATCACCATCTGCAGTGATTTTGGAGCCCCCAAAAATAAAGTCTGACACTGTTTCCACTGTTTCCCCATCTATTTCCCATGAAGTGATGGGACCAGATGCCATGATCTTCGTTTTCTGAATGTTGAGCTTTAAGCCAACTTTTTCACTCTCCTCTTTCACTTTCATCAAGAGGCTTTTTAGTTCCTCTTCACTTTCTGCCATAAGGGTGGTGTCATCTGCATATCTGAGGCTATTGATATTTCTCCCGGCAATCTTGATTCCAGCTTGTGTTTCTTCCAGCCCAGTGTTTCTCATGATGTACTAAATAAGCAGGATGACAATATACAGCCTTGATGTACTCCTTTTCCTACTTGGAACCAATCTGTTGTTCCATGTCCAGTTCTAACTGTTGCTTCCTGACCTGCATACAGATTTCTCAAGAGGCAGGTTAGGTGGTCTGGTATTGCCATCTCTTTCAGAATTTTCCACAGTTTATTGTGATCCACACAGTCAAAGGCTTTGGCATAGTCAATAAGGCAGAAATAGATGTTTTTCTGGAACTCTCTTGCTTTTTCCATGATCCAGCAGATGTTGGCAATTTGATCTCTGGTTCCTCTGCCTTTTCTAAAACCAGCTTGAACATCAGGGAGTTCACAGCTCACGTATTGCTGAAGCCTGGCTTGGAGAATTTTGAGCATTACTTTACTAGCATGTGAGATGAGTGCAATTGTGCAGTAGTTTGAGCATTCTTTGGCATTGCCTTTCTTAGGGATTGGAATGAAAACTGACCTTTTCCAGTCTTGTGGCCACTGCTGAGTTTTCCAGATTTGCTGGCATATTGAGTGCAGCACTTTCACAGCATCATCTTTCAGGATTTGAAAGAGCTCAACTGGAATTCCATCACCTCCACTAGCTTTGTTTGTAGTGATGCTTTCTAAGGCCCACTTGACTTCACATTCCAGGATGTCTGGCTCTAGATGAGTGATCACACCATTGTGATTATCTGGGTCATGAAGATCTTTTTTGTACAGTTCTTCTGTGTATTCTTGCCACCTCTTCTTAATATCTTCTGCTTCTGCAGGTCCATACCATTTCTGTCCTTTATCGAGCCCATCTTTGCATGAAATGTTCCCTTACTGGACAGCAAAGATTTATTTTGACTTTGACATCAGGGTTTCCCCATTTAAGGACCTGTATCCTCCCTTCCCTTCTCAAATCAGTATTTATGCAAGGTTCAAGCATCTGTGTCACTACTTCTCCTTCAGTTAAAGGAATGAGATATATAACAAACTGTTTCCCCAAAGAAATTTAGTCCTGGAGTAGGAGATAATATGACAAGAGTTCCATATAGAATATTCATGCTGAATGAATGACTTTATCAATGAAAGAAACCAATGAAGAATATAGTCTACGAAATAGAATCCCCAACACAACACAAGGAGACAAGTTATGAGTACACAGAATTTGGGACCAGAAGACATTGCTTCAAATCCCAGATCTTCCATTCACATTCCATGAGGTCTTGGGAAAATCTTTTGACCTCTCATTCATCAGATAGTGATAATATTAATTATAACCCACAAATATTCTTTAATAATCAAATGAGATAAATCAGACATAAATATTAGAGCAAACAGTGTAACTGAGAAAGTTGTATAAATAACATTTAAATCTATACCTTCCATATTATTACAGTAGCTAATATCCTATAAAATATGAAACACTATGGATGTCTTGACAAACTGGGCAAATATCTATGGGAAAAGAGTAATAATTAATGGATGACTACACTTCCATTTGGAAGCTACAATAATACTTATTAATTCATTGCAATCTAAAGTTTTTATCTGACACCAAGGTCAGATAATGTTGAAATCTGCTTTTGAATATATGACTTATCTCCTTGATCATATCTCATGTGCTCTCTGGACAGGCTTTGTGGGCCTCAGCAATATTTGGCAATAATCATTCGTTTCTGTGCTTTACAGTTCAATAAGTACTTTCACATATATTCATAAAGTTATCTTTAAGACGACTTAAGATAGCCAGAAAGCAAAGAAGAACTAAAGAGCCTCTTGAAGAAAGTGAAAGACGAGAGTGAAAAAGTTGACTTAAAACTCAACATTCAGAAAACTAAGATCATGGCATCTCATCCCATCACTTCATGGGAAATAGATGGGGAAACAGTGGAAACAGTGTCAGACTTTATTTTGGGGGGCTCCAAAATCACTGCAGATGGTGACTGTAGCCATGAAATTAAAAGACGCTTACTCCTTGGAAGAAAAGTTATGACCAACCTAGATAGCATATTCAAAAGCAGAGACATTACTTTACCAACAAAGGTCCATCTAGTCAAAGCTATGGTTTTTCCAGTGGTTATGTAAGGATGTGAGAGTTGGACAGAAAGCAGAGTGCCGAAGAATTGATGCTTTTGAACTGTGGTGTTGGAGAAGACTCTTCAGAGTCCCTTGGACTGCGAGGAGATCCAACCAGTCCATCCTAAAGGAAATCAGTCCTGAATATTCATTGGAAGGACTGATGCAGAAGCTGAAGCTCCAATCCTTCAGCCACCTCATGCAAAGAGTTGACTCATTTGAAAAGACCCTAATGCTGGGAAAGACTGAAGGCAGGAGGAGAAGGGGATGACAGAGGAAGCGATGGTTAGATGGCATCACCAACTCAATGGACATGAGTCTGAGTAAACTCCAGGAGTTGGTGATGGACAGGGAGGCCTGGCGTACTGCAGTCCATGGGATTACAAATAGTCAGACACGACTGAGCCACTGAACTGAACTGAAGATAGCCAGAGAATTTTATTATTCCCATTTCTCAGAAAGGTAAAGTAATAGTAATGCTAGTAGGTAAAACTGTCAGGTTAATAACTTGAAGTATAGAACTTTTACATATGTCTGGAAATTCATGGTGCTTCAAATTTCCAAAGAAGAATCCAGGTTTTTGTTAATATATCCCACATGACGAATTTTAACAAAATATTAGGTATCACATCATACATATGTCTCATCATCATATATGTGTGTACATATAAATATTAATTTACTATTTTTAAAGTATTTTTTGATGTGGACCATTTTTAAAGTCTTTATCGAATTTGTTAACAATATTGCTTCTGTTATTTTTTCACGTTCTAGCTTTTTGACCACGAGTCATGTGGGATCTTAGCTCCCAACCAGAAATAGAATCTGTGCCCCCTGCATTGGAAGGTGAAGTTTTAACCACTGGACCACCAGAGAAGTCCCTATAATTTACTTTTAATTGATATCAATATAAACATATCACTGAATAGTCTTTAACCGTGTTTCTGTCCACAATCATTTAGCAGAGCCTTACAATACCCTACAAAGAAGGCATGCCAGGTAGGAGAATTCCCATTTCCAGATAAGGAAATGGGGATGTGGAGAGAACTTGACTCTTTACAATGTCTGTGTAGCACGATGAAGAGCAATGATATATGTACTTGGGCTGCGGGTTGAGATCTACTACCAAGCAGCTGAGTGACTTTAGGTAAATCACCCAAATGCTCTGAGACGCACTTTCCTTCTAGGAAAAGTAAAGACTGAGTCACTCACAGATACCACTTAACTGACAAAATTTTATTATTCTTCAACTCAGCGAATTCAGTAGCGTGGCTGACACAAGGCCCCAGATGGTCTAAGTCCTGGCTGGTTCTTCCTCATCCCATACTGTACCACCTCTAAGGAGCTCTCCCTGCTTTTCACAATTGAGGAGTTTATTCCATCTGTTTTTACGTTTATCTTTACAGAGCCTTAGGCCTTGTACAGTCTTTGTTTCCTGGGCTTATGGACAGCCAGTAAAAACATTCCTTTCAAGAAAGGCTGGTGAGACAGACATGTGCATGCACAGGGCTTCTGGAGAAAAGGGCGTGTCCTCCCTTGACCTCCCTTCAATGCATGGCCACGCTTCGGATTTGCGGATAGGAGATGCATTCCCATCTGATGGCTTTTGATGTCATTTTCATTTTTCAAAGAAACAATATAAAATCCACAGTTGATAGGAAAGACAGGCTCTTACGTCCAGGTCCAGGGACAGGGTCACTCAATTGAATGCCATTTAAATGGCCCAATCAAAACCTTGCTACCATGAAGACAGGGTCACATCCAGAAGCTGGAGGTAAGGACTCCAGTGCCCAGATCCACCCAGAACTTCTCTGCTGGAATAAATCAACTTCTTCCTACATCCCTGTTGAGGCAGGTGCCAGAGAAAAAAGCAACCTGACCCCCTGAAGAGTCTCTGGAGCCCAGCAGTAACCTGAGCTGCTGTAGGTTATTTTTTGCTGAGGGCTAGTGGTTCTTAAAGGGACTGAGCTCTGCATGTACATATCCAGACACAGGACGCAAATCAATGAAAAGACCAATGCGATGTGCCTGTCTTCAGCTAAGGTAGTTGATCAGAAGTATGTTCAACAAGAAGGTATGTGAGCAAATATTTTATTGCCCTTTCAAGGGGATCAGTAGTAATGTCCTGTGACATAACATCTTGAATTATAACAGGGGAGTGCTAAATAACAGAGAACTCCACTGGTTTAATGTAGAACAAGAAAGCAGGCATTCCCCAAGGATCTGTCCTCAGTGCCAGACTGCTACTTAAGAAGGGAGGGGGGCCCAAAGATTAGAGCTGGAGATGGCTGCCAGGACTGGGCTCTCCAGTTATCATCCCCCTAAATGCTCACGACAATCCTGACAAGTATAAAAAAGTACAAAGAAGGAAAGTGGTGCTCTACGAGACTTCGGAACACTCTCACAAGTTACGCGATTTACCTGTTAGGTGAGTGCTGGTCTCTTCCAATAGTGTCTATTTGAATGAAGACTGCGAAAGCAAATACTCACCCAACTCATAAAACAATTCTCGTGAAACAACTAGTCCTTTCATTCTCTGTCCCACATCCCTAAACTGGCCAGGGAGGAACAGGAATAATCCAGTAACGAGGAAAGTGGGATCCAGAGTCACAAGTGCAGATCTGGAAACCTGCTCCCCCACCAACTCACTGGGTGACCTTGGGCATGTTAGCTATACGTATGGAGCTTCAGTGGCAATAACAGTAATACTCACATCATCAGGCTGGTTTGGAGATTAAATAAGATACTCATAGGCGTAGTGTACTTGGACTTGTGCCTGGCACATGGAACCCTTCAGTTAAACAGTTGCTATTATTAGTTGCATTAGTATTCGTATTCAGCAAGGGTGTAATTCAAGTTGCCTTGAAATCTGGCCACGTATAATCATGAGAAAAATAACGTATCAGCTAGCTGTCGGGCAGGTAGCTTGCAGACGTAATCTCTGTTGCCCACAACTCTGCCAGGCAAGCGATGCTAACCCCTGTGCCGATGACGGACGTGAGGCTCAGAGGTTTCTTAACCAGCCTGAGTCATAACTAGTAAGTGACACAGCAGGGATTTTAACTCAGGTCTGACTTCAAAGCTTGTACTCCTTCCATCCAACTGAGAAATAGTTGGGGAGCAGTGTGGAAAGAGGAGAGGAGGATCCTCTCGGTCAGTTTTTATGCCACAGCTTGTGAACTATTCCCTTAGGTCAGCCACATAACCTCTCTGTCCCATTTCATCTTCCAGCTGTGATTTTTTTGGGGGGCGGGGAGCAGGATCTGACTTCTGCAGCAAGTCACCCACCTATTATTGATCTACAGGTAATTCTACAGAGAATAATAAAGTTCTCTGTAATCCTATCAAAACTACATTATCCTAAGTGGTCATTTCTGAGCCATTGATCTTTAGAAATCCACAAGCTCTATATAATATAAATCATGCAAAAATACAAATGCCCAACATCTCATAGTTCACAAGCACTGGCTCAATTAATCAAGATACTCAGCAAGGTGCTGGTTTCTTAGGTGAAGAAAGAGAGACACAGGTTAAGTCAATTGCTCACAGTCACATAATCAGGAAATAGCATACTTAGCACTTGAATATCCAGTTTTTCTGATGACCTATCTCTGTTCTGTCCATTTTACTATATCTTTCTCTGGAAGAATACCAGGATGATCTGCTATGCTGACAACTACACTAAGGTATGATCTATTATTAGTATTCCCTTCTGTCCTTCATGCACTAACTTTTACTTACGCTATAAAACACAGTTTCAATTAACATCTATGCTGCTCTCCAACATAGCGTAGAGAAAACCAGTCAACAGGATAACTTCCCAAGGCTGGAGTGGCTGGGGTATAGGGTCATGTTTTACTTGTCCCAATAGAACTTGAAGTGTCTTAGGGATAGGTGTTCAATAATTTCATTGACTAAAGCTCAAGATAAATATTGCTTTATAAAATCATATGTATATTCCTATTTTGAATAATCATTTAAAAAATGTAACTGCTCTGAACAAGAGAATGACAACAGATGTTATGTTTCAGAATAACATTTGTTGAATGTCTACCACATGGCTTGCACTGTCCTAAATGCTTTACATTTACTAACTTATGTATTCCTGGCAACATTTCTAGAGGTAGGCACTGTCATTATCCTATGTTACAGTCAAAGAAACTAAGCCACATTAACTTGCCCAAAGGCATAAAGCTAGGTAGTTGCAGAGCAATAACTTAAACCCAGCAATTCTGGCAACCAGAGTTCAGATCTCATGTAATCTTCACAACAACCCCAGGCAGCAGTGCTCATCATCTTGGAGACTGAAGGTTGTCCTTGATGATTCACTGATAATCAGGAGAAAAATGGGCTTCCCTTGTGGCCCAGCTGGTAAAGAATCTGCCTGCAATGTGGGAGACCTGGGTTCGATCCCTGGATTGAGAGGGTCACCTGGTGAAGGGAAAGGCTACCCACTCCAGTATTCTGCCCTGGAGAATTCCATGGACTGTGTAGTCTATGGGGTTGCAAAGAGCAACATGACTGATCGACTTTCACTTCACAGGAGAAAAATAAAAGAATCCGATTTAATTGTTTAAAATAGCAATCCTGTTCTATGATCAAAATTTACCCCAAGTAATACACCCACCATATTACAATTTAAAAAGTTGTTGGAAAACTAAAATTTATTGCTACATTTTCATGTTAATACTTGAAGTTTGAATTTGTAACCAGTTTGGCTCTCCATGAACAATATCTTTTGACATTTTTTTCCCCACATAATCTTGCATTCTTCACATTGCTTTCCACTTATAATCTTAAAATCATTGTGATTCTATCACCCTTTGAAACCTATCTTTTGAATCATAGAAATTTGTAGAGGGATTTCTTCAGGACTTAAATTCTTATCTCTCTTCTTGCCCTCAAGCTTACCATCTCCTTATCTTTTTCTGTTCTACTTTCCCTTTCTTGTTGTTTATTTTCCTTGTCACATGACTTAGGGTTTTGCCCAGTACTGTAGTCATCTTCCAAAACTAGAAACTCTTCCATAGGATTCTCAAAGTTGAGTGTGCAGACAACCGACATCATTATCTTCTTAGGTGGGTCCCCAAGTCTACATTTTCAGCAAGCTGCCCTGGAAAGTCATACACATACTGGAATACATTATAGGATTTGCACTCTGCCAATTCCTAGATACAGTCCTCCTACTGAAGCCTTTTTCATTTAGCAAAATCTCTTTGCTAGTTTTAGGAAAATGTAAATATCACTGAAACTTCAGCTAAGAGCATCAAACAACATGCAGGTCAAGAAGCAACACTTAAAACTGGACATGGAACAACAAACTGGTTCCAAATCGGGAAAGGTGTATGTCAAGGCTGTATATTGTCACCTTGCTTATTTAATTAATATGTAGAGTACATTATGAGAAATGCTGGGCTGGATGGAGCACAAGCTGGAATCAACATTGCTGGGAGAAATATCAATAACCTGATATGCAGATGACACCACACTTACGGCAGAAAGTGAAGAAGAACTAAAGAGCCTCTTGAAGAAAGTGAAAGAGGAGAGTGAAAAGGTTGGCTTAAAACTCAACATTCAGAAAACTAAGATCATGGCATTGGGTCCCATCACTTCCTGGCAGATAGATGGGGAAACAATGGAAACAGTGACAGACACTATTTTTGGGGGGCTCCAAAATCACTGCAGATGGTAACTGCAGCCATGAAATTAAAAGATGCTTGCTCCTTGAAAGAAAAGCTATGACCAACCTAGACAGCATATTAAAAAGCAGAGACATTACTTTGCCAACAAAGTTTCATCTAGTCAAAGCTATGGTTTTTCCAGTAGTCATATATGGATGAGAGAGTTGAACTATAAAGAAAGCGGAGCACCAAAGAACTGATGCTTTTGAACTGTGGTGCTGGAGAAGACTCTTAAGAGTCCCTTGGACTGCAAGGAGATCCAACCAGTCCATCCTAAAGGAAATCGGTCCTGAATAGTCATTGGAAGGACTGATGCAGAAGCTGAAGCTCCAATCCTTTGGCCACCTGATGCAAAGAGTTGAATCACTTGAAAAGACCCTGATGCTGGGAAAGACTGAAGGTGGGAGGAAAAGGGGACGACAGAGGATGTGATGGTTGGATAGCATCACTGACTCAATGAACATGAGCTTGAGTAAACCCCCAGAGTTGATGATGGACAGGGAAGCCTGGCGTGCTGCAGTCCACAGGGTTGCAAAGAGTCAGACACGACTGAGCGACTGAAGTGAACTAAATGTAAATCAAAGATTTTAGCACACTCTATTATTTACTTCAATGTGTAGCTATGAGGCAACAATACAAATGCGTGCTGAATCAAATGAGGACTCCAAATGAATCAACTGAAGACTCCCAATGTAAGTGCTTAAGATGACATGCCCACCCTGTATTGATGGAGATTGCTGATGCAGTAAGTCTTTATTTTCAGCATTTTACTTAAGTGTAAAACCTGACACTCGAGTCCCTATATTTACCCTCACTATCTAAAATCATTTTTATTGAACCAATTAAAAACCAGTGACTGGTATGGGGGGAAAACACTCAAATGAAACTTAATGAAGTTACTTAATGAAAAATATAAAATATTTATTGACTAATGGTGCCAGTGGTAAAGAATCTGCCTGCCAATAATGCAGGAGATGCAAGAGAGCTCAATCCCTGGGCTGGGAAGTTCCCTTGAAGAAGGAAACGGCAACCCACTCCAGTACTCTTGCCTGAGAAATCCAACAGACTAAGGAGCCTGGTGGGCTATATAGGGAATGGAGTTGCAAAGAGTCAGACACAACTGAGCACACACACGCACGCGTGTGACTAGGAGCACCCCACCCCCACCTTAAAGGGGGAATCCCTGCTCAATTAGCTCAATAATGCACTTTGCTTAATTAAGTGTTTGATCATTTTCCACAACAGCTTACAAGGAGGTCAATAGGACAGGTATTCTAGTCAATCTCATCACATCACCTAACCTGTCACATTCGCACACTATTGTTTTCCAGCCTCACAGAGACCCTCAGTTCCTCAGTCCCTCCCTTCCAGGAGTTCAGGACCTCTTCCTCCCCATCCTCTCTCCTCCCAGCTCTTTCCTCTCCTCCTCCAGGCTCCTTTCACTATCCTGGCTGGATCCCACTGGGAACCACTTTGCCCTTGCCCTTGCCAGCATCCTCCGTCACCTCGCCCTTCGGCGTGCTCAACCCCAAACCCTCCTTTGGATCATGGTCCCTTTGGGTCCTGCAGCCCCTCCTTGGAGTGGCTGAGAAACATCAATTGCTGAGACACAGCTACTTCTGCTGAGCTTTCCGCAGGTCAGGTGAACATAATCACCTCTGAATGTGCAGGTCAGCTCACGCTTCCCCTAGAGGCAGCTCTAAATGTTTCCAGTTTTCTTCACTATCATCCAGTTTTTACGGACAAATGACTTTGCCTTCTCCTTCACAAAAACCCCAAAGAAAATGGAAGGTACGAACTATTCAGTGTAAGTTAGGCTACAAGGGTGGACTGTATAACATGGGGAACATAGCAAATATTTGGTAATAACCATAAGTGGAGTACAACCTTTAAAATTGTATAGAAATAAAAATAAATAATACATTTTAAGTAAAACGATGAGTTTTTCAAGGAGAAATTTCATCCATGTATAGTTTTTCCCATAAACTTAGTAGGAGACCTTCCGATCCCCACTCCTTCTGCCCCACTCAGTCCTTTCTAGAGCTGGGAGCACTCTGGCCGCTCGGGATTCTACTCAGTCATTGGTCATCTTTCCTTTACATCATCCACCTTTCTCTCTCCGGTGGCTCTCTCTTGACAGCAGACACAAATAAGTTCCCATCTATATAAAAATGCTCTTTGGGTCTCCACCTCTATCGATCATCTCACTTCTCCTGTGTACAGCCTACAGAACAAAGTAGAGATAATAATTTGCCCTTTTTTTAAGAATGGGCTTGAGTCAGGAGCTTTACATAGATTCTCTCTTTCGTCCCTCGCCAAAGGGTTTCAAGTCAATAACTACTGTCTCCATTTAAGAGACCAGGAAACTAAGGATCCCGGAGGTTATGTAACTTACCTAAAACTACACAGGTGATAAATCAGAGAAGTACAATTGAAATTCAGGTTCTTTCTGATCCCCAAACCATTTATCCTTCCACAGACCACACATGACCATAGTGACTGTTTTTCTCAAAGGCCTGTTCATCTTCCTGTCCTTCTCTTCCTGGGCAATGCCATCACTATTTACCTTGTAGTCCAGCTAGAGTCCTGAAAACTGCCTTCCCTTTCCCTCATCCTTCACGCTGGCTCAGTGACTAGCACTGTTTTCCAAGCTTGAGAGTCCATCATGTGCTCACTGTTCTGAACATCCCAGCATGAGTTCAAGCCTTCAGTTTCTTTCTTTCGAAGATTACTGTGCGTGCATGCGTGCTCAGTCGCTTTAGTTGTGTCCGACTCTTTGCGACCCTATGGACTGTAACCGCCAAGTCTCCTCTATCCATAGGATTCTCCAGCCAACAATACCGGAGTGGGTAGCCTATCCCTCCTCTACAGAGTCTTCCCGATCTAGGGATCAATCAAACCAGGGTCTCCTGCATTGCAGGTGGATTCTTTACCATCTAAGCTACCACGGAAGCCTGAAGATTATTATAACTGTCTGCAAACTATGTCTTCCAACCCAAGCTTGGGTCCTACCAATTCATTCTCGTGATGCTGTCTGATGATTCCTGGTAAAAATGCAAATCTGAATGTGTCTCTCCTCCTTGCCTACAGGATAAAGCTCCAACATGGCAACATGGTATACCATCCTTGACCTGGTCCCTGCCAAAATTTCCAGATCTTTCCCTCGTGACACCCACTCCTCCTCTTCCTAACCCTGTAGTCCAGCCATACGAAGATTTACTTGTTGGTTTTATGTCTTTGGGTCTCTGCATGCCAGGGCTCTGTCTTCCTGGAATGCCTTTCCTTGTGCTGTCTTCCAGGCAAACTGCCATTCAGCTTAAAAGATGCAGCCCTGGCATTTACTCCCCTGTCAAGCCCCCTGCAGAGCTGACTGATTCCTTTTTATGTCACAGCTAGGTTTTGTGCATTTTCTCTTCTAGCCCATTTCACCACCTATTGGAATATTTTACAGTCTGCACTTTCTTTCTAGAACATTAGCTCCTCAGGGGCAGATACATGTCTGTTCTGTTTTGCATGCTTAAGCCAGCACATAAAAGTAACTCAAAAGCAGTTGCATATGTTAATTAATAAACTAAATGGATGTTATGTGGGTATATGCCTTTGGAGCTGCAAAGCATTTATTTTTTAAGAGTAAAGCCAAAAAGAATGTTCTAGGCAAAAACAATGGGGGAGATAGATTATTTCTTTGTATGAAGAAGTGATAAGTGTGGCCCCAAGTCTAAGCTGAAAACATTTTGCTGCCAAGTCCTCAGGCACATAAAATCCTCAAGCCTCATTCCTCCACCACAGGAGGAGAAGGTGATGACAGAGGATGAGATGGTTGGATGGCACCACCGACTCAATGGACATGAATTTGAGCAAGCTCCAGGAGTCAGTGAAGTACAGGGAAGCCTGGAGTGCTGCAGTCTGTGGGATCGCAAAGAGTCGGACACGACTGAGTGACTGAAAAACAATGAGCAGCCCCATGGAGCTATCCATGATGCTGGGCTCATGATGATGTTCAGGAATGAAAGGAAAAGAGTTAAAGATCTGTATTGAAGAAGGTGTTAGCTGGATTCCCTAATCTCTGAACCTAGTGCGGATAACTATCCAAATTCGACCTCAAATTTCAAGTGGCACAGAAATGGTCTAAGGCTTATTAGAGAATATTCTCAGAGTTATACAGAGCATTTGACTTATCCCACAGATTGGCTAAATTGAATCAAAGCAAAAATAAACATTTTCCAGACTGTTCCATCATTTCCGAAACACAGGGCAGGGACATGGACATACGATTAATAGTTCACTTGTGAAGTTACCTCTTCAAGGATGAAACTAACCAAGAGACTGGGGCGGTTGCGGGGGGCGTTGTGGGGTGGAGGGTAGGGAACTGATGCAGATGAGTGTGTCCGTGAGGCATGAGTGAGAGAAGGGACTTGAAGTTTCAGAATTGAGACAGATGGCAGTAACTGTGGGCAGGGAGACTTCATTCACCAATCACTCCATACTGCCCCTGGGTCCTTATGCAGAAGACAGGACACCAGCTGCACCAGAAAGCACCCCTCCCCACAAAGGGGGAAGCTGATTACAGCTTTCACGAGCCCCCATGTGAAGACTGCGACTCAAAAGCTTTCCCTAGAAAAGGACGGTGGACAGAAGCAGCCAAGGATCCCTAGAGACACACAGAAAAGCAATAACTCTGTCGACATTCCAAAAAGAGAAAGGGAGAGGGGCATTTCCCTTCCAGCTGCATTCTTTCATTGCCTTTTCTTGCTTCTTTTCTGAGGAGAGAAGGGAGGTGGGTGATGGCAGTGAGACCATGTAAGAGACCAGAGGGCAGCGGACATGAACTTCTATCTGGCTTCCCTGCACAAAGGCCTTATTATAAAACACACATAAAAATGTGTGGGCAAGACTTGGAGGGTTGGGCCCCGTATCCCTCCTCCCCCAAACTCACTCCCAAGCCCATGCTTTGAATGCATTTGTGTACACACACCCTCCGACAGAACAGGTTCTTCATGTTGCCATGGAGCTGAGAAATCACACTGCTTTTACACTTCCAGCAGCAGAGGTAAGAATCACTACATGATGTTAACTCTGGTTGTATTCCTGATTTTTAGTTGCTTCTCTTCCTGTTCTCATGAACTTGATTTTTTTCTTTTTTTTTTAGCTTATTCTTTGTAAGATTGCTGCAAACTGGAAGCTGCTGGCAAACTGATGCTTGCTTTTATCAGCTCAGCATGCAGAAAGTAGAGCACATTTGTGACTGGGAGCTTCCTTCTCCCTTCCAGCAGAGTTTATGACCTTATTGTATCTTAGGGGAGTTGATCAGAAATGCAAACTAGAAATCAACACTTATTTAGTAAATATTCTGTGAAACACATAAAACCTCCTGTAACCAGTAGCTGCTTTTTCTGACAAGATAAATCTGATTATTTCTACTCCAATGGGTACTTCTCAATAGGACTCAACAATCAAAATCATATGAATAAAAATTTTGTAGATACAGATAGCCTTCTGCAAGGTCCCCTTGGGTTTCATTTCAAAGCTCAGCTATTACCTTACTGTGTAAAAATCAAATAAAAGAATCTAAAAGAGGAACACAACATGATTTGCTAATGCAACCTCAATATTTATGCCACCCCTCCTTTTGGAGTTTTGCATCTCACAAGAAATGGTGATTTGACTCCTACAAAATCAAGTGCCACGGAGTTCAAGAAAATCATTTTGATTTCCTACCTGGAAATCTGCTTTCGGTCTTAGTCACACATCCTCACGGTCTTGAGTCTCAGTTTCTCAGGTAAGTTCGCCAATCTGCTGACAAGAAGTTTCGTGTTACGACTTCTCCTTCCACAGTGCACACATTAAGACTTAACTATGAAAATGACCGTTAAGTACTAACCAGAGCAGCAAAACTAAATCTATTGGTTTGAAGAAAGAATGTAAATACATGGAGGTGGGAGAGGCCAAAATGTCAGGTGATGAATGTGGCACCAAGCTACGTATGCAGGATATCAGATGGCTAAGCAAAATTCAGTTTTAAAAGTTTAAAATCAGCTTGCCAGCAACAAAATAAAGAGTGATTGGCATTGATGATAACCCAAAAAATAAATACCCATGCCTCCATACCAAAAATAAATAAATCATGTAGGTACTTTCTCCCTCTAAGCTTAATTATTCTCCCTTTAATGTGGGCTGACTTCCAATAAACAGAATATGGAAAGAAAAAAGTTGTAACTTTACAGTGGAAAGCCTAGCAGACTATCCCTTAACTAAGTGATCAAGGTTAGCACCACTGGTGACCAGTTAAGTTGACAGGACACATCTGATATACAATGCAATGAGGAGGTCACCTCCTGCAGTCTTCCTCTCCAAACCCATCATCCCAGCCCACAAAATTTCTGGCTCAATACTGTTAGAAAATATCCATCCCTTCAGAAACAAGTGGAGTATGCCATGGTATGCTACACTGTTATTATATATCATATTGCATTTGTATTCTGTAGATTATATTAAATCTTTTAAAAGTGAGCACCCAATTAATACCAAATGAAGTTTTCAGGAAACCCAGACAAGTCTTTAAAACCATTAACCAAGCGCTCAAATGGACTAGCCTTTTTTAGGTAGTCATTTTGTTTAAATAGTCATTTTCCCTTTTCTTTAATTCTACTGTTTCCACAGCACGTCAGAATGACATCTCCAAAGGCTGGAGACCTCAGGTTTTTCCTCGCCACAAATAGTATGTATATTTTCACTATGACTAGCAACAACGTGCCTGTTATTGGTGATCCTGGTAATTATTTAAATAGGCTGACTCTACATTGATCTTAATGGCACAATACTGTTGACAGCTCAATGTTAGCCAGTCACAGGGCCTAGTAAGCACCCTAGCCAGACGCCCCAGGCTGCTTGTGGATAGGCATTCCCCAGCCTCTTGGCTGGGTGACAGCAACCACAACAGCCCACAAGCCGGGTGGAGAACCGATGAATAAAATGATAAATATTTGTGATGAAACAGGATGTTGGGGAGCGGGAGAGGGGATGGAATATCTCAACAACTGAACTACTGAAGCTACTTTAGAAATTTAACAGTATTCCCTTGTTGTACAACTGGGAGCAGTACACAGATAGATCTTTTCTCTTGTGTTTTCCTCTTCATTGTAAATAATTTACAGAATTACTACTGTACAATACAACATCCACCCAGGCACAGGATTTAAGACTTTGAGCCACTCAACTATAAGTGCTGTACACTGAATGAATGCTTCAAATTGTCCTTTGAAAATGATTCAAACAATGATGTGAAATATAACTTTTTTCAGGCCAGAAAACACTTTTAATAGATTGTTCCTTACTATTGATTGAATATATAAACGATTATTTAATAAGTTCAATCTCTCATTTATGACACTTAGTAGTACCAACAATAGTGATAATTTACAGGCTCGGGGGCATTCTTGTCAAGAGTAAATACAAGAAATTCTGAAATAAAATAGTGCTTCATTTATAGAGTGCTAAGACTGAGATACTTCACTTATACGGAGTCTCCATACTCAAGGAGATGACTCAAGTGATTCCATTTACTCACATATTGATTCTGATAGCCAACACCAATTAAAAGAACAAAACAAGAGAGAGCTCAACTATGGGGGGAACACTTTGGGGCTTGCTTTGTCAAGATAGTGTTATCAACTAACAATACCTTCTTAGAGTTCACAGTATTCTCTCTTTCATCTATTCTAAGAGAGGAGTGAAAACTCCTCTCTTGCTTTCTTGCTGATTATTCCATCAAAAAAGTTAAAAAATTGCCCAAACTAAAGCACATCTCTGTGACAATTTGCTACTTCAAATGAGTCTCTGAGCATCTCGTTCACTGATTGGTCATTTTGTTACACAATAAGGAAACGGGATAACGGCTGGCTGCTGGGGAATGAGGAGAGAAGCAAGAATGGAGCAAGACGTACAAGCTCTGAAGACTAGATATAAATATAAGCACTTATATCAATACAAAACGTGAGCTTCTCGCAGTTTTTAGACTTACAATATCAATTCGTCCTGCTAGGATTTCAACTGATGTATTCGGCAAGTACCTCAAAATGCTGAATTAGGAAATTAGAGAGATGAGTTCGAAGACACGTTCTACTATTGTTTTCCATCTGTTATACTAATCATTCCCAAATATGATTTATCAATCCTTTTTATGCCAGAATATCCCTTTGATTCTCCTTAAAAATAATGCCATGGAAAACTTAGTAATTAACATTTGAAAATAATACTGGAGTTGAAGGTCACAGCGTCACATATACTTTCCCTCAATAATAGGTATATTTCTGTAAATCTATTGTTCAGCATGGGCAATGGGACAGCAAACTTAAAATGAAAAAATAAAACCTATGAGAAAATACAGTAGGTGCAGGATCAGAGATGAATGTCCTATTTCATTCCAAACACTATCAGAACTGTCAAAGTTCCCTTTAGTGTACTTAGATCTAAATAATAACTCACTATTGATATTAGTTCCTATCCTCTTTGTGAATGAAAATAAGACAACCCCAAGAAACTGATCATGTGATTAGAGAGGATAAATTGCCCTTTCTTACCCCACAAAAGAAGAAGAAAGTTCCACAGTAAGAACATCTTTACCAATACTGAAGATATTAAAAATGTGAAACCAAACCTACAATATTCTATAAGCATAATTTATTACTCATTTGTTCTCATCTGTCAATCCTAACTTGCCTCAAACTTCATTCTTAGTCTTTCTAATTGAACTGGTTCAATTTCACATCCCGCCCCATTATTTATCAGTTAAGTAACCATGGGCAAACTGTGGTTTTCATATCTACTGACCCAGGATAAGAGTAGGCTGATATATCATAAACACACAACTGGCATGACTCATTCTCCTCCATGACACATTAAAACTGACTTAATTACTGTTTTGATGATTTTGTTTGCCCATTATTACATAATATTTTGTTGTTGTTGTTCCTATTGCCATTTTCTTAATTGTTTGGGGTTTGATTTTGTAGATCTTTTTCTTCTCTTGTATTTCTTGACTGTATAAGTCCTTTTAACATTTGTGTAAAGCTGGTTTGGTGGTACTGAATTCTCTTTAACTTTTGCTTGTCTGAAAAGCTGTTGATTTCTCCATCAATTTTGAATGAGATCCTTGCTGGGTAGAGTAATCTTGGCTGTAGATTTTTCCCTTTCAGTATATATATCCTGCCATTCCCTTCTGGCCTGCAGAGTTTCTGCAGAAAGATCAGCTGTTAAACGTATGGGGTTTCCCTTGTATGTTACTTGTTGCTTTTCCCTTGCTGCTGTTAATATTCTCTCTTTGTGTTTAATCTTTGTTAGTTTGATTAGTATGTGTCTTGGCATGTTTCTCCTTGGATTTATCCTGTGTGGGACTCTGCGCCTCTTGGACTTGATTGACTATTTCCTCTTCCGTGTTGGGGAAATTTTCAACTATAATCTCTTCAAAAATTTTCTCATACTCTTTCTTTTTCTCTTCTTCTGGGACCCCTATAATTCGAATGTTGGTGTTGTTTGATATTGTCCCAGAGGTCTCTGAGACTATCCTCAGTTCTTTTCATTCTTTTTACTTTATTCTGCTCTTCAGAAGTTATTTCCACCATTTTATCTTCCAGTTCACTGATTCGTTCTTCTGCTTCAGATATTATGTTATTGATTCCTTCCAGAGATTTTTAATTTCAGTAATTGTTTTGTTCATCTCTGTATGTTTATTATTTAATTCTTCTAGGTCTTTGTTAATTGATTCCTGCATTTTCTCCATTCTGTTTTCAAGGTTTTTTGTCATCTTTACTGTCATTATTCTGAATTCTTTTTCAGGTAGTTTGCCTATTTCTTCTTCACTTATTTGAACTTCTGTGTTTTTAGTTTGTTTCTTCATTTGTGCAGTATTTCTCTGCTTTTTCATTATTATTATTTTTTAATTTATTGTATTTGAGGTATCCTTTTCCCAGGCTTCAAGGCTGAATTCTTTCTTCCTTTTGGTTTCTGCCCCCCTAAGGTTGGTGCAGTGGTTTGTGTAAGCTTCATACAGGGTGAGATTTCTGCTGTTTTTTTTTTAATTATATAATACATTTGATATAAAAATTTATCTTCTAAAGTTAATTAAACGAAACAACATTTCATTAGCTTTTAAAAATCTTCCTCCTTGTATGAAATAATGGGAGATATATTGAACTTCTATTTCTAAATCAGTTGAGAAATATACTGCTCAACTACTATCCATAATCTAAATATTTACCAGATTACTGAGATTATTTTTAAATGAATACAAGATGAATTAAACCAATGAAAAGAAAATGATGAAATGCTTTATAAATCCTAAAGTATACCCCAGTTACACAATAGGATCTGAGCCTCAAAAGAAGAATACTAACAACAAGGCACAATTTAGATAATTAATAAGAGGCCACTAGAGGATTCCCTGGTGGTCCAGTAGTTAGCTTTCACTGCTGAGGGTCCAGGTTCAATCACTGACTGGGGAAACTAATATCCTGCAAGTAGGGCAGTGCAGCCAAAAATTAATTAATTAATTTTTTTAAAAAATGAAGAAAAAGTTTTTAGAAACTGATAAAGTGATTCTCGCAAAGGACCAATGATCTGAAGAAACATTTCTGAATTATATTTAAATTTTAATATTAAGACATTGGAAGAATGTGTCATAAATGCTCAAAAACATATGGAAAAACTGGTTTCTAAACAGAGTATTTTTAAAGTGTTTTATAAATATGATACAATTTTTTGCTATTAAAATCTGAAGTTAAATATATTTCTTTATTTACCAGTCCTTCACTATATTCAGGCCTTAAATGTAATTTTCATCTACCTTCTAAACGCTCATCTGTAAATCTACATTTATCTATGGATATAAGAAATATGATTTGTTAGATACTCTAAGTATTAAAAATAACTGATAAATGCCCTCTTGCTGATCATTGTACGATTCTAAAATATACATGTCTATAAGAATCCAATTGGCTTGATAGTAGACCAAGAAGCAAGATGAATAAGTAGAGAACTGCACTATTTAAAAATTATAGTTATGAGTATAATTTTTAAATAATTTTTGAAACATTCATCAAATACTAATCAGAAATAGATAAACCAGATAAAACTAAGCTAAAATTGTTAAACTTACAAAATAACAAAACAAAATTAAATTTAAAAAATATTAGAACCAAGTATAAAATGACAAGTATTAGTATTTGTAATGTATAAAGAGTTCATAGAAATTTATTTTTAAAAATACTAGGAAATAAATTAGAAAATAGGACAAACCAATTCAGAAAAAGAAATATAACTAATAAAGAAGCTTCAATAATTATTAAAGAAATACAAACCAAAACAACAATGCAGGCAAGACTTTCACTTTTACACAGCTATGATGAAAATGGGAAGTGACCTAAAAAGTACTTCAACAAAAAAAATTGTGAATATTCAGAAACAGGAGAATTTTAAGAAAACAGTGACCATTAAAATAAATCAAAATTATATGGCCATTAAAAGAGTACAGAAATTAGCAAAATGGAAAGTTTATATTTTGAAAATAAGGGCTACATCAATATCATGATTATAACCATTTCAAATGTGTGAATTTGAGCAAAGATCAGGAACATACAGGGAAAAATTAAAAATCAGATCAACAGATTGTAAAAGGTGATCAGATAGTTATGTCTTTTATTTATTGTGTCGTAATAGTGCGTGTGGGATAAAATTTAAAGCTTGACAAGAACAAATGAACACAGCAGTCTAATGAGTCCCTAAATAAAACCTCCCAAATCAGTCAGTACCTACCACGAGACAACGACTATTCCCCCAGACAAGTTCATGAACGGGTAGATCTCTGCACCCAAAGCAAGACTGAAAATTTTACACAAAATAAGACCACGAAGGATCCACAGCACATGCCCTCTGAGCCATTAATCCACACCCAGACCTTTAAATATTTACTATATAGCTTGTGATGTTAGGAATGGTTCACTGTTATCCTTTTAACTGTACCACATTCCTTATTTCTACAGGAGTTCAGGACATGCTACCAAATCACGTTGTTTGAATACAGGCAGTTCTCAACTTACAAACACCTGACTGAGGAAAACCAAAAATAAAACCAGCTGCTGCTGTCCCCGGGCTGTCGCCTTCTAACACTACCAGAGGTCTTGCTGATACTCCCAGAGAGACTCAGCTGTTGTGAAAAAAAATCTTAAACTTCTTAGAGCATTGGAAGGGAGGAAGGGTCGAAGGAATGAAAGCAGGACTAACCAGGGAAGTCACACAAAGCTGGTGCTTACCCTCCACATGACTCGATAAACATCTGATGACTGAATGAATGAATTTCCACACCTTGCAGTTTGAGCCAGATGACTCGGCCCCTATCCTATTCCAATAGCCTGATGATAACAGCCCTCTTTCTTGGGCTCCTGATTCACGGAGCTGGAGCCAAAGAAGGGAATTGAAACCCAGTAACAAACAGCTGTGATCAACAGGTTGCCCACTCAGGCAGTTCACTGGACAGAGTCCAAGCCCAGGACCAACCCAGAAAAGTCTGCATCCAAAAGCACAGGCAGAGTACGTGATTCACAGAGAGACAAGATGAGACATAAATGGTGAGAGGAAAACAGAAGTTGAAAGTCCAGCAAAGGTTATTAATAATGATGCCACATGGACTCAAAGAAACGAAGTCTAGATGTGAGAGGGAAGAAATAAAGATGGTGTCAAAGTGAGGCTGGGCTGGTTTGGAATCATGTTGTGGCTCTAAAGAGCCCCAGTTTAATGTATGATTCACTCCACTCAGATGACCTTACGGAAGTAGGACTACTTTACACACATCTCAAGCCTAGAAACTTATCAGTTCATTTCACCCTTTGCATACAGTCATCTTTTGAAATTTTAAGCCACTCCATTGCTCAAAAATCTTCCTCAGCTCCTCTTACCAACTGAATTAGAGAAATCACAATATCTTAGAGTCTGAGATACTGTGAGCTATAAGGCCTAAGATACTGTGAGTTTTAAGGCCTTTAAACTCACAGTGAAAGAGGTAAAACAACCTCACTCTTTAATGCAAGATCTACCACAAGATAGCCCATAAGGAATCATACTCCTTATGATTCTCTAATCTTATCCTTGCACATGTCTTGACTCCTGGCTTTCACTCCCAGGCACCATACTGCACGTATCCAACTCTTTGTGATCCCATGGACTGTACCTTGCCAGGCTCCTCTGTCCATGGAATTCACCAGGCAAGAATACTGGAGTGGGTTGTCATTCCCTTCTCCAGGGGATCCTCCCAACCCAGGGACTGAACCCATGTCTCCCACATGGCAGGCATATCCTTTACCATCTGAGCCACCAGGGAGGCCTGAACAACTATGGAGGGCACCATTTATACCACAGTCTATGTGAACAGTGCCCTCAAAAGTTTAAAAATATTCAACATGTAGACAGCCATTTGGGGTGCTCCTCCTTTCATCTCTAACACTCTCTCTGCATGGAATGCCATCTCCCAATCCCAACTTTGCTTCTGAAGATGCTAGTAGTTTTTCAAAGTCCACGTCTTCCATGAAACCTTTCCTGGTTCCCACAATTGGTTGTAATCTTTTTCTTTGCACTTTCACTTGGTTTATGTCACTTATTTATGTATATCCTGTCTTCTAGTATAATGAGTTAATTATGTACGTCTTATAACCAGTCCTAGATTGTATGTATAAAGTCCGAAAACGTAAATAGCACAGAATTCCCCTTTCTTTCTATACAGTCCCAAGCCTATTGCCCAAATCAGAACAGGTACTTAACTACTGGCTGGGACATTTGTATAGGGTGGAGACAGATGATTCAGGAACTAGAAATGTTAGAGGGCGTAGTTTAGACTGGAAAGGAACATAGCCACAGAAAATGTGGGACTAAATTCTGATAACCTGATGCCTTCAGGCTCACTGGTCTGGAGAGGGTGCTAAGTGGCAGGATGTCACACTTTTCCTTATTTCAAAATTTTGCCTAAGACCAAACATGTATTACACTTACAGAAAAAGAGAACTTCCTCCTCACCTCTTTCTCCCACCAATAAGACAAAACCTTCCAAGAAAATGAATTCCCAATTATACACAACCAATCAAAAACACAGTTTTGAAACAAAATACAAAGTAACCCAGCACAATTTAAGCACAATTTAACCTATTTCACATAGTATCAAAAAAAATTTTTCCTTCTTCAGTTAACAAAAACCTACTAAAGAGCAAGTTTAACAGCAAATTTGAAACACCTGGAGAGCAGGTGTATCATTTCAAAGGGACCGAAATATGATTTTCTCTACTATATGGAGCCCACGTTTCTGCCTAGCACATAATATGCATTTTCTTAATTAGTATGCATGTTACCATATCTATTTTAATAGATGTGTCATGCTCCAAGGAAACCATTACGATATATCAAAGGATGATTAGCCATATAAAATATGATGTGGCATTAACTATATAAAGAGACATCTTCAAAATGGTATATACAGATTTCTATCTATGTACAGAAATCTATCTGAATATTTCTGAAGACTTTAAAATATGCTGTGCTCATGCGGCACTGGTATAATGTACACTGGTTGATTATTCAAAATATTTTAGTATATATCTACATATATGAACAGTTATAATCTGAGAAATAAACCCTATGCATTTCAAGACAATTTAAATATGAACAGGGCAGAGGAAAGAGCAACAATATGAAGACTGAGCTAGGGAACGAATTACATACCAAGCATGTAGAATAAGACTTCACATACCTAACATTTTTGAGTTTGGGGTTTTTTTTTAGTATATATCTAAAAGGTTAAAAGTACTTTCAGCCAAAAAACTTTCAGGATCATTGTCACGAACACAGATCACCCAGAAAAACTATGCATTTATTTATATAGATTTATTAGAGTTATTATCATAAGTATAGATTACTATAGCAAATGTATCTTTATACTTATAGCTAAACACACACACACACATACACACACACAGAGCATCTCCTGTAAGACCAGGAATACATTATCTGGAAATGCTGTACCAGATGGAACGAGCATGGTCTCAACCCTGGTAGAACTCAGAGTCTAAGAAGAAAGATCAACAAATAGTTACTATAAACTAGGGTAACTCAGAAACGCCTTCTTAAGCTACCGAGATGCATGCATTTGCTCACTCCTTCACTCTTTGGCTTCCCCAGTGCCCTACATTCTGTTTGCCTTTTTAGATCTTCTGTCTGACTTCTATAGCTTGTCTATTTCCTTCTTCACTTTCAGGCTGTCAGCTATCACTTCTGCAATCAACGTGCCATCCTCTGCCAGTGACACTCTTCTCCTTCCATCTAATGTACAGCTCCTAATCGTTTCTAGAAGCCTGGATCATCGAGCCAGTAAAAACTGAGACTAAAATAAGGACAAACAAGCTCCGAGTGATGGCTTAATAAGTGTTTCATATCATTGTGGCTTGATGAAATTACAGTGTTCTTTCAGATGTGATATTTCTATTATCTCACTGACCCAGGCAGACATTTGAGAAGACAGTTAAAACAAATGTTCTGCCCACAAAATTTCCCACCTTTTCTCCCATGCCCTTCTAAAAAACTACAAAAACATTAAAAGCCCTCAAGAGAGAGGGGACATATGTATACCTATGGTTGATTCATGTTGATGTACGACAGAAACCAATATAATATTGTAAAGCAATTATCCTCCAATTAAAACTAAATTTTTAAAAAACATTAAAAACCCCACATTTTTGCTTAAAAGAAATACACCTGCTGTCAGAAAAAGGTTTCTTTAAGCAGAGTACTTGGAAACGGTATTATAACACAGAGACTATGTTTCCCAAAGAGTGGTCCTCAGATCACCTGCATCAAAGTTACCTGATTTGCTTCTTAAAATGCAGGTTTCCTATACTCCTCCTCAGATGTACTGAATCATATTTTTAGAGCCTAAGAACTTGAACTTTTTAAAAGCACCTTAGGAGCCTGTTGAGCATGATAAAGCTTGAAAGCACCAATCTAAATAATCAAAGAGCATTTATTGAAGATGTCAGGCTGAGCCCTAAAGACTCAAGTCTTATTTCACTATCAGCTTATGACATTTACTGAGTGCCACCCTCTGCCAAGCACTGGATAAAATTAAGTTCAAAAAGTTTGAAAAATAAAGTTTAAAGGCTGTCGCTGCCCCGGAAGTTTCCATTCTAACCAGGAAGACAAAACAGACAAATGAAAAAGTTTTAAAATAGGCACATGAAGCGTTCAGAGGGGGAGAATGGGGGCCATGCTGCAGTCCCCCCGTACGGTGGGCCAAAAGACACTGAAAGGAGCCGAGTCCAGGACCAAGCAAAGGATCACTGGAACTCATAAAGGAAGACTCCCAAGACAAGCGTGCGGCAGAATCGAAAAGGAGAGCTTTTGAAACACGAGTCTCTGAAGAGGTGTGCAGGTTGCCAGAGGGCATTTAAGATCAAGAAGAAAATACCTACTATCATATCTCCTGCTGCCATAGACAGAAAGAGAAATGCCTGTATGCAGGGTTATTAAAAAACCTCAGACATTGTTTGGTGAAACCTTAAAGAGGCAGACAGAAGAGGCACTGTTATGCCCAGTTTACAGATGAGAAAACTAATAATTAGCTTTCCAGAGCTGGTCCTTTCCTTCCATGAGCAATTCTCTGCCCGGCCTGACACTGCCCCAAGTAGAAGAGTCATTAATTCATCATGTCCTTCAAAACAGCAAGCCAGTCAACATATTATACCTCTCCCTCCCTCCATTTCAAAAAGCCAGCCAAAAAAAGTGTGTGTGCCTGTGTGCGTATGGCCATATATGAGCATACACGTATGCACAAGTGTGTGTGTGTGACTAATTTAACTAACCACTCATTTTTCTTAATAGTCACTATATTTTGGCATCCTCAAAGATACTCTAGCAGCACTAGAATTTATGACAAATTATACTGAAAATACCTGGCTCCCTGGTGGCTTAGATGGTAAAGCATCTGCCTGCAATGCAGGAGACCCAGGTTCGATCCCTGGATCTGAAAGATCCCCTGGAGAAGGAAATGGCAACCCACTCCAGTACTCTTGCCTGAAAAATTCCATGGACAGAGCAGCCTAGTCGGCCACAGTCCATGGGGTCACAAAGAGTCGGACACGACTGAGCAACTTCACATACTGAAAATAAAGTTTCTTTGATTTGTGATCAAAATAACCACCCCAAATCACCATACTGGGTGAGTAATACACATCTTTCCACTGGCTATACTCTCCAATATGACAACCACAGGTGACTGTTTAACATTAATATTAACATTGAATAAAAATAAACACTCAGTCCCTCGGGTACTCCAAAGCCACATAGAGTTAGTAGCTACCCTAAGATCAGTGAGCAAACAGGGCTTTTCCATCACTGCAGAGTTCAATTGGATACAACTGTCCTAGGGAACTAAGCCTCCCAAAAATACAGCTACAGATCTCAATATAAACAACAATTGTCATTTACCTCTATTTCTAAACATATGCTGACACCAGTGATCAAATGTGTTCCCTTCCACTAAGCCTGTCCAAGTCCCTTGAGTAGAAACACACGGCTTCCTCCTAAGACATCTCAACTCACTTCTCTTTTCATGGCTGTATTCATCACAGCCTGATAAGTTATATGCACACCATCCTCCCTACAGCAAGCTCCTCCAGACCAATGGTTGTCATGTGAGCACTCTCTCTACCTAATTCAGTTAGAGTTCCATAAATATAAGGTATATTCTTAATTAAAGATTACTAGTAGAATATCAGCTCCCCAGGTAGTTCAGTGGTAAATAACCTGCCTGCCAATGCAGGAGCCCTGAGTTCCATCCCTGGTCGAGAAGACTCCCCTGGAGAAGAAAATGGCAACCCACTGCAGTATTCCTGCCTGGGGAATCCTACGAACAGAGGAACCTGGCAGGCTATAGTCTACAGAGTCACAACTCAGCAAAGAAACAACAACAAGGTAGAACATGATACTAATGGAAACATCCAGAGAAGAATATAGATAAGAAAGGAAGAAAGAAAGAAGTCCAAAGCACAGTAAGGTTTTGTAATTATTACCAAGAGGTAACTGCTTAGATGGAAACGCTGCTTGTGCCACCTATTTAGGAGAAGAATGAGATTCTTTTAGGAGTAGGTCCAAAAACGTCCTTAGCTGACATACGTCAGAGGAGGACTGGGCTATCTGACAGCTACCCTATGACAGTGTCATCAGTCAGCATACAGAGACTGGCCCCAACCCCTGTGCTGGGGCACAAAGCCAGTGCTCCTGGTGATCAATAGGAATCAGACGGTTCGCTCAGGAGAAGCTTCTTCAGGAAAGTTTGTATCAATCTGATTCTCATTCATGCAATTACAATGTCCTCAAACACTCAAGCCTTGGGATTCACATGAGGACCCCTTCTTTCACTCTGAGAACTTTCTCTGGACCACTGAAATTAAAAAGGCAAATTTCCTTCATGGTATCATTTGGATAGTTTCAAAGTATACAACATATGAACAATATTAGAGGATGAGACGGTTGGATGGCATCACCTTAGAGGGATGAGTCTGAGTAAGCTCCAGGAGATGGGGAAGGACAGGGAAGAATGGTGTGCTGCAGTCCAGGGGTTGCAAAGAGTCGGACATGACCAAGCAACTGAAAACAACAACAAATGAAAAGCAGTATCTGACATTTTTGAAAACTCTGTTGGCAAAGGGGAAACCCATGTATCAGGGCACACTGGATATGTCTATGAAGACAGAAAAATTACAAAGGAAGAGAAAAGTCACCCCACTTGTACTTCACCACTCAGGGCTTTATTTGGCCAACTTTAATGCAGCTTCCCTTTCTTCTAAGCTCAGGGACACTTTCCCACAAGCCATGGAAGCTAGAGGTACCCTCGAGGCCACCGTAGGCCCGGGGAAAGGTAGCTTCACAGGAAATGAAAGTAGGCAGAAGGGCGAGAGCAAGAGTGATGACAGTCGAAGAGATTCGAGATAAGCGCTGGAAGGGGGCGCTGAGGTGGCCTGTAGAGGAAACGAAACTTCAAACCCACGGAGACGCATCGTTTTCCACAAGAAAGTCACCCACTCTTGCCCCAACCTCACCTTCAACCCTGGCCCCACTGCTCACCGTGATGGCCTTTCTTCATTGTTCACGTTTTAGGTAGATGAAAAGGGCCAACCATAAAAAAACTCCGCGTCTAATGCTTGACTAATCAAATCGAGTCGCTCCTCTGCAAACACCTTTCCTGTCACAGCATCCCCCAAAGTTGGTCAGACTGGGGCCCCGAAACACAACCAGGCACTCAGCTTAGACACTTTTCCCCGGGGAGGTGCTTGGACTCTGTGATCACAGCACAGGCAACGGAGCAAGATGGCGAAGCCCCCTGCATTAGAATCTGGGGTCGCTGCGTATCCGTGTGTAACCCTGGGCAAGCTATTTACCTTCTCGGTGCCTCCATTTCCTCAGCTGTCAACTAACGATGATCACCACATGCCAACCAATTTGATATCCACAAATTCTGGGTCATTTCAACATATTTGAAACATTTCATGATTTCAACATTCCTGGAACCTGACTGTCGTCTTACTTATCATTAAGAGCATCTTTCCATTAATTGGAGGCTCTATTGTTCTTTCTTAGAGACACATTAAATGCCATCTTAATGGCATTAATGGCACCTTAATGTCTATGAAGTACTGTAGAACCTACTTCATAGAGTTTTGGCAAAGTTTCAATGCTTAAATGCAGTTCAGGTATTGAGAATAGCGCTTGGTCTTAAGTAAGGTGTGCAATTATTATTAGTTATGATTATTAAATTCATGACTCTAGAAATGGATGCAGTCATAAGATCAAATCCTATTATTAACCAAACTGTGTGTTAGAATGATGGTTAATGCAGAGGGTGTTGGAAGGGATGGTGAAATACCTCATTAAAATCTGATTTATCCCCAAGCCCTTGGCTTCCCAGGTGGCTCAGTGGTAAAGAATTCGCCTGCCAATGCAGGAGGTGCAAGTTCAATGCCTGAGTCAGGCAGATCCCCTGGAGGAAGAAATGGCAACCCACTCTAGTATTCTTGCCAGGAAAATCCCATGGACAGAGGAACCTGGTGGGCTACAGTCCACGGGGTTGCAAAGACTCGGACACGACTGAACGACTGAACACACAGGCACTTGGCACTGTGCCTGGCACATAGTAAGTTCTCTCAGTATTAATAACTGTTGACTAAAGCAACTGAAAGTACAACCCAGCCTTACTCATGCCACAAGACTCCCTGCAACACAAAAAACATCCAATACCCTTTATAGAAAGGGAAACAGCTAGGTGCATGGCTCTTCAATGCTATGTTATTATAACAGATCCCTGCCTTTTTAAAGGCTGGGGACATTTTTCCAAATCAAGATTTTGTGCAGATTTTGTCCCCAATAATTCTCCCCCAGATTTTTTCAATTGTCCACAAATATAAATCCTAAACCCCATCTGTCAAGGCGCATCTTAAATTTCATTTTTCTAATACGCTTTCCCCATCTTATCCCCCATTCTTTCTATTCCTACCCTCACATCCATCTCAGGTACCATATTCACTTTTCTTGGACCTCACTGGACAGAATAATATGACCTGCACCAAAATATTATGTAAGAAAGAGAACTCTGTCTTGATGGTCACTGGCTTCCCCGTAAGGTCTCTATGTTCGTATTTGAATTGCTACCCTCCCCCCAAAAAAGATGTTTAAGCTCAAACCCCAGGATCTCAGAATGCAACCATATTTGGAAACAGAGTTGGTACAGATATGATTAGTTAAGATGAGTTGATAATGGAGTAGAGTGGGACCCTAATCCAATATGACTACTGGTCTTATGAGAAGATGCCATTTGAAGACACAGAGGCACTGAGAGAACATCATGTGAAGATGGAGACCCATACCGTAGTGATGCATCTACCAGCCCAGAAGCTAGGAGAGAGGCATGGACCGGATTCTCCCTCTTGGCCCTCAGAAGGACAAATCCTGTTCACACTTTGACTTCAGACTTCTAACATGCAGAGCTCTGAAAAAACAAATCCCTGCTATTTTCAGGCACCTAGTTTGTGCCACTTCACTAACATTCAGGAAACTAACATTTCTCCTCATTTAAGAGGCTGTGACACTGGGGTCCCTTCACTGCTGTCCTTCTACTTTGACCAGCCCTTTCTAATCTTCTCTGTGGGTTTGCCTTCTGGTTTCAGGTCTTTAAAAGTTGGCGTTTCTCACGGGGTGGCCCCTGGACTTGTTTTCTTACTAAACGTCCTCCTTTACATCCTCTCATCTACCCCAATTCAATTACAGTCTACCTGCTGATGGCTCCCAAATTTCTGTCTCCTATCCTCTCCTTTATATCTAGATATTCAACTGCCTACTTACAACTCTACTTAGATAACTCAAAGCCATTTTAAACTCAACAAATCCCAAAACTAAAGTCATGGCTCCCTCAAACCAGGCTCTTCTCATGCCAATGGATGGCAACTCTGCTCCTTCAGCTGCACAGGCCTCCCACAGGATTCATTCTTCTCTATTTCCCCTCCTTCATTCTCCATATCCAAACTACCATCAGATCTATTTCTCCCCAGGGAAATTTCTCAAATCTCCCCACTTGTCCCCATTCTCCATCTTCATCACTCCACTGTAGTACATTAATCCAGTGTAACAATACACTCCCTAGATTACTGCAATAGCCTGTTAACTAGTTCCAGGTCCATTCAAGGTGTCCTCCAATTTGTTCTGCAGCACACTGAGTAATATTCAAAAAGCAAACCTGACCCTTTCATCTTCATGCTCATACACCCTCTAAGGCTTTCCATTCCATTCATCTTAGGATAAAGACCAATATCTTAAACTAAGGCTCTGCATACAATGGCCCCACCAACTCTCCCAGCTTCACCTGCCCTGCTCTTGAAGGTGCTCCAGCCACGGCAGTGCTCCATTGATTCTGAGGGGACTCTTGGTCCCACCCATCATGGGGCCAGTGTGCAAGCTGCTCCCTCTACCTGCTGGTGACGGTTCAGTAGCTAAGTCGTGTCCGACTCTTCCGACTCCATGGACTGTAGCCCACCAACGGTCCTCTCTCCATAGGATTTTCCAGGCACGAATACTGGAGAGGGTTGCCATTTCCTTCTCCAGGGTCTTCCAGACCCAGGAATCGAACCTGAGGCTCTTGGATTGCATGTGGACTTCTGCACTGCAGGCGGATTCTTCACCGAATGAGCTATAACCTGTGAATTTCCTTCACTTAGTTAATGTCTCCTCATCAGTCACTCTCGGAGAAGGCAATGGCATCCCACTCCAGTACTCTTGCCTGGAAAATCCCATGGATGGAGGAGCCTGGAAGGCTGCAGTCCATGGGGTCGCTGAGGGTCGGACACAACTGAGCGACTTCACTTTCACTTTTCACTTTCATGCATTGGAGAAGGAAATGGCAACCCAGTCCAATGTTCTTGCCTGGAGAATCTCAGGGATGGCGGAGCCTGGTGGGCTGCCGTCTATGGGGTCGCACAGAGTCGGACACGACTGAAGTGACTTGGCGGCGGCAGCAGCGGCAGCAGCAGCAGCAGCAGCAGCAGCAGCAGCATCAGTCACTCTGGGCTCAACACACCCTACCTTCAGAAGATCTTTCCTCGACTTTGCCCAAAAGACAAAGCTGCCCCATTCTCCTCTCTCCTCATACCTTACTCATCTACAGCGTAGCACTTAAGCATAGTATATAATTATAGATCCATATGAATACTGAATTAATATGGATGGGTGTCCCCCACAAGGGCTGAAACCATGCCTTTCTTATTCCTGCTGTACTTCCAGCTCTTAAAACAGTGTCTGGCATATAACAAACACTCAATAAATATTGGCTAAATAACTTAAACAGTAAACAAACATAATATATGTGTTGAAAGAAGCTACTGTATTTTAATTGTCTGTCATATATTAATGAAAAATTCTTTCTTCATATACAGTATTTTTTACTTTTCTAAAAGCTTCTATTCTAACATAGTGGACATACAAAAATATGGGCAATAGTTTAGGTAAACTAGATTTCAAACATATTTCTTCTAATACGCTATTGTTAACACTTAGGCTGCCATAAACAATAATTAATATATGTCACTAAAATTTTCACATCTAATTAGCTGATAACTTCTTTCATATGCTTATTCTAATTGTCCACATATGAGTAAGTGAAAGTAACGGTTTTGTCTGTGAAGTAACTCTCAGTTTTGCCACCAATTTCTTCCTACTCCAGGATTATTGATTGATCTATTTTATATGAAAAATAAAATATGCTTAATAATAGAAAAATAAAGTACTGATGTTACATTACCAAAATGAGTGACTTATCACCCCAGCCCTATTAAAACATTTTCCTCACAGTTTCCTGAGTGCACGTCTTGATGTGGTGCTGAGAAGGGGCAGCAAATGCCAGCTGAAATGGCTTCCATGTGACAGTCACGCACAGCAGATGGCAACAAGTATGAATGCATGTGAACTCCAAACTGACAAATTTCATTCTTCTTAACAGTGATGATAAAAGAGAATGTAACATATCTTTTCTAAATATGGGGAAATGCTAGTAATTCAGATTTTACTTCATTTAGTGGGAGTCTTATATACAATTTCTAGTGATATTTCTATCACTAGATAGAATATATACAATTTCTAGTGTACCCAACAGCAGCCTCAAACCTTGCCCATGACTGTACAAAAGACAACGCTAAAATAATCATATCTGCACATCAAATAAATTCTGTTTCTCAAACAGCTTCATGCATATTCTGAAAACCATACTATTCTATAATTTTAGCAAGAACACTGTTAGTACTGAAATGAAACTATCACAATAGTCTCTCTCCTCCCCTTTTCAATACCTTCTTCTTTCAACCCCCTCTGCCCTCCTTTTCACCTTCCTATTTATTTCTTCTCTTAAGCAAACTCAGAATTAAAACTGCAACAGTACTGAGAGTTTTCACGGATGTAAATCCTGCTTGCTACTAGCTACATCCTCCTGGGTCTTACCCTACCTGATCCTCTTATCTTTGGATTCAGTTTTGAACTTAGATGCTACTTAAAAAACAAACTACTAAAGCATTAACAAACTCGATGCCTTCCGACTATAGCGTTTGGGCATTCTGCATTGCCTTTCAACTCTGCAGGCCTGTGGCTGTTTCAGAATTGTCTCCTCAAGATTCATGCCCATGAGGTCATGCCCAGCTGACCTCTTTGGAACATGATACCATGAAGCACAGCTGTAAAAATAGAGCACTCTATAAGAAGTCCTTATTCACCAATAAACACAATGTTCTTTCAATTTTAAAGAACTAACACCTTCTTATATTGTAAGTATGGGGGAAATAAATGAATGAAAGAGCCTTAACTTACAAAAATGTTTTTTCCCATGACCAAGCGATGTGAAAACAAACTGACACACACAGGTTGCAGTAATTTCGAAAACGATGATGGCATAAAAGCAGTTTAACTGAGACAGCCCGAAGTCTCAGATTAAATCACTCCTACCATGACTTAAAAATATATATAAATATCTGTAGTTAACACATTCATGTGTTTCTTCAGGGTATATAATTCCTTACATATTATTTTACTTTTAAGTTATACAATTTAGATTGCTTTATTTTTAAAACATGTTCTGCTTTGATTGAAATGTCTTTGTTAACTTCAAGTCACTGATCTATCCCAAATTCTACCTAGTTTAATGACATTTTCATTCACTCACATTGGATTTCTTAATTCTAGTGTATTTGCCATATTTAAAAAAAATTAAGTCTATAAAAACACAAGCAAAAAGAACTCTCAAAAATTGTAAAGTCAGCTCAACTCTTTTTTCTTTTTTCATGAGGAAAGATCTAAATAAAGTAAATAAAAGGAAAACTAGAAAAATAATAGTATTAAAAGCACTTTGTGTGAAATATACAAACATCCTCTATCCTCTTCCTGATGACAATGCTTTGATTCACCCATTTCACAGCTTTATGTTTTAAGAGTTGATTCATAATTGTGTTTTAAAAAATCAAAAAGTGAATCTTTCTAGAGTCTCATTGGTGAGGTCAGGGATGCACTTTATTAGTGGCAGCTCAAATCAGGAACTGTCTACAAATATCTCCTAAGTAAATCTAGGTCCACAGTAATCTCACAATCTCACATACAGGTCTTTTTTTCAAGTCACACTGCTCTTAATAAAACACATGTCATAATGCAGTTTATAGGATGGATAAGTTTATTACTGTTCTATTCAAAGACCCAAATTTATAAATTTCCTCTTATTTGCCTTCTATGAGTATCCATTTTCAAACCTATTAAGTTTTAGAAAATAAAACACAATATCCTTCATCTATGCGAGGACAGTAAAGGTACATTTTTAAATATTGATAATCATATTTAGTGTAAAAAACAATGCCTTGCCATGGTCCTCACTCTGTTCCTTTCATATTTTAGAGTGACTATTCTTAAGATTAATAACATCGATAAATGTATGCCAGCTCCACACTGGTCAGTAATGTAAAAGAGCAAAGAATCTTGGTCCTCAGTGGAGGCAGAAATGTCTGAAGGAATTATCTATTCACAGATGAAATCATAGGAGTTAAAAAAACTGCGCATGCTAAGTCACTTCAGTTGTGTCCAACTCTTGGCGACCCCATGGACTCTAGCCCGCCAAGGCGCCTCTGTCCGTGGGATTCACCATGCAAGAATACTGGAGTGGGCTACCTTGCCCTCCTGCAGAAAAAAAACAAAAAACAAAAAAAAAACCCTCTATGTGTTCCTTATTCTGGATAAAACTCAGAGACCTTTCAAACACATTTTTATATCTTTAAACATAAACTTTTAAAAAGTATTCCTATCGTAGGAAATTAAGTTTCATCCTATGAAACTGTTCTGTTCACTGTAAAGACACAGTAGTCAAATTTTCTGTTGGGTCCTGCAAATGTTTTCCTTTCACACTCATTTCATATCCAAAAGTAAGAATGATAGACCATTTTGCATAACTGCTACATAAGGTCAGAGAGCTCCAGCTAAAAAGAAAGTCACAAACATAAGAATAATGTCCCCTCTGTCACATTCTGCTACTTATTTGTCACATCGTTATCTTGGTATCTCCAGAGTCCTGACTTCCAAAGCTCAGGGCACTGGGAGCTGGCCTGGGGCCAGGGGCTCACAGCACCACCACTTCCCAGGGAGTTCCAGTCTTGCACGGCCCAGATAGCACAATCACGTTTTGGATTACCACCGCTAACAAACTGAGACACCCCCACCCCCACTTCAAGACCCAATACCAGAAGGAGAACTCATTTGGCTATTCCCCAACTACCAAGAAACAAATTCCCAAGTACATCTTAAACTTCTAAGACTTTACCAGACAGATTATTGTTTGAAATACTGAAAGAATAAACTTCCTTTAGAAAAAGAAAAGAACCTTACCACTAACAGGAAGAAAGACTTTTTAGTCAGATTGACTAACCTGAATAAAAGTAATTATCAATCTATCCTTTCCAGTAATTCATTCATTCATTCACCCATGTATCCAGCAAACTGTGCAATGAGCTACAGTAAGGAAGCAGGAGGGGTAGTCATGACAAAGGGGTGTCTGAGGTTTGAATTCAGACTGTCTGCTAAACAGAAGCTCCAAAGCACACCAGCTTTGTGACCTTGGACAAGATATTTAATTTCTCTGTCCTTCAGTTTTATCACCTATAAAATGATGAGATTAAAAGCCCTGCCTAACTAAAAGAGATAAAGATATACAGAAATAGATTAAATTAATTAATACATATAAAGTGCCTAGGAAAGTGCCTGGCATTCAATATTTTTATTTTTTAGTTATCAATATGAACTAAAAACATGATCAGATTCTAAAGTTAGAATGATAAACAGGCTCTATTGCCCTCTCCCAGCTGAAGATGACAATGGAGTGGGGCCATGAACTAACTATGAGCTTGTGGTTTATCCTAATTTGAAAACATTAGAGAAAAAAAGATTGTAAAACTTCTTTTGGTAATTCAAGGATTTAATCCTATTTAAGTCAGAAACTTCTGTGTCTAATTTAAATGTTTCCCCTACACTCACCAATAAGCAAATGATACACAAAGATAAACACCAGCCATCTCCTAGTTATTAAATCACTTCTGAGTTTTTATCTTCCTTTGACTGTCCACAGCCTTTGGTACTGACACTCCCTCTCTCTTTGGGGAAAGCCTGGCTCCTACAGTGAGATTTTTCTGGTTGCCCTCTTGTGTCTCTGGTCCACATTTTCATGGCCTGGCTCAGCTTACCATGTTTTACATGGTCTCCCAATTGTCCTTTAAACTCCAGCCACACTAAACTATTTGGGATTCCCCACACTCCCTCATGCATTCTCAAACCCTCCCATACTGTTCTAGTGACCTACTGACCCCCGGAAGAGCAGCTGAGAGAACAGTCCCTGCACCCCTGCCCCAAGGATGGCTTAGGGCTCCTTCTAGACTTTATCAGCCTCTACTTCCTTCTATTTTTACATTCATTCCACAATATCCTCATCCTTAGATTATAAGTCAGTTCCCTCAGAGATCAGGATGTCTTTGAGGGTATCAATGTAAGCTTTCGGTTATTATTTGATAATATTGTAAATAACATTAAATAAACAAGGAAATAAGTAGACTTTTTAAAATTTCCTCCTGTAGACCAAGTACTTTACATATATTAATTCACTTAATCTTAGAATAACATTTGAGATCCATTTTAGGAATTATCCTTGTTGTACAGGTGAGGAAAACTGAGGCTAAGAAACATGAGGCAACTGGCCCAAAGTCATACAAATAGAAAGTCACTGAGGCAACATTCAAACCCAGGCAGCCCAGCTCTGAAACCCCCACTCCTGGTCATGCTCTATACTGCCTCTTTTCCAGCCATAAATCTGATTAAGCAACAAAACCAGCTCTCAACAAAAATGATGCAATTTACATCCCTGGAGAGCTTTAAATATAGATCGTTTTTTTTAAGATCAACTTGCTTCTGGAGGCAAAGGAAGGACCAGAGGACCACAGCATGCTCCTCTCACTATGATGTACCTTCTTCCATTATTTTATATACTCATTCATACTCTCCAGAGAACAAAGAAACATGTTTTAATATAAATTCTGCCCAATATCTAACATACTGAGTATTATCAATAAATCAATACTCATGAATAATCACATCATTGACAATAGGGACAAATAATTAAAAGTTAATAGTTGGGACATCTCTGGCAGTACAGTGATAGAGACTCTGCACTTCCAATGTAGCAGACACAGGTTCGATGCCTGGTCAGGGAACTAAAATCCCGCATGTCATGTGGTACGGCCAAAAAATAATAATAACAATAATAAAAATAAAACTACACAAAACCTACTTTCAAAACAATAAAAAAAACAACAGAAAGCTGAGTTAAAAAAAAACACGAATCAAAATATAGCTGAGACTATAAAGAGAAGGATAAAATACAGAGATGATACTATCTATTATATTTCCCATTATGTGAGCTTCAATCTTCCACATTCTATCAGAACTTTTACTTAGCTCAACCCCACCAGGAGGTTATACTGAACACCTTGGAGAAAACATTTTTTTTTTTAATATTCTAGTTGAGATACTTTATTGGATGGAATCCAGTCTGTTTTTCATTCTCTGCACCTCAGACAGACAAGGAAACTAAAATTCACCATCAAGCCAATGCTTTCAGGATTAAAATATCTAAGTTTCCAAATCTTGTAGTCAAGTCATTCATTTTGTCATAAATATTTATTGAGCACCAAGATCAGCTACATAATTTGCAAAGCCCAATGCAAAACAAAAATACAAGGTTCCTTGTTCAAAAAGTAAGAATTTTAAGATAACAGAGCATTAAACCAAGCTGGGGGCCTGGGGACTACACAGATCACATGCCTGCCTACAAAGTTAGTCCTCTGGAGCCCACAGATTCTATGCTGGGCACCATCCTAGGCACTGAAAGTAAAGCAATGGGCTTCTAATCCAAAATTCCCATTTCCAGAAAGGTTCAAACCCAACATCAAAGATCCTATTATGCGATGAATGGTCAAAGAGAAATTATGTTTAAGAGCTCAGAGAATCTTTGTATCTCAAACTGGTGTGTAGCACCTTAGCGTTAAGTGCTAATAGTGAGTGATAGTCAATCAGTTGTGTCCGACTCTTTGCAGGCCCCCATGGACTATAGCCAGGCTCCTCCGTCCATGGAATTCTCCAGGCAAGTATACTGGAGTGGGTTGCCATTTCCTTTTCCATAAGTGCTAATAAAAATGGTTCAAATTCAAGTGGACTGATCTTTTGCTTCACTACTAAATGTCTTCTTTTGTAAATCAATAGGTCAATAAGCATTTTTTGAAAATGTTTCTCCTTAGATGAAAAAGGAGAGCTACACATGATTAGAACAGTAAACAAGGCACACAGGAAGACAATATTGCTTAAACATCATGCTTCTTTCAACATTTTTCAACTTCCTAAATGCCTACTCCTCTGTGCATCTTCTCTGTTTCTAATTCATTGAAAGAAAATCAAATACTGTCTCATATTCGCTGAATTCAAACCACTGAACAAAAAGAGGACTCTGAAATTATGACCCAGGGACAGGAGACAGTGTCTAAAACATAAGAGGTAGCGATAGCATCTTAGTATCTTCACTGGGCACCCGTGCCCTGGGCATCTGCCCTGGCTGGGGCACAGCTCTAGGCCTTGAGGGAATCAGCGGGGACAAGACAAACTCTGCCCTGGCTGGCGAAACTCACTGGGAGAGGCATACAGTAGAAAACCAATTATTTTAATAATACTTTTCAAGCTATTTCAAATCATGATTCCGAGATATAATAGATCGCATTTAGTCTAGGATATTCCTCCAAGAAGCAAAACCTTCTCAGCTGAAAAACAATTTATTCTTCTACCCACCCTACTCAGAATTATAGTTTTCGTTACTACACAGACACAAAATTCTTCTGCCACAAAAAAAGTAGAATGTATCCCCCAAAGTAGATCTATTTATAACTCCTGTATGAATCAAGTTGTACATCTGTACCAGAATCACAGATGACGTGTTGATTTGACGTGTGGATATTATAAAAATTCAGATTCTATGTACAGTCTATATGAGTTTTTCACACAGTGGTTTTTAGAAAACAGCAGGCTAACCTCTGTGTTGTTATGGGATTTAATTAATGTGTCTAAGTTTCCAACTTAGCACCTCCAATGAGATGCTGCATAAAAACTGAGGATTACTTTTAATACAGATCTGGAGTAATTGATCCTTATATTAATAGTGCTAAATAAATACATTCATAATACCAGTGCTGTAAATGGCCAAGCTGGGTTTTAAAGCTGTTAAATCTTATTGTAAATAAGCATGGTAAAAGGGACCCAACTATATTGCGGCCACAAAAGTTTGAAACTAATTTTCAGTTTAACAGTTGTCCTTGTTATATCAAAATTTTCTTCTGTGTAATTTTATTATTGGGGAGAGAAGGGAAAAAGAATCATATAAAAAACCCAATCTCGCATTAACGTATTGCTTTTCAGTTTTATAAGACACTTTCTCACACCATCTCGTTTCTAGTTATTGATAGTAAATTTTAATGGAGTCCACTCTCTTTGGCATAATACTGAACAGTCAGTCACAACTTCTCCTCTGTTCTTAACTTCTAACTTTATTTCCTTTAGAGAGCCATTGAGAATATCTATACAAATATTTTTGCACATCTCACCACCAAATTTAAGAGTGCTATGAAAACAACTTGAATGAGGTTCACATGGTAAAAAAAAAGAGGATATTTATGTTATATTCTGTCAAAGCAACAAGCTATCTAAAAAAGACATAATGTTGAAATCTACCGCTCTTCTTCCAAGGGTACTCAAATACTCTGCAGTTTCCTTATTGCATAAATCAGCTGAAAGCATCTCAAGGGAAGTGACATTGTACTATATACACATCTAATGACCCCGTGGGGACTTCTTTTACAGGAAAATATTCAGGCAACAATTATAAAAGCATAGGTCAGTCACTAGCCTTGTGAGTCAGTTTAACTTAAACGTGTTAACAGTGTATGTCCCAATTTAGAGTGATTTTCTACGTTTACTATGAACTATTAAATCATATTTTCATCTGTTAAATCCTTTCTCTGTCAAGTCTTTGATATAAGAAACCTAAGCAGACCTCCCAGTGAACTCTGGCATTTTGGCTGTGGAGCCAAAAGAACAATCTTCCATTACAAAGCCTATTCATGAGTCAAGCAGAGAAGTAATCACAATGATGACTGCCTGGCTGATATTACCCTTCTTTATCATGCTCATTAGTATATAATACACATTAAGATTCATGTTACTAAATAATAGATTATTAATACTAAACATAGATTCTAAAATGTAACTTGAAAGATCATTAATGCAAAGTAAAACACTGGCTATTTAAAAAAGTTGGATTTGCTTGGATTCAACTTCTTAAACTGAAGAAAAACAGTGGAGGGGGTGCAGGGGGGAAACTAGCATCTATAATTTGAGCATTGTAAACCCAGGGACACAGTACTGCTTCCAGATTCACAAGATCATAAGCATTTTTTCAAACAAGATTTCACTACCTACAAAACAACGATTAAAATCTTGAATACTGAGTTGTCTTGTAAGGACAGGATGCTCGTGCTTTGCACTAAACATTCACATCTTTGCTTCCACAACAAAGTAAACAGGTGACAGTTAGAAGGAGGGTGAAAGGAGAGGTTTCCTGTAGGGCTTTGTGACAAGAGAGATGGTACAGTCTGTCAAGGCGATGAGCAAGTCGGCTCAGGCCCTCTGCAGCCAGCATTATTCAGCACTCTCCGCCTCAAGGCTTCGGGTCCTTGGGTCCACAGGGCTTCTCTGTGATGAGAGCGCCGTGATCTCCCCAAGGCCAGTGATGCCCGACCTCCCCGCCCTTCCAGCACAACGGAGTCCCCCGGCAGGCTCCTCAGAGGAAGCCTTGGCAAAAGTCAGTGTCTTCTCAGGGCGCCCCAGAAACTAGGTCTGGGCCGGCGCGGCGGGAGCACGAGCCCCACTTTCTCTGGGCAGGAAGAGGGGAGGCTGAGAGCATTTCCTGTTGTGCAGCTCAAGCCGGCGGAGACGTCACAGCATTCACCCTCCCTCAACTGTCAGCGACCCGGGCCCCAGAGTTCAGCCCCTTCCCGGGCGAGTGGCCCGGGGCTCCCCGGCGCTGGAAGGACCCCCGACGCCGGGGGTCGCCGCGAGGATCTGCTCTTCCGCTTGCCCGGATCAGCCTGGCCGGCCCGGCCGCTCCTACTCCGGCTTCTTCCCCGGGGTGAGGGGAAAGGCGTGGATTTCCAGGTGTCAGAGGAAGCACTTTCCTAGGGCAAGTTTCTTTGCTTAATTTTTAACATAATTTCCCCCAAGATGACTCTTTTTCTCCCCTAGGATTATTTTTAAACAATCAAAAGTGAAAAGCATTTCAGTCTTGTTGAGATTATGCTTTCTTCTCCTTTGCCATCTCCTGTCAGTGGACTCCTTAGCTGTCAGATATAAGAGGAAAAAGGACATTTCTCTCCAGCATAGCTCCAGTGAGGACAAAGGGACAAGAAGACACTCCTTAGACGTTTCTAAAAGCCTATTCTATACATTTTCGTTATTAAAATATCCACTACACAACATAAAAGTCATTTTACTTATTTGGTCCTAATTTAACATATCTCAAATGTCTAATATTTTAAAAACTCAGAGTCTCTTAAGAATCAGTCTTGTACATATCCAGTTTAATGGCACTGGATTTTGGCCAGAATGTTTTAAAATTGAAATTACCCATTCATATAAAAATAACGGTGATTTTTTAAAGTTTCCTTTATTTTAAATTTCCAGCCTTCCATTTAGTTAAGAAACCATAAACCAGACTATAACCATGTGTAATTCTAGAGAAGCAGTGGCTTAAGTTTAATAAGGGTTAAAAATGAGACCATAACGTACTGTATAATCATTTTTTTAATAAAAACTAAATGAGCTTAAGAAATTATAGGTTCTATTCTTCTCCTGGTGAATCAAAGTTCCAGATGTCACACTGTGTCGCTGTCTCTAACATTTGAACTAAGCAGTGGCTCACAAAAAGACACGAAATTTACATATTAAGGGCTTTACATGGACTTTGGGTGACAGTGACATGTCAATGTAGGTTCGTTGATTGTAACAAGTGTACCACTATATGCAAGATTTTAACAGTGGAGGAGGCTTACTAGGGGTAGGGGTGGAAGGTGGGGAGGGGGAAGAGGTAGATGGAAACCAAGGGGATATGTGGACATCTCTCTTCCAGTCAATTTTGATGTGAACATAAAAGTGCTCTTAAAAAATAAAGTCTGCTTTTAACTCTAGATTGCTAAAAGAATCATGATATTTAAAACGTGCAGTGCATTGTAACCTATGGATTCACAAGTAAATGCACCTGAAGAATTATAAAGAAATCATCATCTTGAAGCTTTGAAGAAGTTCCTCATTCAGGTCTACCTCTCCTTGATAAAGGGGTTATTTTGGGGTGTCGTGGGGGTAGCACTGTGTAGCTTGCTCCAGGATCTTAGTTCTCAGATCACAAGCTGAACCTGAGCCCAAGGCACTGAGAGCCCAGAGTCTAACCACTGCATGCCAGGGGAACTCCCAGAAGTTACATTTTTTTTAAAATTTACTAATTTTTAATTTTTTTCTTTTTTTTTTTTTTTACATTTTAAACATATATAAAAGACTTCACGATATTGCTCGTCCTCTCCCCAGCATTTACTACCTAAGGGCAGTATTTAAGGTAACCTTGGCTTCCACTCGAAGTGATCCAAAGCCCCTGAGAACCTCTGTTGTTTTATTTCCTAAACTTCTGAATAACACAATGGGATATTTTATCATGTAATAACATGAAACTAGCATAGTTCGTTAAGGTTAACATTTGTGCTCAGTCCTATCTGACTCTTTGTGACCCCAAGGACCACAGCCCGCCAGGCTCCTCTGTCTATGGGATTTTCCAGGCAAGAATACCGGAGTGGCTACTACTTCCTCCTCCAGGAGAAATTCCTGACCCAGGCATTGAACCCACATCTCTCAAGCCTCCTGAGTTGACAGGTGGATTCTTTTATCACTTAACCACCTGGGAAGTCAGGCGTTATTAACATCTACTTCACATATATCCCTGTCCCCATCTTATCAAGAAATCAGCTCAGAAAACACAGGACTAGCATACACGTGTGAACCTCAAATGGACGCCTTCCAATCTGTTTGAAAAGAAATAGCACCCTTCCCATCCCATACTCCTAACTCCAGACTAAAACAGCCCCTTCTGTACTACGTAGGATGCTCTGGGCTAGCTTAGTAGCCACACCTCTGCAGTACAAGTGCCGGGATGGGCCTGGGAAATAATCCCATCCTACCGCTTTATTCACTTAGTCTGAACACAGCAACTTTTAAACAACTTCCCTGGGCTTCCCAAGTTCTGTCAAAGGATTCTTGGTCATAAAAGTGATTCCAAATGTGTTCAATTCTAGGAAATGCTGCTGTGATTGTCTGTCTCCTGGGTGATTCTTGTGTTTTTGATTAGAACATACTTTTACTTATTCCTTCAAATCATCTGTCAGTGGTATATAATTAACACTCCACAAGCTGCAAATGACTGCCCAAATACTGTCTAAGCTTACTGAAGATTTTATTCAAAGTTCATGCTCTCTGGTTTATATTTAATTGCTGATGATGGCACTTGGAGAGAACAAGAGAAGGATGACTAAAAATTATTCTGTTTTATAATCCTAATTACAGAATAGAGGAAATCAGTACTACTGTAAATTTAGTATATATGCAGAGTACATCATGAGAAACGCTGGGCTGGAAGAAGCACAAGCTGGAATCAAGATTGCCAGGAGAAACAGCAATAACCTCAGATATGCAGATGACACCACCCTTATGGCAGAAAGTGAAGAGGAACTAAAAAGCCTCTTGATGAAAGTGAAAGAGGAGAGTGAAAAAGTTGGCTTAAAGCTCAACATTCAGAAAACGAAGATCATGGCATCTGGTCCCATCACTTCATGGGAAATAGACAGGGAAACAGTGGAAACAGTGTCAGATTTTATTTTGGGGGGCTCCAAAATCACTGCAGATGGTGACTGCAGCCATGAAATTAAAAGACGCTTACTCCTTGGAAGGAAGGTTATGACCAACTTGGATAGCATATTGAAAAGCAGAGACATTACTTTGCCAACAAAGGTCTGTCTAGTCAAGGCTATGGTTTTTCCAGTGGTCATGTATGGATGTGACAGTTGGACTGTGAAGATAGCTGAGCACCGAAGAATTGATTCTTTTGAACTGTGGTGTTGGAGAAGACTCTTGAGAGTCCCTTGGACTGCAAGGAGATCCAACCAGTCTATCCTAAAGGAGATCAGTCCTGGGTGTTCACTGGAAGGACTGATGCTAAAGCTGAAACTCCAAAACTTTGGCCACCTCATGTGAAGAGTTGACTCATTGGAAAAGACTCTGATGCTGGGAGGGATTGGGCGCAGCAGGAGAAGGGGACAACAGAGGATGAGATGGCTGGATGGCATCACCGATTCGATGGACATGAGTTTGAGTGAACTCCAGGAGTTGGTGATGGACAGGGAGGCCTGGCACGCTGTGATTCATGGGGTTGCAGAGTTGGACACGACTGAGTGACTGAACTGAATTGAACTGATAATATGAAGACCAGTATGAGAGCAGAAACATAAATCAACTTGTGAATAAACATAATTGAATATATAAGCCATCATAATAAACTATGAATTCTTCAGGTTCCTGGTGCTATATTCAAATGCATCTCTTTTATATTATGAAAGAGAACAAGTAAACTGTGAGGATGAAAGGATGTTTTGCAGGATAGCCTATTTTAGACTTTCTCTTTAACAAGCGCTGGAAAAAAATTTAAATGCTCCAATTTTGTGCTTTGAAGTATGTTATAAGAGTGCATGATTCCAACTTAATAAAACGTATTATCACTTCATTCAACAGAAAGAATTAAGACTTGAATTTCCCCAAGTTATTCTTTTAAAGACTCATTATTTCATTCAGGATTGGTTTCCGTTAGACGCTCAGTGACAATATGAGAGTCGTAGTGAGTTACGGCAATAATTATCTGGGTCTCCATGTTTCTGAGATCCCAATTCACTACCACAAGAGGCTCCGCATTCTCTTAGACTCTGACTAGTCTTTGATGTAACTTGACTGTGAGAGACTGATGTGCCTCACAATCTGGCATCTCTAAAAATACTCGAGCCTCCTAAGTTTGTATTCTTCTCTCATAATATCCAATGTTGAGTCTTTCTTCTCAAATGAGCATCTGCCAGTCATTTGCTGTGTTTTCAGAAAACCAGCTCCTAAGAAATGCCGTGACCAGATCATCAGGACACTCTTCCTTCTCTGGTCCCATCCTATTTCATGACACACTGTTGGGCTGCATGGTTCCTCCAAAGCCAGAACTTCCCCGGGTCACAGTGCAGCTCAGAATGAAGTATCTAAAGTATAGTCCAATAGGGATGACAGACAGCTTACCGAGTAAACAGGAAACTACAGGAATAAATGAAGAACTGCGCTTTACACACACACACATACACACACACACGTGCAAATATGAATAAACTTTTCATGAAAAATCCTACCTACTTCCATGCTTCACAATCTGGTTCCAGTCAAACCGTTTTTCTATTTCCACTTTTCCAAGTCCCATGATGTATTTTTCTTACAAACCACCTCCCAAATTATAACCTTCTTTTTATCAAATGGTCCTCAGCACAAATGATGAGTACCTTGATCTCTTGGAGGCTGGATCACCATACAAAGTGCAACTGCACCTGTCACTGAGGCAGGCCCTGACCTCCAGGTGTTTCATTCTCTCTAGACCAGCGGTCCCTAAAACTCTGGCCCCAGGAGTGGATGGTTTTAGGATGACTCAAGTGCATTACATTTATTGTGCACTTTATTTCTATTATTATTCCCTGGGGCCTCCCTGGTGACTCAGACAGTAAAAAACCTGCCTGCAATGCAGGAGACAGGGGTTTGATCCCTGGGTCAGGAATATCCCCTGGAGAAGGAAATGGCAACCTACTCCAATATTCTTGCTTAGAGAAGTCCATGGACAGAGGAGCCTTGCAGGCTACAGTCCATGGGGTCGAAAAGAGTCGGACACTACTTAGCAACTAACACACACATTTCTATTATTATTACATCAGCTCCACCTCAGATCACCAGGCATTAGATCCCAGACCTAGAACAGTAGGGACCCCTGCTCTAGACGATCGCAAGAGGAAGCACTGTCACCTCATACCCTTCAGGCTCTGGGTAAAAGTCAGTGTCTTCTTCCAATGGAAACGTATTTATGTATAGCACTCAAGTGCTTAAGAACACCCCCTCCTTTTCCACCCTCTGTCTATATTTAATATTTCAGAATTGGCCCTCAATAAAGTCTAAATAATAGCAAGTGCCCCCATGGCCTACCATCAAGCGTGTTATTGAGACATCAGCGTTCCCACATGCACTAAAGTGAGATTAAAAATTAATGAACTGCACAAATTATTTTATTACGATACCGTATTTTTTATTCTCTCCTAGTTCCTCACAAAGTCCTGTGTACTTCTCTAGAGACTAAAAGTGCGACTAGAGTTAAATCTAAAATAGGCTACTTTCTACAGTGGTTATAACCAGGGTTGCAAGGTCAAAGTGCCCACTGAGGAAATGATAGCCTTTGTTTTGGTAACTTATTAACTTTCAATTATTGTCTCATACATCGCTTCTGCATAAAGGGCCTCTTGTGCTATGAAATATGCCCACCATCTAGGTACCTATCTTCTCTTCTATTTATTAGGTGGATTAATAAGCAATCATGCAGGCAAATTAAAAGAAGAGAGTTTTCTCATGGACACTAAAGACCATCCAGACCTAAAGAATATTTTTCAAAATTGTGATTAAGATGCCACAAAACTCACTCAGTTGCTATCTAAATAACATTCTTACAAGTAAGACACCTGCATGGAAGTACCTCCCAACATTTTATATGCCCAACTTTAACCAACAATACATAAATTGAAGAAAATGGCTTTTTTTATGTTAAAGTGGCCTCCATTTGCGCTAAACTTAGTGTATGGTATGTCATTTCTATGGCCAAAAAGTGGGAAGTAGGAAAATTTTGAATAACTGGCACAGGTGTGAATAACAGTGTGTCCACTAGCAATATATTTGCTTTACTTTTATGATTAAAGTCATTATCCTCGAGATTTCTGGGTTCCTGGGACAAAGACAGCAATAATAATACGTTAATTCAAAGTCAATATATCTCCTATGCAAAATACATATACTTCACACTAATTATAAATGCAACAGGATTTTCTGCATAGAAGTTTTCACAGATATGCCTTTCAACTGTTTCATTTCATCTAACTGTCTCTGCATGGAAATGCCCAGACCAGGGACCAAACTCTCCACGTGTTACAGACGTGTGCCTTCCTCTCTCTGCTGTTTTAGGTCCAAAATCTTTATGCTGAAATACAAATCCTTACAAGATGTATCCCAACCTTTCTAACTTTTTTCACTAACATTCAATTCATATGCATTTTGTGCTCTCCTCAAATCAGATGCTTCACTGAAAGCACCTTTGACACTTTTCAGGCTGCGTGCTAAGTCGCTTCAGTCATGTCCGACTCTTTGCTAATCTATGGACTGTAGCCTGCCACTCTCCTCTGTCCATGGGATTCTCCAGGCAAGAATACTGGAGTGGGTTGCCATGCCCTCCTTCAGGGTATCTTCTTGACCCAGGGATCGAACCCATGTCTCTTATGTCTCCTACACTGGCAGGTGGGTTCTTTACCACTAGCGCCACCTAGGAAGCCCCCTTTTCAGATTGGCGCCTATCAAAATCAAGGCCCACCTAAAGCACCTCATTCTCATAGGAAACTCTCTCAATATCCCCACCCAAGGGTGATGTTGCACCTTAATATTTCATATATTCCTGACTTGTGATACTTAACCTGCTTTTTTAATTTTTTGTGATATTTTATTTAACATGATTTTATTTTTTATTGGACTATAGTTACTCCACAATGTTGTATTAGCTTCTGCTATACAGAAAAGTGAATCAGCTATACATAAACACCCTCTTTTTTTGATTTCCTTCCCACTTAGGTCACCAGAGAGCACTGAGTCAAGTTCCCTGTGCTTACAGCAGGTTCTTATTAGTTATCTATTTTATACATAGTAGAGTATATATGTCAATCCCAATCTTCCAATCCATTCCACCTCCCCTTCCCTCCTTGGTATCCATATGTTTGTCCTCTTGTCTGTGTCTCTATTTCTGCTTTGCAAATAAGTTCATCTATACTGTTTTTCTTGGAGAAGGCAATGGCACCCCTCTCCAATACTCTTGCCTGGAAAATCCCATGGGCGGAGGAGCCTGGTGGGCTGCAGTCCATGGGGTCGCTAAAGGTTGGACACGATTGAGTGACTTCACTTTGACTTTTCACTTTCATGCATTGGAGAAGGAAATGGCAACCCACTCCAATGTTCTTGCCTGGAGAATGCCAGGGACAGGGGAGCCTGGTGGGCTGCCGTCTATGGGGTTGCACAGAGTCGGACACGACTGAAGCGACTTAGCAGCAGCAGCAGCAGCAGCAGCATACCGTTTTTCTAAATTCCATATACATGCACAACCTGTTTCTTTTAATTATAGCTTCCTTTGCATCGTTCTTTTCCTCAATATAATAAATTATAAAAGTTTTGATGATGCCTCACGAGGGCAGGAGAAAACTTTTGGCAGTAAGGACTATGTTCACCATCTTGATTGTTGTGACAGTCCCACAGGTGTAAACAGTTTGAAATCATGCACCATAGGGTTAATAGAACTGGTGACTAACAGAAGAAATTCTTGAGCTTCTCTTAAAGAACAGCAGGCAAGGGATCTGCTTGTTAAAAACTCCTCTACTTCTAACCTGCCTTCACTGACCAAGCTCACCTTAATTATTATTTTTTAATTTATTTCACTTATAAAAAGTTTTGATGATGAGAACAGTCCATCTTCTTTATATTTTATATACTATTTATACTTTATTTCATATTCCCATATATCTTACACATATGAGGATCTCCATAATCATCTATGTTAAAACAGATTTGTATTATATTATTGAACATTCCAGCTCTCTTCCAGTTGTAAGCCTCAAAAAGCATGTCTAGACCTTTTCTGTAAAATGTTTCTAAACCAGCTGGCAAGAGAATATATTCTGAAGAGTAACTGGAGGTAAGTAATTTTTTTGAGGATTCATAAAAAAATAATAGCCTGAAGTAGATTTCAGACACGAACAGCCTGATCCCTAAAGAAATTAATAAAATAAAAATGAAAACTACATAAGAAGAGGTCTGATTGAAGGAACCAGGGATATTTAGCCTGGAGAAAAGAATACTTAGGGTGAACATGATCGCTATCTTTAAATAATGATATGATTGTCATGCAAGTCGATGAGCAAACTTGCTCTGGACAGCGGCAGAAGGCTCAACTGATGAACGGAAGTGTACAAGAGTGGACAGGCCTCCCTGAGAAAGGAAGAGCTGTGTGTGCAGAGTGAATGCAGGCAGTCCTTGGTGACTTGTCCTGAGTGATCGCTCCTCACTCAGTTGGGGATTAAATGATTCCTCCAGTGGTTTTCTCTAAGCCTAAAATTCACGAAAAACTTCACACTGCAAAGTGTTCTGTCATCCCTGGACGAATCAATACATCAGACCCTACCTTTAAGGATAATCAGCATAATTCAAATTACAACACTTTAAAGGATGCCCTAAAAAAGTCATCACTGCAATAATTGTATCAGAGTGACAGGAAGAGGCAAAATTACCCACAAAATGCTAAACTAGCACTGAAGATGCAGCTTGTTCACACCCAAGATCTGACCTGTCTGGAAACTAGCACTAGGACAGGTTCCTTTCAATAAGGAGGCAGGCCATCTGCATATTTCCAAAAGAGTCTCAGAAATCCGTTTCCCCACCCCTAACCCTCTCACTGCCTCACTTTGCAGAAACACTTACATGCCAGACATAAGAACAGCAGTTTGATTTACACAACAGTGTGGCATATTGTAAAAATCTTTTATGAAACATAAACCAAAAACAGTTGGCTTAAAGGAGATGTCAACCATTAAATATATTGTTAGACACTGCTTGCTTTTGTAAGAAGGGTTAAAATAATCAAAGCCAGGAAAACGTTATTAATTTCAAAATGTCTTCTCTTTGCTTCTCATTGCTCGCATTCTACATAAAGAAAAGGAAGAATATAGGAAAAGAAAGACAAATTATCAGGATAATGTCCTCACAATCTAAGCTCCTAGGATTACTAGGTAGAATGTACAATTCTTCCAAATCAGTTACTAATATTTAGCATAACTATTTTCAGACGACATTAGGTTTGACATTAGTAAATTCTCACCAAACATGGACAAAAATCAACTGATGACAGAACGAATTTGAGTTTATCCATGAAAGATCTAATCTCCACATAGCATCCAGTTTTTTGCTATATTCTATACTGCCGGGTGATTTATATTTAAAGGTCATTTTGAGTACGCTCAGCCACTTGGCCCATTTTAAAAGCTACACTTGATTAAATTTGGGCAACAAGTTCATTGCAATATCACTGAGGTCATCTGAACAAGTAAACAGACTATAAATTCAAAAACAAATGAATTTAGATTCCTTTTCTTTTGCTTGACATGGGTATAACTATCTCAAAATTTTGGTACACATGTTCATCTGTGACCCATCCAAAATTTAGATGCATTAGGGATATTACACTAAGCTGTGGAGCTGCTGACCATTATCTTTATGAAAACAATTACATATGCCTGTAATAAATTGCATCAATAGCAGTCAATTATCTCAAGAACACTCTACTAACCCTTGTCACAAATGTATTGCTGTGCATCAGATTTTTTTCCCCAACAACTGAATTATTCTCGAAACTTAGTATTGCTTCACATCCTAAAAATAGCCACTCCAGTTCTCTTGTGTTACCCTGCTCTGTTCCCAGGAGGTAGGGCAGTGCTATAAACAATGCTTTATTTTTTACAGATGAAGAAACAATGAAATGTAACGGAGGTACAGCCACTTGGACTGAATCATTTTGAAAGTCAATAATGAGGCAAGCAATGAACTAGTGGGGTCAAGGTTTACTGTCAGCCCTCCTGGGGTCCTCTGCAACCCTGGTGTGAGCTCTAATGAGCACATCCTCACAACATGGGCACAAAAGAAATCTGAAATCCTCATTTTTACCCTCCAGATCTCTATCTCTCCCAACACAACCTTGACACATGGCAAATACATTGAATGACAAGAAAATTAATTGAATGTTTCCAACCTTGGATTCTTTTTTCCCTCGCTTAGAGAAATGGGGATTGTTCGAAATGGAAGCATCAGGAGAAAAAAATAATAATAATAAAGTCTGATAACTGTTCCATGGATAAAAGAGAAGCTGAACTTCCCATGACCTGTCCATCAAGTGCCAGGGCCAGCCATCAGGACTGTCCCATGGGGCACCGCTGAGTTGCAAAGACAGATTTCCTCACTCGCTTCAAGTGAAAAGAAAAGACTCACCCCCAGCTTCTTCATTTTTCTCTGCCTCCACAGGGCAAGGGTCTTCAGTGGAGAAAAGGCACATCCTCCCTCTTTTCTGCCTAATTCAATCCAAGCAGGCCCACCAAGAAACAAGCCTTTCTCAAACCCCGCCGCCCTAAGCCATGACCACCTCCATACAACTCTCCTCCTTAGAGCACCCTAACAAAATATGGCCGAAGAAAACCGTTCTGCAGAGAGGAATCCCGGTTGGACACTAAACTTCTCTTTTCAACCGCAGGAAAAAAACTACCTCAAGATGACTCCGTCTGTGCAGAACCCGAGGAGAGGCTGACTATGGCTACAAGAAGTTTCTGGGACTGCTGCACGGAGAGGTGAGGGAGCTGTTTCCTGGAGAACTTCTTTAGAAAAAAACTGAAGAACCAGTTAAGGGTGAGCAGATTGATGTGCCTGTGGGAGCAAGATTTCCTCCCTCATGTGGTTCTGATGGCCCCTTTGCTTACAGTGGGTCAAAGGTCTGTTCTCACCATGCAGAGAGTAAGCGTCGTGAGAATTAGGACTTCAGGTATTCACCAGATATCTACTGTGCACCTACTGTGCACCACGCCTTGTGTCTACCACACTTTTGTGAAAGCGGAAACCATCCTCACCCATTAGAAATTTTATAAGAAAAATCACGTTAAAAATGAAAAATTCATTTAAACAGGAGTTAAAATACATTTTAAAAATTCATTTAAACAAAATAGAAACAAAATTTAAAATCCAAATATTATTTGCTATATTCACTTTAACAAACTGATCAATGCGTTTTACAATAGTTACATGTCATTTGTAAACCATTTTTTTCTCCATCCCATTAAAAAAAAAAAAAAAAGCCAGGAAGTGATTCTATAAGTATGAAGGGTTGTAATGCTAAAGAGGAATTTTTTTAAAAGCTAGTGTTATAATATTTAGTTATATACAAACAGTACTTCTTCAAAAATTACCTTACTGCAAAAAATATTTCTAGCAGCTACCTTACTAGAAATACAAATATATATGTATGTGTGTGTGTGTGTGTGTGTGTGTGTGTGTGTGAAAATCGAAAGTGAAAGTCCCTCAGTCGTGTCCGAATCTTTGTGACCCCCTTGGAATTCTCCAGGCCAGCATACTGGAGTGGGTAGCCTTTCCCTTCTCCAGGGGATCGTCCTAACCCAGGGATTGAACCCAGGTCTCCCACATTGCAGGTGGATTCTTTACCAACTGAGCTATCAGGGAAGACCTATACATATATAATGGGATGTTTTCATTACTGATTTAGTAAGATTTTACAATGCTTCTTTAACTGTTATTTGGGTGGAGTGCCTCAATATAAAAGCAGAGATTCCTAAAAACACTAGAAAGGAGTATAATGGCTGAATACACCATAAAAAGTTTCTAAATTAGTCCACTAGAATATAAACAGCATGAGGACAGGATTTTTTTTTTTTTTTTTTACTATTTTGTTCACTGATGAATCCCCAGTGTACAGTACAGCACTTTTTCCAGAGTAGGTGCCTAATAAATTTTTGTTGAATTAATAAATGTTTGTTTAAAAGTCAACAGTCTCATAAACACTTTAGCTGGTCTCCTAAGAAAGCCCAAGGCCCCAGGAGTAAACACTGGTTCTCTGGCTCTTGCAATTTACGTAGAAGTTCAAGTTGGGTAATTCTGGCCCAAAAGGCTATTTTTAGATCAAAAACTCAAGAAGGATGATACACAGAGAACCACATAATTTAGTCCACTTCACTAGTGTAGCACTGGCTGAGTTAAAGGAGAAATATCCCAAATTTTAATTGCTATTTCCATTTGTTAATTATGAAGAAACAAGTGTCTTCTGACATCACTTCTTAAACCATTTCAATCAAAAGTCTAAGTATTTTATTGTCTTTTCTTCTGATCTAACCCCTTCTTTGGAGAAGGAAATGGCAACCCACTACGGTATTCTTGCCTGCAAAATCCCATGGATGGAGGAGTCTGGGAGGCTACAGTTCATGGGGTCGCAAAGAGTCAGATGAGTAATTAACATATAACCCCTTCTTAAGAGTAATCTTGCCTGCGTGTGTGCATGCTCAGTCACTAATTTGTGTCTGACTCTTTGCGACCCCATGGACTGTAGCCCCCCTAGGTTCCTCTGTTCATGGGATTATTCAGGTAAGAATACTGGAATGGGTTGCCATTTCCTCCTCTAGGGGATCTTCCGAAACCAGGGATCAAACCTGTGTCTCTCTGTGTCTCCTGTATTAGCAGAAGGATTCTTTACCACTGAGCCACCTGGAAAGCCCCAATCATAGCTACGAGGTATCAAGAGTGTTTACTGTGTATTGTGGAGAAGGGAATGGCAGGCGCCAATATTCTTGCCTGGAGAATTCCATAGACAGAGGAGCCTGGTGGGCTACAGTCCATGGGGTCGCAAAGAGTTGGACACAACTGAGTGACTAACACTTTCACTTTCATTGATACCAGTGTCCACATTCTCATAAAAATTTCACAATGACCCTTAAACAGAGATTACCATTCTCATTTTGTAATTGCAAAGAGATTAGCTGGCCTTCCTAAATTCCCTGAGCTGGTCGTGGAACTGGAATTCACCCAAGTCTGAAGTGAAGTGAAAGTCGCTCGGTTGCGTCTGTCCAACTTTTTGAGATCCCATGGACTATAAAGTCTATGGAATTCTCCAGAATACTGTAGAGCAGAGCTTTTCCCTTCTCCAGGGGATGGTCCCAGCTCAGGAATTGAACCCAGGTCTCCCACATTGCAAGTGGATTCTTTACCAGCTGAGCCACAAGGATAGCTGCCCTCAAACCAGGTTCTTAACCCCTAGGCTACCTGGGTATCCCACTGGCAGATATAAACTACTGGGGAGAACAATGTGATGAGAGACAAAATGGTTGATGATTTCTTTAAATTTGTGAAATAATTCTGATGTGCAAACACTAGCTTATGTGGTATGGAATGGTGAAAAGCCCAAAGGTTGTTGGAGCCAAACGGCCCTGAGTTCAGATCCAGCTTCACCACCAACTATCAGAGCATCCTTGCAAAACCACTTACCCTTTCTGAGTCTCGGTTTCGTTAAGCGTAACCCTTGAGGAGCATGCCTGCGCTGAAGCCTACACAGAGTGAGTGTTCTTAAAACCTAAATTCCCTTCCTTCTAACGGATTTGCTAAATTGGCACGGGGCTGATTTTTTTAAGTGTTTGGTTCATCCTTGTAATACCATAATTACAGAATATAATGACACTGCATTCTCTATAACTACAAAGTAGAATTTATAAACTGATAAAATATGAGTTGGAAGAGCCTTTAGAAGCCATCTGTTCCCATCTTTTCCATTTCCAAATCAAGTCCAGAGTTTAAAATGACCCATTTCCAAGTTTTTACAGAAAGTTAATTGCAAAGACACAACTAGACTTTAAGTCCTCTGCCCCGGCTTCCACTAACCCCCCGGTTTTTGCCTCACATTACACAGGCATGGCAATGCATGTAATTTTCAGACAATTAAGCAGTATAAAATAACCTCAGTTTAATTGCATCCAATTAACAAACCAAATTAGTGTTTCATATGTACACTATTAAACTAGTTGTCTGGCTTCCAAAAGAAATAAAACACTGTTTCAAATGAATCTAGCATTTTAGTGAACAAAGCTACTTACAATTTAAATCACCTTTCCTATAATCTTCCTTATATGGAATTAGACCTAATCTCCATTTTCAAAGAAATACTCTCTGCAACTATCAGGATGAGAATTACTACACTGCATTCTAAGTATCAAATTTTCCTTCTCACTGTACACACATGATTTTCTAAGATTAGCGTGTTTGTGCACTTGCATGCCCATACACATATGCATGCCTACAGATCCCCAAGCAAATACAAATGAGGGTGTGTCTACATTTACTTATTGCCTAGTTTCAAAAGTCCCATCTTTCTGGTGAGCTTCTGAAATGTAGTGAATCTGCCATAGTGCAAATAATGAGTTTCACAGAGCTCCTGCTTTCTTTTTCAAAGAGAAAAAAAAACAAAACTGCTTTTCAAGAGCACTGCACTAGGCTATCTGTCCAGTATTGCTGTGAATTAGGTATAAAAGTTATCAATGAAAAAGCAGTATTTTAGGGTTTCCCTAATGGCTCAGTGGCAAGGAGTCCTCCTGCCAATGCAGGAAACACGGGTTTGATCCCTGGTCCAGGAAGATCCCACATGCTGCAGAGCACCTAAGCCCACATGCCATGTGCTACAATTACTGAGCTTGCATTCTAGAGCCCAGGAACCGCAACTACTGAGCCCCATGTGCAGCAATTACTGAGCCCTCGCACCCAAGAGCAACAAGAGAAGCCATCTCAATGAGAAGCCCACACACCGTAACTAGAACTACTCACCACAACTAGTGAAAGATCTGTGCAGCAAAGAAGACCCAGTACAGCCAAAACATAAATAAATAAAATTTAAAAGCAGTATTCTAATGAACCATGAAATGAATCATCTATTCATTTCTTAAATACTTACACCTAAAAACATAAATACCTTGTAATTCTGAGTATAACCATTTTCATAAGTTGGCCAACTTTAACTATTAGTATTTATGAGTATTAGTATTTTCTGGAGCAAGAAGTTCAACAGTAGGTTAAAATAATAATGCAGTACTGTATTTAAAATGTAGTTCAAACTGACAATCTGTCATACCTATTGGGCCATTTTTATCAAAATATTTTAATCACTCTTATTACTATTTTACAAGGTGCTTTTAAGATGTCCATTAACAGGATGAAAGAATCATACATGCAGTAGTGTCAATCTTTGTTACTTCTCTTTGGAGCATTACAACAATTTTACTGCCTCTCAGCTACCAAGATATCCATCCCACATACCCTTATCATCTTTCTAAAACATATACATCATAGCATCACTGCTCTGCTCAAAAACCTAAGTGAAATCCAGCTCAGGAGGGCTGTAGAGCCCCAAATATCTGGAATCAATGTATCTTTCCAGGCTCACCTTACTCTTTCTCTCCCATTACTTTAACTCTGCCCCGGGACTCCAGGTCAAATTGTGCTGGGCCTTTCCCTTCTCCTTTTGTTTACTGAAATCCTACCCAGTTTTCCAAGGTCTCAATTAAAAATCACATCCTCCCAAAAATATTTTCTAATCTTTCCTGCTGGGAGAAAATAAAAAAAGTTCCTCCATTCATACACTGCTTTCACTTGTAAGCTTAATGAAGTTTACTTAGAAACCATCTGTCTTCTCTAGACTGTAAAATTCTTACACACTTTGTCTTTCTATTTCTCAGTTATTCATTCTGATCTCCAGTATGACTCCATAGCTTGGAATAACTACAAATACTGGCTCTTTCTACCACCTAAACAAAATTTTTTACATTATATAAATTTTAGAACAGGAAGCAAATAATTAAATGATACAGCTGAGAAAATGGAACATGAGTCCAAGACTACATAAAAGAATGTTGTATTTCAAGAACCTCTTTGCCTTCACATTCTCTTGTAAATATTACACTGACCACTCATCACACATAAAGCAAAAAAAAAAAAAATCAGATCCAAATGTCTCCAAAATTTCTGAAGTTTGCAAACATGTAGACTAATTATCTGGGAAAATGAATGTTTTAGTAGCTATTTAGAATCATATAGATCCAGCTCATGCAGAGCTCTAAAGATTAATCGGTTACTTCACACAGTGACCTTGTAAAGACTTTTGAATTTGCAGTTATTTATTAACTGAATCAATGATGCCAGACAATTTAGTTAACTGGAGCCCCAAATAAGTATATTATAAAACAAACTGTTTATTCCTAAAAAAAAAAAAAAATGTTAGTTTTCATACAACTAACCCCCTCAAACTGAAGTCAGCATATAAAATCATAACAAATTTCCAGGAGAGTCATTTATATGGAGGTACTATGAAAAGACACAGGTTATACACAAGCCTGTTCCTGGTTCTAGGCCCTGCCTCCCAAATTCCCTCTCCAATGAAAGTCTCTAACATGGCCAATGGTAGGGTCATCATATGCCTGGATTTGCCAAGGACAGTCTCCATTTATGCCAAGAAAGACAATCATTCATGTAGTCAACCTGCCCACATATTCTGAACTCATCTTGCATTACCTCTCCTGTTACCTGCCCTCCAGCCCCACTGGCCTGCTTCTAACTCTTCAAAACACTGTATATCCCCCAACCTCGGTTCATTTGCATTGTTCCTTCACTGAAGGATATTCCCTTCTCCCTATCTATCTTTTTCTCCTCTTATTTATTCTGCAGTCTCAGCTCAAATATCACCTCCTCAGAGAGATCACCTCCTCACTCCCAGACAGGGATGACAGACCTCTTGTTACCCATTCCTTTATGTTTCTTCCATAGCATTTATAACAGACCTAATGATTAGAACCAGTCAGCCCCAACAGATTACAAGTTCCTTTTGTGATCTGGTTCATCATTATACCTTTGGTATCTAGCACAAGGTCTGACTCCTAGTAAATACTTGTTGAATGAATGGATGAATAAGTTGCAACTGATCAAGACAACCAGGGCACCTGTCATAATACTCTAAAGAAAGGGCTAGGATTTTAAGTGAGTGACAACGCAGAACACTGGAGGGCCCTGAATACTTCCTGACTGTACGTCCAACCATCCTGTGACCAAAAGAGCAGGTCAAACCCCACCTGCTTTCTGCCCAGAACTGTCTTCAGGCACACAAACATAACTTTCATTGCTTCTTTCCAAAGCTATAAAGTTGGAGCCTAACCCTTCATTCATTGCTTCTCTCCAAAGCAAGCACTTTCCTCAAATACATCAAACGGTTAGATTCCAAATTTGTAGCTGTTAGGAAATCTAAAGTTATGGACACTTGTAAGATCACATGTCACAGTTAATACATGTCACATGTCAAGTGATGGGCAATGAAAGTATATGTTAAGATTAGTGGCTCATTATTTGACCCAGAACAATAATGACACAAATTATCAAGCAGTTCTGATTCTATTCTAAATGCAGTGGTTAAAACAGTATGCAGTCCTAGGTTTATATTAATGCTAGTAGCCATGATCCACCTCAGAAACCAAAGATTTCACAGATCAAGTAAGCTGTGACCTCCCTTTGTACATAAAGACTTGGTGTTGCTTCACAACAATAGATGAAATGCTGAAATATTTTTCCAAATTACTTAGAGCCATCTCATAGCTACAATTACTGATCTATAACCTCCCTTTTTATTAACTTTGTCATAAACAGCATATAGAAAGCAATGCTTTTGATTGTGATCAAATACCAGGAACGGGTAGAAAATTACATGACTTGCACAATTTCCTTCAAATAAGCACAATATTATTTTCATAAAGTTTTCCCATTTTCCCTCCATCCTCTGTGTCCATCCACAGCTTCAAACATTGAGACTGATTCACTGACTTAAGATTCACTGCAGTTTTACTCAAGATTAATGAAGACTCTGCCTCTGTGGTTACAGCAAAGCCATACACATGGTCTGTTCCTTATGAAATCTGAAGTCCACTGAGTTGACTTAGCAAACTACCTCTGCTCCTTTTTCTAATATTAGTTTAAAAGGCACAATACTTCCATACCAAGTTTTAGCCAAAATATGCATTCACAATGAATTAATATATAAATACAATAACCAGAAGCATATCACTGGAAGCTTCAGGTGGAAATTTAAATTGTGAACCATTTCTCCACCTACAGGACCAGTGCACAGACCTACAGAGAGTACTGCTGAGGCTGGCTATGAACCAAAATGTGATAATCATGTTTAACAGACATAGGTGATAAGTTTGATGCACAACCATCCATCCAGTTGATCTTAGCCACTTTGCCCGTATTATAATATTTACCACATCAGGTATCAATATTCCTCATCTTAATGGATTATACTTTCCTCACCAAATAACATTTTCTATAGGTCTTTAAAACTACTTTTCCTATGTTGAAGCTTTCTGATTAATTTCAGCTAAGTACTAATAACTCAAAATCTAAAACCAACACAGAAAGAGTATATGTTATTTGTAGCTGCTACTGCTGAAATAAACCCTGCTTAAAAAAAAAAAATTGGCAAATTCTTAAAGATTCTTTATTTTGATTGAATCAGCATAAAAGATTCAGCCTGATTTTCTGAATAGTGACAAAGCGCCAAAACCTCAAGCAGACACATGTACCATTATTCCACAAGGAACACCTGCAAACATGTTGCTTGTTTTGTTTTCATAGTAACAACGTTTATCAACACATCTTATGTAAAAGGAGCCTGATCAATCAAAAGATTTTGCTGGCTAATCTTTCAATGTAGTCAAATAACATGATCTCATTACGTGATAATATACACAGTAAATTCACTTTTACATTCCATGTTTAAGAGACATATAAACATGTTTTATCTACCCTAATGGTATCTTTCCAAAGACGGCTACAAGGATCTAACGAGTTGAAAATCAGTTACATCTTAATTTGTAGCATCATTAATATATTATCATACCCCAAATTGCACCCAAATTAATTTCACATCAGTTTAATCATAAATGCCCTTATATAAATAAAAGCAGTCTCGAATAAAGGCAACCACATAAAATACAATCACCATCACAGAAATATAGATGCCAACAAGCAGATTTTGTTTTATACCTGACCGATGTTCAAAGCAAGAAACACAGACAATTTTCTAACAGCTTCACCACTTAATGCAACATTTTCCTATATATTAGAAATATACTGCATTTCAAACCTAGTGGTCAAAAGGGATTATGACACTTGAAGCACACTGTCATTAAGGAGATACAGGTAAATCCCTTTCACCTCAAAATTAAAATGCACAGTTTTCATCTGGTACCATGACTTCTTAGTGTTCCACAGGAATTTTGTCTGAATAATGAAAATTATATCCTTTCTACTCAAGTGAAGGGCATTTCTGTCTTGATCAATTATTTGGCCTATATCCTAAAAATCAAAACCAGTCTATTTATTATACAATCTTCTTGGGTAAATTTTTGCTTTGGCACTGTTATACGGAGAAAAAGCACAAGACATTCACAAATTCTAATATATATGATATATATAATATATATTTAAGTACGTATAACACATATGTGCAAATATTTTAAATAACTTGATTTCCTCAAAGACAAACAGCACCAAACATTACTATATCACTAGAGAAAACGTTTCTAATAAAGTTAAACTGTTTTTTTCTAGGAGGACAGATCATAGCAAACTTAATTAAAATGGATCTTATTAATATTTCAAGTAATTTCTGGGCTTGATTATGCACTACAGAAGAAACAACTGTACTGAAGAGAAAAATCAATAGCCCTTGACCAGGGCTCTGGGTATGCTAGAAAAACACAGTTCGCCTTACCCAGGTCTAGCCTTTGGGGGTGGGAGAGAGTATACCAATAACAATTTGGAAGTCAACTGAATTATTTTTAACACAGCAAAAAAAGGAAGGAGGAAAATCAGTTCAAATTTTCCATTATAATGAAAGTACCGGAAACAAGCCTTTTTATGTTCATTTTAGGCCCAAGTAACTGTGCAGAGAATAGGGCTTTTGCAATGTCAGTTGCACACTCTGCTTCCTGTGCGAATTCTTAACCATTACAGGTGTCCTAAACCCTCCAGTGAAACCGATCTACTATCAAGGGATTCCTGCGGTCCCCTCGAAGCCATCCCTACTGCCCCCTACCCCGCACGTATGACTGCCCGTTTCCTGCGAGTGTCTCTATTAAGGACCCTCTCTCTTCTGCACTCCTGCGGTTAAAATACCCACTTCTCCTTGGCGTGGCATGTAAAAGCTTTCCCATTAGAGAGGACTAGTTCCTGCAGTCCTTTCTACTTAGATGCTTTCAAGTCAGAGAGGAGCCACTTGAAGAAAACCCTCCTCCCCCGCTCCTTTCCCCCCACCGGAGCCACGTCCCTGAAGGACAACACCAAGGGACACTTCCTGACCTTCTACCCTTTCGCCCGATTTGGGCTGGGAGGGCTGGGGTCGCATTTTCTCGTGTCCTCTGCTGCACTGGATGTGTTATGTAAGACGGACAGGACGCGGGAGGCACATGCGTATAAAGCGCACGGATCTGTGATAACAGCTGGGGTGGCAGAGCAGATCTGGAGTCTCCCCCACCAAATACGACAGACACCACACACACACACACACACACACACACACATCCCCCCCACACACACACACACGCCGCCGCCCCCCCCGCCACCCCCAGCAGTGTTTTCCTGTCTCGCCCCTACCAGAACCAGACGCACAGAAAAGGAAAGGCGGGGGGGAGGGGTGAAGGGAGGTGAGAGAGGAGGAGGAGCGGCCGCACGTCTGCTTTGATAGCAGCCGGCAGAGCCGCCGCGGCAGAGAGCCCCTCGTTAACCCCCTTCCTGTGGCTGCACCACGTCATGGAACATTCCCGGAACGGGCCAACGTTCCACCCACTTCAGGGAACAGACATAAAGGCGCAGACCCAGCTCCCCACAGTGCACAGCCCAAACACACATGTCCCTTTCCCGGTCCCCCGGCAGACGCACAGGCGAACACGCATGCAAGACGCCCCCACCGGTCTCCGCGCGCCCCCGGCCAGCCCGCCGCGCCGGGAGCCACTCGGCGGCCGGTGCCCCGCAAGGCGAGGGCGCCTCCGCCTGAACCTTCCATCGAGACAGTCCCCTCCTTCCTCGCTTCCTTCCTTCTCTCCTTCCTTCCTTCCTTCCCCGCTGGAGAGAGAAAGGAGTCGCCGAAATGCCAACAGCCGGCTCCTCCGCTGCGCTCGCTCGGCCGCAGGCCGGCGGCCCGGCCCTCACACCGCCCGCCCCCGGCCCCGGCCCGCGCCGCGCGGCCCCCTCCCCCGTTACCTGACGACGGGCGGCCGGCGGCCGCGGCAGCCGCAGCGGTGGCCCGGCGGTGCGCGCCGGTGCACGTCCCTCATTAGTAACCAGGCACATTCCTGCCTCCAGCGCTCCCGCGCCGCCCCCTCCCCCCAGGACATTACGCAAAGCAGCCTCCCCTCATCTGCATAGATCCTCGGCCAGGGTATTCCCCGCATTTCCCAACGCGCCGGACCCCCCCTCCCGAGGTCTCCCCCATCCCCGCCCCCTCCGACCCTCACCCTCCGGACGCCGGTCCCGAGCCGGGGGCGCGCGCCGGGAGGGGCCAGAGGGGTCCGGCGGAGGCGATTACGGTGTAAAGTGAAACGAGCTCCCCATGCTAAAGGAGGCAGGAAAAAACACCGCGCCGAGGCCACTTACCGAGCCGAGGGACCTAGATTCCCGCCGCTCTGCTCGCCCGAACGGTCGGTCCGCCCTCCACGCACCCCGAGGCTGCACCCAGCACCCCCAAAAGTCGAGACGTGTAGGAATATGGTTAAGCAGCCAGGAGACCCTCCAAGTTGCTCCGGGCTCCCGGGAGCCTCAACGTCCAAGACACAACTTGGCCAAGACTTGTGCCACAGTCACCGATGTTTCTGCGGAGACCCTCCTCCGGCGGGCAGAGACAGCGCTCGGCGGCGCCCCGCTCGCCTCCTCTCCACCCCCTCACCTCCAGCCCGCCTCCGGCCGGCCGCCCGCCCCCGGGCCGCTAGCCCCTCGGGCGGCTGTCAGCTCCCGGCCGCCGCCGGGTGACAGGGGAGGGAGGAGGGCGCGACGCGGCGGCCCGAGCCCGAGCGGGCGAGGGGGATCCTCGCAGCAGCAGCAGCGGCAGCCGCTCACCTGGAAAGTCACCGCTGAGAAGAAGGAGGAGGAGGAGGACGGAGAGAAGGAGGAGGAAGAGGAGGGAGAGGAGGAGGGGGAGGAAACCCCCCTGGTGCCCTTGTTCTCGCTGCCGCGGCGGCCGCTCCTCGCCAAGGCTGAGCGTGTCTGGTGGGGGGTGTCTGGTAGCATTTCCTTAAGGACAGAGGGAGGGCGGGTGCGGAGGGAGGGAAGCGATCCCGACCGCCTGCCCAGGCTCCTCTTTCCTTTTATTTATTTTTCTGACACTGTACGGAGATGGGCCCGGGGCAGGGGCCACGGGGCTCGGGAGGGAGCCGCGAGGCCCGGGCCGCAGCCGTCTGCGTGCGGGAGCCGCAGCGGCCGCCTCCCCTCCCGGTCTGTGGACGCACCGGGTTATTCCTGGCAGCGCCTCCCCGAACAGAAGTTACTAGGAGGAGTGCGCGGCGAGGGCGGGCGGGGGGGAGAGGCGGAGAGAGGGAGGGAGGAAGAGGGAGAGACTCAGCCAGCGACGTCATCGGATCCCCCAGCGCGTCCCAGGGAGGGAGGCTGAACCAGAAAAACCAGTCTGGAGCCGGCGAGCGGAGTGGGTTGAGCGGCTCGCGGGGCGATGGGGCAGGGAGGCGACCGCTAGGGCAGGGCCGGGCCCCCGCGCGGCCGCGCTCTCGCTCGCTCGGATCGGGGATCTCCCCCGGAGGGCTGGTCTCTACTTGTCATGCAGAAAAAAAACTTGGGCGTCTCTGGGAGCCTGAGAATTTCCTTTAGGGATGTGGAAACCTCCTCTCCCCACCCCCATCTTCCCCATTTCCCAGATGCTGGTTCCCGGTCTTGAACACGCACGGGATTACAGAATAATGAGTATTGTCTTGGACGATTCTGGCCGGTTCCATCCTCTGATCCCTTTCCCTCACCCCGCCTCTGCTACTCACATTTGTTATCGGTCAAGACAAAATCAGACTGTAGCTGCTGGCTGCGTTTCTGGAGCTTTGCAAAGTGTTTTAGTAGCACTTTTCTTGCCCCCCACCCCCACCCCCGCGGAAGCACGAACTTTTCAGGCGCCCGAAATGCCCCAACTGCCTTCCCTGAGGTCACTCACCAGGGCGCCCTGGGCGCACCCAGTTCGGGGAACGCGGCCCGCCCCGCCGGGGTATTCAAATCGGCTGGGGCAGCGGCGCAGGGAGCAGCTGCCGGCTTCCTGGTGGGCCGAGCTGGGACCTGGGGTGAGCGGCCGCCCGCAGTCTGCGCGAGTCCCTTCCTCCGAAGGGACGCGAGTGAAATCACACGCAGCTCGGGGAGAGCGGGGCCATGGGGCGGGGGAATCCCAGGCGAGTAGGCGCCGAGGCGCTGGGCTTCCTCCCCGGCCCGGCGACACCCCGAGGGACGCCGGGGCTCCCTCGAGCCGCTAGCCTGCCCGTGTAGACTCATGTACACCCTCGAGGGGGAGGTTCCCGGGAGGCCGCGGCGGCCGGAGAGCCGCAAGAGGCCGTCGGGCCGGGCGGATGCCCCGAGCGCCTCCTCCGCGTGGTCTCCGTACCGGGCGGGGACCGCGCGCCGCCCCTCCCGGGCGGCCGAGCGGAGCGGAGTGCCCGGGCGCCGCGGGCCCCAGCCGCCCTCCCCACCCCGCAGCCGCGCCGCCGCCCTGCCCCGGGCGGAGTAAACAAGAGACGCGCAAGATTTGACCTGGCGCGACCCGGATTTCTGGCCGGGGTTCCCCCTGAGCAGGTGACTCCGTGGGAGGGGTGGAAATTAGTCTCTGGAATTCCGGGCCAAATACATTCACTGTGGTTCTGCTTTTAAGGCAGGTATTTCACCGACAACTGCGGACTGTTTTGCGTCTCAAGTTTCAGATTTCGCGGAAAGGGACCAAATGTCAAGGCATATCAAATATTCCCTTCCCTTTTCATTAAAAGAGAGTGCATTAATAGGACAGCCCCTTTAATGACTGCAAGAATAGCACTGCCGGTTTCGTTTCTGTTTTGTTTTGTTTTTCATTTCGACGTATAATCAGTGCATTTCTGAGGTTCCGGTGCAAGGGCAACATAGCCCTGAAGGCCGCTTCTGCACCGTCAAGAGGTGATACATTTTTTTATCGATATTTTTTTAAAGGAGAAAAATCTGAATGATTTGTAAAAAGTTTCACTGTGTCCTTTGAGAGTGAGCTCATTTAAATTCAGGGCCTACTTCCACTGAAGCGGCTTCTCCTTTCATTGTATAAGTTCTTTATCGTTCTGCCTCTCTTGACTTAACTTGAAGCACTTAATAAAAACTCCCGATCATCATTTTCTCTTAAATGTATGCTATTGCATTTTTAGACATCCGTTTAATAAGCAAAACGTGATTTTTGAAAAGATTTTTCACTGTCAAACCCACCTGCTACATACTCCCAGAACCCATTTTATTTAATTGCTTAATAGAGAAGATTAAGCAGTTTCTTTAAGAATCCGAATTTCTTTCACACACAATAGCAGCTGCCCAAGCTCCCAGAAGCTAAGCAAGGAAAGTAGCAAGCAGTGTTTTGTTTCACAAGAATGAATGTTAGTTGAAATCTTAAAAGTCTGTTTTAAAGGACTAGATTAAGTGGTATAATGTGAATATTAGGATACTTAGGTAATTAGTTTACTTTTTTTAAAGCAAATAGACATGAGTTTTGATGACCTAAAGTGGACCCCTAAAGATAGTCTTTAGTCCAACTTTTGTCCCAAGATCATCAGATACTAAAGATGATAGCCTGAATTGAGTTAAAGCACAAGTAAAAATACTTATGAATATGTGTACACTAGGTGACATTCCCTCTGGTAGGAAGAATCACTGTCTTTAAGTAAAAGCATCCCTGTCTCCAGCTGCTAATGCTAAGACATGTCTGTCTAGTTGCTTCTATTTAAGGGCAATATGGTAACAGAAAAATTCCTCTCCCCAGAGAACTTCAAAGTCAAAACCCAAACTGGCCTTGGTAAACTGCACTCAGCCCTGAGAAGTGCTATAGTAAGTGAGGTTGGCTAGGGCAGAGCTTGACCCTGCCTGGATACCCACATGGAGCATTACAACAATGTAGGAACTTTGTTTTCATTCCTTGTCTTTCTTCTTACTTCTCAGGTTCAAAGGAAAGGAAAATCTGGTAATCTGGATTATGAGATATTAAGAAAGTAAAATAATGCCGCATGGCAGTAGGGTATTTTTTTTTCAGAATCAGAAATCACTTCAAACTGAAAGCGCTTTTTTTTTTTTTTTTAACTTTCACTGCACTGGTTCTTAGTTGCAGCACGTGGGATCTAGTTCCCCAACCAGGGATCAAACCTGGACCCCCTGCATTAGGAGCGAAGGGTCTTAACCACTGGACCACCAGGGAAGTCCCTGAAAGCACTTCATTCAAAAAATATTTATTGAGTGCCTACTACGTGCTGAAGACACTTAGGATCAGTGAACTCACAAAAAATCTCTGCTCTCTTGGAACTTGTATTCTAGTAAGGGGGAAAGGAGATGGAAGAGGAACAGGATATAAAACAGCCCTAACATATAAATGGTAGAGAACTTTGGAAGATTACAAGGAAAAACAAAAATAGGGTAAAGGGTGGGGTGAGAGGTGTCATGTTTCAGTATTAAATAGGAAGATCAGAATGGGACTCACTGAGAAGGGACATTTCTGCTGAGGCTTGAAAAGGAAATGACTTAGCAGTGGACATATCTGGAGTAAAGAACGTTGCAGGTAGAGGGACCAGCTGAGATTAAGTTCTAAGACTGGAGCAGGCCTGGCGTGTTTGTGGACTTAAGGGAATCGGTGTGACAGGAACAGAATGTAACTGCCTGTGAATGAAACAGCCTCCCAGGCCACTGTCAGGACTTTACTCATTCAGAAAAAAAAAGCTTGACAAAGGGCAGGTTTATTGTGTTACCACTCAATCCCACTTAATCTGAAATTTTGTGGGCCAGGAATCTGCATTTCAATAAGTTTTTGATCCTTATCCATTCTAAATCTCAAGATGTACTGCCACAAAGCACAGTGACTGATACACCCAGTCAGGTAGGAACTGGGTACCAGGAGCCATTGTACAGAAAGCTTCCAGAATCAGGCAGGCTGTGTTGTTAATCAGGACTCTTGCAGTTGGCAAGTTGCAATCCTCAACTCAAACTAGAAACTAGCTTAATAAAAGGGACTTTATTGATTCACTCAGCCAGAATATCAAGGACTAAATTCCAATTCAGTGGGACCCTGAGGCTCAGATGATGTTACCCTGGTTCAGTCATTTCCCCTCTCTCAGTTCTTTGTGTCTCTCTGTTTCATTTCCCTCTTCAGACCAGCACTCTGCGGTGTGCTGGCTGTAGTCCCAAGTGACTGTTTTCCTGGGTTAGCAACCGCAGTAGGAAAAGACCTTCCCAGATAGCTCAGGCAGGCTTACTAGTCAAGTCCTTGCAACAGAACCAGAACCAGATCAATGATTTGATCACAGTTTCTGGAAGAATACTGTGCATTTCACCAGTCCATGCTGCTAGGAAGACTAACTTCTTCATTCTTGAGAGCACTCAGGGAATATGTACATCTGGTCTCTTTCGTAAGGAAGATGGGTTCAGAGGCCTCTCATGGAAAACCTTCTTAATAAAGTACAAAAACTCAGATTAGGAAACAGTCAGTACCGGGATTACTGAAATCCAAATGCACCTTAAATACAGGGAAAACAGAGGCTTAACAATACCTCACTAATAATTTACCTACATCACATTGGTACTCTGACGCTCAGTCCTGTCCAGCTCTTTGCAACCCCATGGGCTGTAACCTGCCAGGCTCCTCTCTCCATGGAACTCTCCAGGCAAGAATACTGGAGTGGGTTGCCATTCTCTTCTCCAGGGGATCTTCCTGACCCAGGGATCAAACCACATCTCTTGTGTCTCCTATGTTGGCAGGAGGATTCTTTCCCACTAGCGCCACCTGGGAAATGCACATTAGCCCTTTCCCACTCTACTCTTTTCCATCAGCTCCTGCTTCCTGCCACTCCAAAATAAATTATAACTGAAATTCCTTCACTCAACAGTCATTGCTGCTGCTGCTGCTGCTGCTGCTGCTGCTGCTGCTAAGTCGCTTCAGTCGTGCCTGACTCTGTGCGACCCCATAGACAGCAGCCCACCAGGCTCCCCCATCCCTGGGATTCTCCAGGCAAGAACACTGGAGTGGGTTGCCATTTCCTTCTCCAGTGCATGAAAGTGAAAAGTCAAAGTGAAGTCACTCAGTCGTGTCCGACTCCTAGCGACCCCATGGACTGCAGCCTACCAGGCTCCACCGTCCATGGGATTTTCCAGGCAAGAGTACTGGAGTGGGGTGCCATTGCCAACAGTCATTACTTGGGGTTAAGTCTTTGCATCTATCGAAATCTTCCATTACAAGCCAGATACAAGCAGTGAGCTCTTACTATCCTAAGCTTTTAATAGGTCATTAACTTCTTATGAGAGATTTATTTTTTAAATTGCCTTTCCAAAGCGACAGCTAGCTCAGGACTCAGACAGATTTATCTTGATAAAATGTAAGATGGGGATGATATGAGGAGGGGGATAAGACAAAGAGGTCAAGCTTGGGCAGGACTGCCTTGGGGGAAAGGGTGGAGAAATATAAAATGAGAGACAGACAAAACAAAAGGAGGTCTTCGGTACCCACCGAGGAAGCCTCTGCTCAGGGTCTGTGAAGGGGGCGCCATGATGATCTGGGCTTCTCAGGCAGGAGGGAAGCGGGTGGCTCCAGCAGTCTAGAGTGTAGGTCCCCCTCTGACCTTGAGCTCAAGGGAGACTTGCCTTCCCTCTCCAGGCCTCTACTTCCTCATCCGAACAACAAGGAGATCCCCTTCTAACCACAGATTCTGACAATTCTGAACTCCCTACAGTTCAGTAGGGCCTGAATTCAGGGAGGGAACAAGAGGGGAGGGCAGCAGAAAGGAGAAAAATAAGGGAGAGAGCCTATCAAGGACCACTGCATTCTTCAAAAGCTCGTGAGTAGTTTCTTAGGAGAAAACCTCAATTTCCAATTCAAAGGAAATGGACATATTTGGGAGGATGGATAAATAATGGGTAAGGGGACAGAGATTTGGGGTTAAACCTATGCTATATAAATTCATTGTGCTATATGCCCAGATATGAAAAGAACTGTTTCCCATTATCAGCCTTAAGACGTGTTAGGGTAAAAAAGTATTTTTCTTGAATTTATCCAGTGAAGTCTTTTGTTGTTTGTTGTTGTTCAGTCACTCAGTTGTGTCCAACTCTTTGGGACCCCGAGGACTGTAGTCCGCCAAGCTCCTCTGTTTATGGGGTTTTCCAGGCAAGAATACTGGAGTGAGTCACCATTTCCTCCTCCACGGGATCTGTCCCACAAGGGATTGAACCAGCATCTCCTGCACTGGCAGGCAGATTCTTTACCACTGAGCCACCAGGGAAGTGCAATGAAGTCTTTTCTTGATACCTAAATCCTTATACTTTGGCAATTTCTGAAAATAACGACTTGAGCCGTTCCCAATCTATCTGCTGATCAGCTCTAACTCTCTTTTTTATAGCTTGGACTCTGAGTTAAGAGGAGAAATAGAAGTCAAATAGCTGTCACAAACCTTGTGTAGTAACTCAGGCCCTTATCTAGAAATTTTATCTAAAATAAGGTTAAAAAGCATTATGTCAAAGAGAATATGTGCTAGTAGAAGATATTATCTGAGACCCAAAGGAGAATACTCTCAAATTACAGCAAAGGGATTCACCAAGCTGTTGCTTTGATCACAATACAGTACAGGGGGTACCTACTGAGATGGTCTCACGCAACCATCAATATGCTTGATGAACTAAAACCACGGAGAGAAGTGTGTCATAGCAATACATTTTGTGTACGGGAAAGAAGAAATCCAGGATTGTTTAGAAAGATTTCCACAAGAGAAAATTAAAATCATCTTTAAAATATTTTCTATCTAAGAGGATTGATTCAATTATTTGAAAAGTCTGTGTATATAGGTAAGACTGTTCTCATTGATTTTTCATATGGTATAGCAGTATTACAAAGCTAAATATTTGGTTTCTATCTTTTAAAAAAAATTTTATGGAGGAATATTTATTTAGTATGTCATTTTCCACTACCATTCTTACCTATGTACATGAATATGTCAGAAGGCTCTGTCCCAGCAAACTGACATACTCCATGTCCCTATAGTGCCCGCTCATTTTATCTGTCGTTGTTTTCTAATCATTTCTCCTAATCTAGACTGTGGAATCCTCAATTAGCTGAGACTGTGTCAACTATGCATTGGGGTGAATAAATACAATGAATTTTAAAGTTAGTGTTTTATCCTTGCCTTCTTACTTTTCCTGGCCGCTGCGTACAAGCCATGGCACAGCCTTAGCTAAATAAAATCTCATATAATGACACAGACGGGATCAGATTTAAAATAGATCTACATTAAAAAGAACTATATGTGCTTTGGGGAAGCAGCCTGTTCTGATGTTGATCTTAGATCAGTTCTTTAAGGCAATTATTACTTTCCAGAAATTAAAGATTTTGTGCCAGATATTAGGGATGCCTAACAAAGCACCAAGGTTACTGAATGCCATGCACATAGACGAGACCTTGAAGGACTGATACAACAGCCAGTATTATTTTTAAATTTGGGTACACAAAATGAACAAGTTGTGTGATTGCTTTTTGCATATATATATACTGTGCTTAGTCACTCAGTCATGTCCAACTCTTTGCAACCCCATGGACATTAGCCTGCCAGGCTCCTCTGTCCACTGAATTCTCCAGGTCAGAATACTGGAATGGGTAGCTGTTCCCTTCTCCAGAGGATCTTCCCACCCCACGTCTCCTGTATTATAGGTGGATTCTTTACTGTCTTGAGTCACCAGGGAAGCCCAGTATATGTATATATGTGGGTCTAGATAGATAGATAGATATGTGTGCTCAGTTGCTTAAGTCATGTTTGACTCTTTGTGACCCTTTGGACTGGTAGCCCACCAGGTTCCTCTGTCCATGGAATTTCTAAGGCAAAAATATTGGAGTAGGTTGCCGTTCCCTTCTCCAGAAGATCTTCCCGACCCAGAGATGGAATCCATGTCTCCTGTGTCTCAGGCTGCTTCTATACCACTAAGCCACCTGGGAAGCCTATATATATAGGTTTGTATGTATGTGTAACCATTACCCTGACCAAAATGGAAAATATTTTTAACACTCCAAGATGCTCCGTTATGACTCTCCCCAGTAAATGTACCCCTGAAGTAATCAGCATTCTGACTTCCATCTCCATAGATTAGATTTTGAGCAAAGACATCTATCATCTATCCATCTATCTATTTTTTTTGTTCCAAAAATTAATCATGTGGTGCACACTGTTTGGTAGCTGGAGATACAGGAATAAACAAAGCAGGTGAGGCCTCTAGGCTCTGTGGGGCTCACATTCTGGTTGGGGAACTGATCATAGACAAATTAACAAGACAGTCCAAATCATGAAAAAAGCCATGAGAAATGGATCAAGGTAATTGATAGACAGTAGATAGGTAAGGTTGAGAAGTGTTGGATGTGGGTGGGGAGTGTCTGCCCAGATAACATTTGGGCTGAGAACTAACCGAAGAGCAGGGAAAGAGAGCCCCAGGAAGAGGGAACTGAAACTGTAAAATCCCTAAGACAAGAAGCAGCTCAGTACCAAGAGGAACTGAAAGGCCAAGTGTGGCTGGACTTGAGAGGCGGAGAGTTGGGAAGAAAGTCCTGAGAAATGATGTAAGAGAAGCAACAAAGGGCCAGAGTAACATGCCTTTATGGGGTAAGTGACCGGAACAAGGGGAGAGGCCTTGGAGTTAACAAATATGTATCTGATATACTCTATTAATTAACTGTAAAAACTTTCCCCATAAAGAACCTTCAGTAAATAAGTAGTGGCTGCTAGAGATGACTTGCAACTGGATGGCAGGTCAGTGAGGAAATAATTCCAAAGCAGAGGACTTTGTGAAAGCGTAATTATACATGGTGAATGTAACAAAGGAAAATAGTTTTTAAGGTAGCAAATCCTAAAGAGAATTTGGATAATGTGGGTGCTGTTCTTCACATTTTTCTATGGCTAATTAGAGAGAACTGGGAAACACACAATGCTGCCCACCACCCTGCCAACCCATTATGGGCACTTCTAATTTCAGATAAATGAAGCCCTTGGTTACCACCCCCAGCTTGTCTCAGAACATGCATTGTGTTATCAGAGTAGATGAGTAAAAATAATAGCCTTCTGAATATCTATTAAGGGTAGCTTTCTCTTATTCAATCAGTTCAGTTCAGTCACTCAGTCGTGTCCGACCCTTTGCAATCCCATGAATCGCAGCACGCCAGGTCTCCCTGTCAATCACCAACTCCCAGAGTTTACTCAAACTCACATCCATCAAGTCGGTGATGCCATCCAGCCATCTCATCCTCTGTCGTCCCCTTCTCCTCCTACCCCAATCCCTCCCAGCATCAGAGTCTTTTCCAGTGAGTCAACTCTTCGCATGAGGTGGCCAAAGTGTTGGAGTTTCAGCTTTAGCATCAGTCCTTCCAATGAACACCCAGGACTGATCTCCTTTAGAATGGACTGGTTGGATCTCCTTGCAGTCCAAGGAGCTCTCAAGAGTCTTCTCCAACACCACAGTTCAAAAGCATCAATTCTTCAGTGCTCAGCTTTCTTCACAGTCCAACTCTCCCATCCATACATGACCACTGGAAAAACCATAGCCTTGACCAGACGGACCTTTGTTGGCAAAGTAATGTCTCTGCTTTTTAATATGCTATCTAGATTTATCTTATTAATGGATACTTAAGTTCAAATCTGTCTCCATGTTAATGAAGCAACTCCCAAATTCACTTTGTTCTTAAAAATCTAAGTTTTCCATTTTTCCCCTTTACACAGAAAAATGTGATATTTGGCTAGGTAGCTTAGAAAACCAACATTTTCATATGCATGTAATTAGAAAAAGTAAGTGATTATGTAAAATTATGTATGTATATGCATCTACACACGCACATGTATATCTTCTCTTTAGCAAACAATATATATATTTCTCATTTTAAAAAGCATTTCTAATATTTACTTATCCAACTATGTAGAAACAGATAGATACTAAAAACAAATAGCCAGTTATCACCTTTAAAACATCCCTTTTTAACCATGAGGTTACTAAAAAGCAAAAACTGTGAAGTATACATGATGGGAAACATTAAATTTCATGGTCAGGGTGAAATTTGAGGATGGAAAAAAATCAAGATAACTTACATTTGAGTTGAAGTTCTCCGTAAGACATTTCATCACTGGGTTCATTTATGTAAGTATTAATAACAGTATTTGGAAAATGTACTCCCCAAAAAACCTAAATGAAAGCAGAAATGAAGAAAATTTGCATGATTTTAAATATCAAAATGTCTGAAAGCATGAAGCTATATGATTGAATTTTCCATGATTATGGAGATTTTGTTTTATGTGGAACAAACTGAAAGGTTCTTCCTGATTCTGGTGCTTCAGAGCTTAGAAGAGAGGCTGGCACTCATTTTTGTTAGGCTGGCACCTAACATCTCTGAGAGCAAATTCTTCTGCATAATTGGGACAATAGTATTTATTTCAGTGTTACTGCAACAGGTAAGTGGCATGCAACAAGCACTTACTATGTGCTGGTTATTTGTATAAATATCTGTGGCTTGGACACTATATTTTTTTATGACTCTGAGCAAGACACTAATCTCTGGGTCTAAGTATTTTTGTTTATAAACAGAGTTGAACAATGTGAGCCCTAAGTTTCCTTTTAACTCTGATATTTGATAATTCTTATTATCTAGATGGTATCAGTTTCCTCATCTTTGTAATGGGCATACTAAGAGCACCTCCCTCACAGAATTTTTGAGAGGATAAAATAAATTGACAGGCAGATATTCTTAGAACATTGCCTGGCACATACATGTTAGCCATGATGGTGATGATGATGATAACTCCACTGGTAAATAGTGTGGTAGTTCTAAAACATTTAGTGTCTGGTTGATTATATGATCTCTTCTTTCCAGAGTAAATGCCAGAGTTACTAAGATTTTACTCTCTAAAGGTTCTTCAAAACTAAACTTATTTGCTTCTCAGTAAAAAATTGGTAGAGATTTCCCAGGACAGATACTCTGATCTGCTAACATCTTCATTTTTTTTCATCTAGTAACAATGTTTTAAAAAATTTAAAAAAATTAATTGACTCACTTATCACCACCCTCTCTTTTTGTGAGTCTGAAAATGGGTACTTTTGGTGTGTACTTTTGTTGTAAAAAAAACTCTAGCACCAAAATTCTACACTTATTGTCAGAGCTCAGTAAATTTACTAGGAGAGTTTCCTCTTCAAATTATTTTAAATAAAACATAATTTCATCAAATAACTCAAGCATGCTAACATTTCATTGGCACTTGAAGAAAAGTTTGGATTTATCCCGAACTGTGATTTGCATAGGTCATTTCCTCAGTCGCCCTAACCTTTTTGTGAAAAGCTACACACAATTAAATAAGCCGGTTCAGGCAAATGAACCGGTGAGTGCATTATAAATAGCAACCAAAATTATACTTCAGATGTTAACTGGTTTGTCCTGATTTAATAATGAATTGCATCATTTGACAAATGAGATAAGGCCTTCACCTTTAGCTTTCTGATCCAAACTTCTAATAGTTGAAATGTATTATTACCATCTGGTGTCTGGCCTTTGAGATGCCCCGGTGATGTCTGCCTCATTGCAAGTAGTGAGGGCTTGTCTGCCAAAAAAGCTCTCTGCTAAGAGTCTTGATTGGCAGCCCCACTGAGGAGGCAAAGAACCCACTGAACCATGTAGACACAGTTCAAACTCTGTAGAAGTTTCCTCTAGTTCCAGGCAGACTCATTTTCTTAGCTTGTGTTGAAAAGAAACTATCACTACCAAAGTTGTTTTTATTTTTAATCTCAATCTTGAAGGATGTAGTTCCTACACTTTTTAAAAATATTTTGGGCCTCTTTTAAGCTATTAGGCACCGTTTACAAGATGGGCATCATTTTAATGCTTTTCATCCTCAGCTAAAATTGAGACTGAAGCTAAGAGTGCTGTATAGCCTAGGGTTTTAACTCAATGAAGCCCACGAATCTGGCTGCTCTTTATTGTTCTTCATATTGTCCTAGGTTCTGGGAAAAGGCTAGATGAATCTTACTACTTCTAAGAAACTTAAAATAAGGGAGGAAGGACAAAGTAAACACACATAGTGCTTGCGTACATGCTCAGTTACTTTAGTCGTGTTTCTTTGTGACGCTATGGACTGTAGCCTGCCAAGCTCCTCTTGTCCATGGGATTCTCCAGGCAAGAACTGTAGTGGGTTGTCATTTCCCACTCCAAAGAATCTTGCTGACCCAGAGATCAAATCGTGTCTCCTGTGTTTCCTGCAATGCAGGCAGATTCGTTACCTACTGAGCCATCTGGGAAGCCATACAGAGAACCATAGCCAGTTACATAAATGAACGTGAAAGTGTTATTTGGTACATATACAAGAACATTTAAGAAGGTAAAATTTAGGAAAACAATTAGAAATGAAATGCAAATAGCAAGATAACTAGTGCCTCTAGAGTTGAAAATTTGGTCTGAGTAAAAGCGTCTGCCCACAATGGAGGAGACCTGGGTTCGATCCCTGGGTTGGGGAGATTCCCTTGGAGAAGGAAATGGCAACCCACTCCAGTATTCTTGCCTGGAGAATCCCATGGGCGAAGGAACCTGATGGGCTACAGTCCACGGGGTCGCAAAGAGTCGGACACGACTGAGTGACTTCACTTTCACTTTCACTTTCACTATCTATCTTAGTAGGTTTGACTACTGTGGAAATGCCAAGCCTGGGAAAAACAGGAGTTTCCAATACTAGTGTCTGCAGCATTCGTTACTAGATGTATCCAAAAGATAATTGATATTAAGTCTTAGTTGGTCTATGTGGAGGCTGAGATGGAGGGAAGTTAAACAGTCTTCCCATGATCACCCAGTCATCACGTAAGAGCAGAGATTCAAGTCCAGGGCTAAGGGCTCTAAAGTTATGCCCCAGACTCCTCACACATGCATTTAGTAACCACACCCCACCTTTGGTTGGGTATACAGAGATGTACAGAGATGACTGTACATTTGAGAGTGAAAGAAGCTATGAATAAATAAGTCTTGGTGAGTGGCATGAACCAAGACAGTCCAGGGTCAACTGGGAGGTTTGGTCACCTTCTCTCTTCTCCCCACTTCAGTCATCTACCAGACACCCAGTGTTTCTGGCCAGGTGCTGAGTTTTTGGTCTAAATTGATTAAAGTCTTACAATTCTAGGAAGTCTTCCATTTTCAGTGAGCCCTCAGAGAAACAGTTTCAATCAAATAAACCACTGACAGTGGAATTTCAAGTAGTCAGGTACCAGATAATGCAAACGATTTCAAAACAACAGTATTTTCCTGACATCTGTCAGATCACATCTTTCCTATGAGACTCAGCCAGCTCAATGTTTAAGCACTATTGATCAGCTGCATACTACATGTATTGATGGAATTCACAGGTAAAAACTGTAAATTAACAAGGTAGAAATGAAAGGTGTTCTGCCCAAGATCCTTAAATAGATAGATAGATAGTGAAGTTGCTCAGTCGCGTCCAACTCTTTGCGACCCCATCAGTAGCCAACCAGGCTCCTCCACCCATGGGATTTTCCAGGCAAGAATACTGGAGTGGGTTGCCATTGCCTTCTCCAGGGGATCTTCCTGACCCAGGGATTGAACCTGGGTCTCCCACATTACAGGCAGACACTTTACCATCTGAGCCACTGGGGAAGTCACCCATGATCCTTAGCACCAGCCAAACCTTAGAGTTTCATATCCAGTTCAGAGCTTATCAGCAAAAGGAAAACTATGGAAATTTGGAGAGCATTCAAAAGAGACTGAAGACTAAAACAAAATTATACATACATTTAAATGTTTGTGTTGTGTGTGTTTAGTTGCTCAGTTGTGTCTGACTCTTTGTGACCCCATGGACTGTAGCCCACAAGGCTCCTTCTGTACCTGGAATTTTCCCGGGGAAAAAAAAAACTGCAGCGGGTTGCCATATCCTACTCCATGGGATCAAAGCTACTAAAATGTAATGTGTTTCAATAAAATGGTATATGTCCCCAACTCAGCCAAGTTCACAGGTGTCCAGTAGTAGAGAGGTACAGGCTATCAAATGCCTGGGTAGTACTTGTATAAAATTTAAGTTAAAACTCATTTTCATCCCAAGAATGTGTGACATCTAAATTTAATATTTTACCTGTTTTGCTTTTAGGTTTTTGGCAATTTTCAATTTCACTTTTATTTGCAAAAAAAAAAAAAGAAAAGTCTACAAGGGAAATTAGTGGAAAAAAGGCAAAGAAGGGAGGGGATAAAATAAATACTGAAGGAGGAAATGGGAATAGGGAAAAACACCAACACATAGAAACTTAAAAATACTCCAGTTAGGCTCAGGGAACCAGCACCCCTGGTAGCAAGTGTTATTAAACATCAGAACGGGTTGCTAAGGGAGGTGAGGGAATCTCCCTTTCCCAGAAGTCTTTAAAAATAGGATCACATCTGGTGGGAATGGAATATTGGTGGTACTGCCTGACTGCACAGCTTCTCAGGCAAACCCAGAGGCTGGTAATTCTACCATTTCTATTTCTGATTCTTGAGAAGTAACAAATAACTTCAGTCCACCTATCATACTGGGACTTACAATGTCTATCATTTTAATTGTGTTACAAAATTGTTTTCACTGGGTTTTGCCATGCAAAACTAGATAAGTAAATTATTCAGTGTATAGTTGAATTTGGGCTTCCCTGAGAGCTCAGCAGGTAAAGAATCTGCTCACAATGCAGGAGACACAGGAGATTCAGGTTTGATCTCTGGATAAGGAAGATCCACTGGAGAAGGAAATGGAAACCTACTCCAGTATCCTTGCCTGAAAAATTCCACGTACAGAGGAGCCTGGCAGGCTGCAGTCCAAAGGGTTGCCAAGAGTCGGACACAACTGAACACACAAACACACACATAACATGTAGTGGAATCTATAGCAAAGGCTCAAACCTTACTTACTTATTTGTAATACTTTCCCAAAACATTACGAAACCAGAAAGGTACTGAGTTTATTTCCTTACAAAGAAGTTAGGGATAAGACAATGTACAGAATCCTGTATTCAATTTTTAATTTTAACTGAGTAGTACTTGGGGGGTGGGTGAAGTTGTAGGAGGGCTGGATTGAATAAACCTAATTAGAATTTCAGTCTTTCAGGCCAGTATTTCAAGAAGTAAAAGGATATTTGTTCCTTGGAGAGAGTGTGGGTTGGGATCTGATATATCTGCAGTGCCCCTTTCATGACGGATATTTTGCTTTATACTAAGCTACCAGATTATGTGCCCTGTTGCATTTAGTTGCACATATATTTGTTATGCTCCTACTTTTTATCAGGCACTGTGCCAGGAATACAAGGAGAAACAGATCACAGCCCATGACCTTGAATAACACAGTCTAAAAACAGCAGTTGAGCCCAGGTGTGGTGGGGAGTTCTGCTAGTGTAATTTTGGATCTGCATTTTAAGACAAAGAATCCATAATTACAAATACAAAATTAAGAATGAAAGTGAACATTTATTTCATCGAGAAAAGAAGCCACAACAAATTACAAGTCTTAAAATTCCAAAAAATTCCAGAACCATCACAAAATCTAGGGGAAAAAACTGTTTTTAATTAACTATGCGATTCGTATCTGTAATTCTATTTGTCCTTCATATTGGTTGCATATTGTTGACCACGACAAGAATTTTGTTATATCATTTCCCATCAAAAGAATAGAATAATAGTTCCTCTGGTATGCATTCTTCTAATAATCTTGATCAAAATTTGTTTTCTTTCTGGTTCACAACTTAGTCATAATTAAAAGTAAATTTTCAGAATTGTTGTCAAGTAGAGAAAAATCTCAATCAAGTTTCCTTCTTGCATAAACTGAAAGAGGTGTAAGATTTCAAGGCACTGCAAATTTTCCTATAAATGAATAATTTTAAATACTCTTTCAGTTGATGATACTTGTGAATCAGCTAGTCATTCATGTCCTTTTTGTAATGGTATATTGTAAATTTGATTTTGACTCCTCAATGCCAGTATTATGTATTTAATTTGAAAGACATTTAAATATTTTTCCAATGAGTTTGAGTGAGTCACTCCTCTTCAGTCATTAGATTTTCAAAGAATAAAGAGCTTGTTTAAAACCTGTCTCTTCTTAAAGAATTATTACTCTTTTTATAATCTGAAACTGTTTTTGTTATAATTTACTTCTTGATGACAAAAGAATTTGTATTGATTTTATTACTCAGTTTTATTTTATAGTCCATTAATTTTCATCTGGATTTTTTGCTCAGAGCTTTAATAAATTAATTCATAGGCGACAAAAGAAGTACTCTTCCTGGATGTCCATATCAAAAATCACTGATTTCTCAGATTTTTTTAGTTGAAAATTTCCAAAATGTCTATCAAACTTCAGGTGGAATGAAGTATTTATGCTTTTTCATCTGTTTGAATAAACTTTTTGCACCTTGTTTGTATATATATTTCTCTTCAAGACTTTTGAAATTTTATTTTAGTGTCATTATATTGTAATGAGCCACACTGCAAGACTTGAGCAGCTTTTCTATGAGCAAACAGTCTTGTTACTCTTAGACTTTTGAGATAAATATTCTTTTGCATTAAAAAAAAAAAAATAGAAGTATAATTACCATTCAGTAGACTGCACAGATCATAGTGTTTAACTCGGTGAGTTTTTCCATTCAGAAAACTAAGATCATGGCATCTGGTCCCATCCCTTCTTGGGAAATAGATGGGGAAACAGTGGAAACAGTCTCAGACTTTATTTTTGGGGGTCCAAAATCACTGTAGATGGTGACTGCAGCCATGAAATTAAAAGACGCTTACTTCTTGGAAGGAAAGTTATGACCAACCTAGATAGCATATTCAAAAGCAGAGACATTACTTTGCCAACAAAGCTTCGTCTAGTCAAGGCTATGGTTTTTCCAGTGGTCATGTATGGATGTGAGAGTTGGACTGTGAAGAAATCTGAGCGCCAAAGAATTGATGCTTTTGAACTGTGGTGTTGGAGAAGACTCTTGAGAGTCCCTTGGACTGCAAGGAGGTCCAACCCGTCCATTCGGAAGAGATCAGCCCTGGGATTTCTTTGGAAGGAATGATGCTAAAGCTGAAACTCCAGTACTTTGGCCACCTCATGCGAAGAGTTGACTCATTGGAAAAGACCCTGATGCTGGGAGGGATTGGGGGCAGGAGGAGAAGGGGACGACAGAGGATGAGATGGCTGGATGGCATCACTGACTCGATAGATATGAGTCTGAGTGAACTCCCTGAGATGGACAGGGAGACCTGGCGTGCTGCAATTCATGGGGTTGCAAAGAGTCAGACACAACTGAGCAACTGAACTGAACTGAACTGAACCATCACCTAAAACAGGTGGAAGGATATATCCCCCACCCCAGGAAATTCCCTTTGTCTCTTTCCCATCAATTTTCCCTTCTCCATTCACCCTGACACCCAGAGCAATCATTTTCTGATTTCTGTCACCATAATATATGTTACCTGTTCTTGGAATTTATATAAATGGGGCCTGTGTCTGTCTGTCTTTGCTCAGCATAGTGATTCTGAGAATCATCCACGTTGTATGTCTTGGTAATTTGCTCTGTTTTATGACTGACTATGATTCCACTACATAAACATACCACAATTTGTTTATTCATTCTCCCGTCCACAGACATTTGAGTTCTTTCCAGTTTAGGGCCATTATGAATAAGGTTGTCTTGAACAGTCTTGTACAAGTGTTTGTGTGGACATAATATGTTGTTTTCCTTTCTCTTAAGTAAATACCTGAGAGTAGAATTGCTAGGTCACAGGATAGAAGCCTATTTAACTGTATTAGAAACATGCATATGTGTTTAAAATATTTCATCTGGAAGGAAAACACAAAACAAAACATGTAGTTGCTGCACAATACCAAGGCAGTCAGTGATTTGGGGTTCTGTAAAGGCAGTTAGTCCTGCACCTGAATGTCCTCGCTGGCTTCTCATCACCATCATTCACTGGTCCAGCCATGCAGAACGACTTGCTGGTCCATGAGTATGTGACTTAGTCTCTTCCCTATAATTCTGCCTACAAGATACTTCCTCTGGATGGCTGCTCTTCTCTTCTTTATCTGCCCTATCTATCCTCAAAGACGAGAATTATTTTCATCCCTGGAAGGCCTTTATATCACCCTTCTCTAGTCCCCCCACAATCTCTCTCCAAGCTGAATGAAGGGTCCCTCCTTGGTGCTCCTATAGAAACCCGTGTTTCCCCCATAAGCAGAAAACTTGGTTATTTATCAATGACAAACCTGGACAGCATATTAAAAAACAAAGACATCACTCTGCCAACAAAAGCCCGTCTAGTCAAAGCTATGGTTTTTCCAGTGGTGAGATATGGATGTGAGAATTGGACCATAAAGAAAGCTGAGAGTCAAAGAATTGATGCTTTTGAATTGTGTGCTGGAGAAGACTCTTGAGAGTCTCTTGAACTCCAAGAAGATCAAACCAGTCAATTCTAAAGGAAATCAACCCTAAGTATTCATTGGAAGGAGTGATACTGAACCTCCAATACTTTGGCCACCTAATGTGAAGAGTGGACTCATTGGAAAAGACTCTGATGCTAGGAAAGATTGAAAGTGAGAAGAGGGTGGCAGAGGATGAGATGGTTAGATAGTGTCACCAACTCAATGAATATGAACTTGAGCAAACTCCAGAAAATAGAGGACAGGGAAGGCTGGTGTGCTGCAGTCCATGGGGTCATGAAGAGTGGAACACAACTTAGTGACTGAACAACAGCAACAATTTATCTGTCTCCACCACTGGACTATAAGCTCCCCAAGAACAGAGTCCTGATTACAGTCAGAATCTAACATCCAGCAAAGGTTTTCGCTCAGAGTATGTACAGTTGTCACTCAGTCATCTCCAACTCTTTGCTTCCGCATGGACTGTAGCCTGCCAGACTGCTCTGTCCATGGAATTCTCCAGGCATGAATACTGGAGTGGGTTGCCATTTCCTTTTCCAGGAGATCTTCCTGACCCAGGGATTGAACCCAGGTCTCCTGCACTGCAGGCAGATTCTTTACCATCTGAGTAATGCCCAGCAAATGTTAGTTGAATCAGTGAATAAGTACTTGAAGAGGTTTGATGTGGTTGTTGGGGATGGAGAAGTTTCTTTATACCTGCGTGATATTCAGGTAGAAATAGATAGTTGACAATACAGGTTTGGAGTGGAGGTGGGTGGAGTATAGATAATATGAACCCTCATTGCTCTAGTAGGTAAGAGTTGGAAGCTTCAAACTGGATGAACTCACCTGAGAACAGGTGCCATTTTTAAAAGTAGCTGAAAATGAGATGAGAGGGCCAGATTGTAGTAGGTCGTGGAATAAATGGGAAGAGAGAAGACACATGCAAACTGTGTGAACAACTAACTCAAAAAATTTGGTGGTGAGATTTTCTTTTTATATATATATTTTATCTATTTGGCTGTGTTGGGTCTTAGTTGCAGCATGCAGGATCTTTCCTTGTGGTGCACAGCCTTCTCTCTAGTTGTGGTGCGTGGCCTTATGGCCTGTGGTGTTTAGGATCTTAATTCCCCCACTAGGGGTTAAACTCACATCTGCTGCATTGGAAGGAGGATTCTTAACCACTGGACCACCAGGAAAGTCCCCGTGCTGAAATGTTGAGTAAAGCAGGTAAGAGAATATCCTAACAAGTAAATGAGATTGGATAGTATTATGCTGTTTTCATCTTTGTTTTATTTGTTCAAAAAAGAAAAGCTGATTGAACCTATTTTCAAACTGAGGGACCAGAGTCATTGGAGAGATATTATTTTGAAAGCGTGAAAGTGTTAGTTGCTCAGTCATGTCCGACTCTTTGCAACCTCATGAACTGTAGCCTCTGTCCATGGAATTCTCCAGGCAAGGATACTGGAGTGGGTTGTCATTCCCTTCTCCAGGGGATCTTCCTCACCCTGGGATCAAACCCAGGTCTCTCGCATTACAGACAGATTCTCTGAGCCATTGAAATATGATAGCAAATGAGAAAAATTAATAAAGTTTTTACTGAGATCTCACACCTTAGATCATGACTTGGGCTTTATCTTCTATCCTAGGTGACCATATTTTCATTCCAAGGCATTTATTAAGATTGGAGGTCAAAAGTATTAGGGTGGCTTCAAGCAGAAGCCTTTATCTATAATGAGTGGAACTCAGTGAAGACTGTGAGAGGCTATCCATCAGGAACTCCATGAGCTCGCTCTACTCCGAGCTTGTATTAGAGCCCTAATAATGCTAAGAGATCATTGCATAATGGAACCTAGATAATGACATTTGGAGCTGGAAATAAGCTGAGACTATCTTGTCCAGCATGGTCCGGTCTTTATTTATTGGTCAGGACACAGCTTAGACGTCATATCTTCTGAGAATTCTTCCTCAGGATGTGAATAAAGTGAAAGTTGCTCAGTCATGTCCAACTGTTTGCGACACCATGGTCTTTACGGTCCATGGAATTCTCCAGACCAGAACAGTGGAGTGGGTAGCCTTTCCCTTCTCCAGGGGATCTGCCCAACTCAGGGAACCTGCCCAACTCAGGGAACAAACCCAGGTCTTCCGCATTGCAGGCAGTTTCTTTACCAGCTGAGCCACAAGGGAAGCCCAAGAATACGGGAGTGGGTAGCCTATCCTTTCTCCAGTGGATATTCCTGACCCAGGAATCAAACCAGGGTTTCCTCCATTGCATGCAGATTCTTTACCAACTGAGCTATCAGGGAAGCCCTTGGGATGTGAATAAATACACCTTAAAAAGTCACAAGGAGATTTTACATCCTCCTCTTGGAGTTTCATGATGTTTATTATTAAATGTGCACTTTAAAAACCTCTGAGAAGTTCTTCAGTTAAAAAAAAAAAACTGTTTAATTTTGAACATGAACTGCTTGTTCTTTTATTTTGTGGACACCTATAGGCATCTTACAGAATCTACTTCAAGAGTCACTAAACTACTCTAATTTTTTCATTCAATTGTGGAAGTCTCATTCAGTGTTTTTATCCCCTTGTTTCAGCTAATTAAACTTAGTAGTTTTTATTTTATTATTTTGGTTGACTGGGATAATCTAGCCAGTTCCGTTCCACATAACGTTAGCTGAGGCTGCAGTTATCTGTGGCTTGACTTGGCTAGAACACCCCAGATGCCCCACTCTGACGTCTCAGTTAGGATGGATGAAACCTGAACTTAACTTTGGATGCTAGAGTGGTTCGATGTGTCTCTCTTTCCATCTAGTCTCAGGACCTCTAGCTCTTCACATGTATTTACCATCTGATCTCCCTTTATGGTATCTTCATAGGATAAAAAGGTGACTTACATAGTGACTCAGGACTCCCAAATTACCAAATCAGAATATTCCTATGTCCTCTTATGGTTTAGGCACAGAACTGGTACAGTATCACTTTCATCACATTCTACTGGTTAAAGTCACAGGGCCAGCTCAGATTCAAGAGGAGTAGTCCATGGTGGTGACAAAGAAAATTGCAGTCACATTTAATCCACCATACTTCTCATGGACTTTTGGCATCTTGTGAAATAAAGAACCTGTTCACTGACCCTGGAAAAGTCCCTAGATAAGTCAGGCTTCTTGGCACCACAGAGATGGCTGAGATCCATTATGTCATTCTGGACACCCAGGATCAATGTCAGGCAAATGGCCAGTAGGATCGAGCTCATCAAGGAAGGGGAACTTTCAAAGACTCATATCAGTGCTAATAATCTAAACCAGAGGGCCAAATCCACTCACTGTCTGTTTTTGTAAATAAAGATTTGTTGGGTCACCGCCACCCCCATTCATTTATGTATTGTCTGTGGCTGCCTTTGTGCTGTAAGGTCAGAGCTGAATAGTTGTGACTGACAATCTGGTCTTCTGAACCTAAAACATTTTCTCTCTAGCCCTTCATCTAAAGAGATTGTCATCCCCTGGTCTAGACTGTGTAGGCATTACAGTATGAGAGTGACATTATCATGAGATGAGTCTATCCATATATCTTAGTCAATTCCAGCTGCTGCGACAAAAATTCCATAGACTGGGTGACTTAAAAAAGACATTCATTTTCAGTTTTGGAAGCTGGGAAGTCCAAGATCAAGGTGCTGCCCAATTCAGTTCCTGGCTCCAACCAGTTCCTGCTTTGCAAAGGATGCCTTCTTACTTTAGCCACACATGACAGAGAGAGAGGTCATCTCTTTTGTGTCTTTTCTTATAAAGGCACTAATACCATTCATAGGGGCTCTACCCTCTTGACCTGATTGCCTCCCAAAGGCTCTTACCTCCAAATACCACCACATTCATAATTAAGGCTTCAATGTGTGAATCTGGGGAAGGATATATTCAGTTTACAGCACCATATATTCAGGAAATTCAGACTATTAGCAAACTGTAGAGCATTTTCCAAGGATATAAATATTGTTTTGTGTTGTCATATACATCAGTAGTTCATTATTTGTCAATGCTGATTGTATTTTCATTATTATCCATTCACCTGTTAATGGACATTTAAATGGTTTGTAGTTTTTTATTTATTACAAATAAAGCTTCTATGAACATTCATGTAGAGGTTTTGGAAGAAATACATGATATTATTTCTCTTGAGTAAATACCTAGGACTAAAATGTCTGGATCGTGTGGTTGGTAGTATACATTTAACTTCTTAAGAAACTGTCAAAATATTTTCCAAATATTTTCCATTCCCATTATCAGTTTATGAGAATTGTTATTCTGCCACATCCTTGCCAACACTGGGTATGCTTAGTCCTTTAATTTTAACCATTGTAATAGGTCTGTAGTGGCACACTATTGTGGTTTTAACTTGTATTTCTCTAACGAATTATGTCTCTGAGCATCATTTCATATGCTGATTTGCTGTAAAGTATCTGTTGAGAACTTTGACCCTTTTATTTAAAAAATGAATTATTTCTTATTGTTGAGTTTTGAGAGTTCTTTAAATATTCTGGATAGAATTTTTATCAGTTATCTGATTTACAAATATTTTCTATCCGTCTGTGGCTTGTTTTTCTTTCTCTTTTGATGAAGTTCCACGTTTCCATTTCTTCTTTTATGGACAATGTCTTTGTCATATCTAAGAAATCCTTGTCTAATCCAAAATCACAAAGGTTTCCAAAGAGATGATGAGAAGGAAGAGAAATATACAGATTAAAGAATTATGGAGAGCTTCCCTGGTGACTCAGACAGTAAAGAATCTGCCTACAATGCAGGAGACTTGAAGACTTCCCCTGGGTGGGGGAAGACCCCCTGGAGAAGGGAATGGCTATGCATTCCAGCATTCTTAACTGGAGAATTCCATGGACAGAGGAGTCTGATGGGCTATAGCCCATAGGGTCATAAATGACGCAGATGTGATTGAGCGGCTAAACAACAACAAGGTCTACAGGGCCCAGTTAAAGAGAAATAAGAATTAAGAATGATTCTGTATTTTTGGCCTGGCTGATTAGATAGATGATGATGTCCTTCAAAGGTATAGGGAAAGATGATGGATTCAATTTGTATATCCTGTATTTGAGAGTTTGTAGGTGCAGTGTCAGTTTTTGGCAAAATCTCTGTGCATAGTATTTTTATGATTTAAAAAATGCATAAATAAAGAAGTCAAATTTGGTAACGATTTCTGCAGCTGTTTTCATTCTGAAGATAGAAAAGACCAGGAACACTTCCTCTAAGGTCTGGAGAAGGCTGAATCAATTGCTGCTATTGTAAATTCATGTTCTTCCACATAAATTTGCTGGATGTGAAGCAGTGTTATTATTAGTGACATTGACTTTTTTTTTTCCTAGACTTGCTCATTCTATTAAGCTAGTTGTAAAAAAAAAAAAAATCATAGACTTAATACGATAAAAATTCACTCTTTTGAAACATTTCAAAGTTGATCTAGTGGTTTCCCCTTGTCAGAGCTCCTGCTAGCTCAATGATTCAGGCTCCTACAGTCTTAAAAATCGGCTATCTTAGAGATGACTTCTGAGGGTGTCACATTTGGTGATAGGGCTGAAGAGTTGCTCAAGATATTTTAAGGATTAGGCCTCAGTCAGTTCAGTTCAGTCACTTAGTTGTGTCCGACTCTTTGTGACCCCATGAATCACAGCACGCCAGGCCTCCCTGTCCATCACCAACTCCTGGAGTTCACTCAGACTCACATCCATCGAGTCCGTGATGCCATCGAGCCATCTCATCCTCTGTCATCCCCTTCTTCTCCTTCCCCCAATCCCTCCCAGCATCAGGGTCTTTTCCAATGAGTCAACTCTTCGCATGAGGTGGCCAAAGTACTGCAGTTTCAGCTTTAGCATCAGTCCTTCCAATGAACACCTAGGACTGATCTCCTTTAAGATTGACTGGTTGGACCTCCTTGCGGTCCAAGGGACTCTCAAGAGTCTTCTCCAACATCACAGTTCAAAAGCATCAATTCTTCAGCGCTCAGCTTTCTTCACAGTCCAACTCTCATATCCATACACGACCACAGGAAAAACCATAGCCTTGACTAGACGGACCTTTGTTGGCAAAGTAATATCTCTGCTTTTGAATATGCTATCTAGGTTGGTCATAACTTTCCTTCCAAGAAGTAAACATCTTTTAATTTCATGGCTGCAGCCACCATCTGCAGTGATTTTGGAACTCCAAAAATAAAGTCTGACACTGTTTCCACTGTTTCCCCATCTATTTGCCATGAAATGATGGGACCAGATGCCATGATCTTAGTTTTTTGAATGTTGAACTTTATCAACTTTTTCACTCTCTTCTTTCACTTTCATCATGAGGCTTTTTAGTTCCTCTTCACTTTCTGCCATAAGGGTGGTGTCATCCGCATATCTGAGGTTATTGATATTTCTCCTGGCAATCTTGATTCCAGCTTGGGCTTCTTCTAGCCCAGTGTTTCTCATGATGTACTCTGCAGATAAGTTAAATAAGCAAGGTGACAGTATACAGCCTTGACATACTCCTTTTCCTATTTGGAACCAGTCTGTTGTTCCATGTCCAGTTCTAACTGTTGCTTCCTGACCTGCATACAGATTTCTCAAGAGGAAGGTCAGGGGGTCTGGTATTCCCATCTCTTTCAGAATTTTCCACAGTTTATTGTGATCCACACAGTCAAAGATTTTGGCATAGTCAATAAAGCAGAAATAGTTGTTTTTCTGGAATTCTCTTGCTTTTTCCATGATCCAGCAGATGTTGGCAATTTGATCTCTGGTTCCTCTGCCTTTTCTAAAACCAGCCTATACATCAGGAAGTTCATGGTTCACGTATTGCTGAAGCCTGGCTTGGAGAATTTTGAGTATTACTTTACTAGCATGTGAGATGAGTGCAATTGTGTGGTAGTTTGAGCATTCTCTGGCATTGCCTTTCTTTGGGATTGACACTTTCACAGCATCATCTTTCAGGATTTGAAATAGCTCAACTGGAATTCCATCACCTCCACTAGCTTTGTTCATAGTGATGCTTTCTTAGGCCAACTTGAGTTCACATTCCAGGGTGTCTGGCTCTAGGTGGATGACCACACCATCATGATTATCTGGGTCGTGAAGATCTTTTCTGTACAGTTCTTCAGTGTATTCTTGCCACCTCTTCTTAATATCTTCTGCTTCTGTTAGGTCCATACCATTTCTGTCCTTTTTTGAGCCCATCTTAGCATGAAGTGTTCCCTTGGTAACTCTAATTTTCTTGAAGAGATCTCTAGTGGTTCCCATTCTGTTGTTTTCCTCTATTTCCTTGCATTGATCACTGAGGAAGGCTTTCATATCTCTCCTTGCTATTCTTTGGAACTCTGCATTCAGATTCTTATATTTTTCCTTTTCTCCTTTGCTTTTCATTTCTCTTCTTTCACAGCTATTTGTAAGAAGCTATTTGTAGGTCTATGAAGACCTACAAGACCTTTTAGAACTAACACCCAAAAAAGATGTCCTTTTCATTATAGGGGACTGGAATGCAAAACTAGGAAGTCAAGAAACACCTAGAGTAACAGGCAAATTTGGCCTTGGAGTATGGAATGAAGCAGCGCAAAGGCTAATAGAGTTTTGTCAAGAGAACACACTGGTCATAGCAAACACCCTCTTCCAACAACACAAGAGAAGACTCTACACATGGACATCACCAGATGGTCAACACCAAAATCAGATTGATTATATTCTTTGCAGCCAAAGATGGAGAGGCTGTATACAGTCAGCAAAAACTAGATTGGGAGCTGATTGTGGTTCAGATCATGAACTCCTTATTGCCAAATTCAGACTTAAATTGAAGAAAGTAGGGAAAACCACTAGACCATTCAGAGATGACCTAAATCAAATCCCTTATGATTATACAGTGGAAGTGAGAAATAGATTTAAGGGCCTAGATCTGATAGATAGAGTGCCTGATGAACTATGGACGGAGGTTCGTGACATTGTACAGGAGACAGGGATCAAGACCATCCCCATGGATAAGAAATGCAAAAAAGCAAAATGGCTGTCTGAGGAGGTCTTACAAATAGCTGTGAAAAGAAAAAAAGCACAAAGCAAAGGAGAAAAGGAAAGACATAAGCATCTGAATGCAGAGTTCCAAAGAATAGCAAGGAGAGATAAGAAAGGATTAGGCCTAGAAGCAGATTAAATCACCTCTGCCCACATTCCATTGATAAACAGTCACATGGTCTCAGCCCAATACAAAGAAGCTGTTAAATTTTATCCTAGGACTGCCTAGAAATGGGAAGGAGGATTGATGACCATCTGGCCAGTCTCTACAACAATTCACAGAGAGCTAGTTTTCAGGTAAGTGCATAAATAAATAGACAATACCAATCGTCAGCATTTGTGCTTCCACACAGATTTACTGTTCAAAGAATGAATCATTTACAGTATTTTGTAACTGCAAAATAAGATCATACTATTTTCTCCTACTCATTTAAGACACTCTGTTACATGGATGCCAAAGGGTTTCTAATTCTTCTGGAGAAATTCAGATCCTTATGCAAAAGGTAATAATACTTAGTGGTTCTTTTCTTCTTTCTCAGCTCTATGAGAATTTGCCACCATAACTACAGGGGAGAATTTGGCAAACTGAAACAGAGAACTTCAAGAGATGTAGAACTCAGATGTTTCAAGTTACAAAATCTCAAATGTCATTATTGAACAATGAAGAGTCTGTTAGAGATATCAACATCTGGCATAATAAGCATCCTTATGTTTGCATAATATCTTATGTACATATATTAGGTTATCATCACAGTCACTTAATATATTTCTCTCTATGTATCATCATACCATCCAGATTTTTTATGAGGAACTGCTGGGTGGAGTTGGCTCTACCTCTAATTTATAGGAAGGGCATATGGCCTAGACCTGGCTAATAACACTTCAAAACTCCTTATTGCAAGGAGTGGTTCAGAAACAATCACAACATCCAAATCATACTAATCAGAGTCATTGCCAATTGATGATGTGACTACTGTTGCAACAATTGAGAAATAGACCTTCTGTTTCTGAAGTTCGCTGGATATAAGCTGGAGTTGTTGGAGGCCATCTCACCCCATGAGGAGAATCTGCCTGAGCATTGGATCTAACAGGAGAAAGCAGAGTCAAGGCATTAGTTTTGGCATAGTCTCTTAGTCTATTCGGGCTGCTATAACAGAATACCATAAACTGGGTAGCTTATAAACAGCAGAAATTAATTTTCTCTTAGTTCTCGAGGATGGGAAGTCCAAGATCAAGTTGCTTGGCCTATAGCTGTCTAGTGAGAACCTGCTTCCTAGTTCATGGACGTCATTTCCTTGATGTGTCCTTACTTGCAAGGAGGGGCAGGGGTGCTCTCTGCAGTCTCTTTTATGAGGTCACCTCTTAACTTTCATGACCTAATCACCTCTCCCAAACTACACCTCAAAATACTATCACATTGAGAATTAAATTTCAACATATGAGTTTTTGGTGGGGGACAGAAACTTTTAGTCTGTAGCAGTGACAACATTTAAACCAGAATCCAGACACACCAATGCATGGCTAATCCTGGAGGGTCAATGCATTCTTTTTGTTCCCTTTTGCCATTTTGAGCTGAGTATTTTTTCTTTGCAACTGAATATGCTTTTGGTTGAGCTGTTACTAGTTTCCTTCCCAGATGGCTCAGTGTTAAAGAATCCGCCTGCCAAGCAGGAGACACAAGTTTGATCCCTAGGTCAGGAAGATCGCCTGGAGAAGGAAATGGCAACCCATTCCAGTATTCTTGCCTGGGAAATCCCATGGACAGAGGAGCCTGGCAAGCTCCCATCCATGGGGTCGCCAAAGTGTTGGACACAGCTTAGCAACTAAAACAACAACAACAAACTGAGATTTAGAGATCTTAAGCAACTCATTTGGGTAGAGCAAAAGGAAAATTGATTTAAAGGGCAGTGCTCTAATTTATTTTTATTAATTAAGATTCTTTTAAGGTTTTAAAGCACTTTTCTCTTTGCTATCAAGACTTAAGAAAACTTTCCTCAGGATAAAATAATTACTGAACTGTAACTAGAAAGTTCAGCCTTTCCAATATTTATTGGCAGTTCTTGCGCAGTATTTTTTATTATAAATATGAATGCTGAGTCATTCTCAAGAAGTAAATAGTAAATTTAAGCACTTTATGAGCCATATGATGGATGCATCTGCTTCTGTTCTGTACTTGAAATTTTTTCTACAGTTGTCTCAGGTCTAATCTAAAGTCAACAGAGAACGTTTGAAATACTCAAATGTGTGCTTCTTGTGAAATCTAGTGGTTTTAGGGGGAAAAAAAGCATGTATGTACTGTATACTTCAAAATAACTAAATAACAGTATTCTTAATGGGAAAAAAATCCCATTTTTTCCTGGAACTGTGAATGGAAAACTCAACTGCATACCATTCCAATTCAAGGATCTGTAATCTTAGACCATTGAAGAGTTCCTCTTTCCAAGGAATGTTTCTCTGTGTGGTTTCTAAACCTCCTGACTTTTTTTGCAAAAATTTAGCATGCCCTGAGACATTTAAGAGAAACAGCAATGTAATAATATAGTGGGCCTCCTTGAGTTTTCATATCTGACATAGAGTTCTTCCATTTTTATCATATTTAGTCACACTCTTTACCTCTTTTGATTTTACTGAATCTTCAGAGCAAGACAATGAGCTGAATTTTCTCTTTGACAACAAATATGAAGACAAGATTTGCCAGGCCTCAGCCATAGGTACTACAGAAACATGTGGATAGCCAACTTGTCAGAAATCTAGAGTTCTCTTTACTCTTTTACAAGTCAATAGTTATAATTTTATTCTTTTAGAAGATTTTTCTTGATGTGGACCATTTTTAAAGTCCTTGTTGAATGTGTTACAATACTCTTCTGTTTTTTTTTTAACATTTTGTTTTTTTGGCCACAAGGTGTGTGGGGTCTTAGCTGCCTGCCCGGGACCAAAATCACATTCCTTGTATTGGAAGCTGAAGTTTCAACCACTGGACCACCAGGAAAGTCCCAGTAGTTATAATTTTAATCAAACTCTGGGCCTTCTATATGGTATTTGTTTACCTTAATAAGACCATTTACTAATTGCTTGCCTCCTTCACGTGCCCTTTGAATATCTCATGGGAATAAATAGCTCAAACAGAGTCACAAACAGAGGGGAGAGGGAAGTCATTCTTCTCTTTCTACAGTGATGAGAATGATCCTGAAGCCCAACAAAAAGATATCCTGATACCAGTGCCCAGATTTTTGGCTCAGAGGCTAGTGCTGCACTTGGGGTTAGGCAACCTCATTATTCAGCTTATCTGATCCTCAGTTTCTTTTTCTCTTAGTAAAATAGAAATACTAATGTTTTCCTCAGGGAATTTGTAAAGATTGAAAGATTAAATGTCCTTTCACTGTTCAGTTTTTTAAAAAAGCACTGTAAATCTGTATGTGAAAATAAGATATTAAAGATAATTGAGCACCAGTTTTCAACTCCTTCCCTGACATAAAAATTATAGTAAATAACGTTTAAAATCCAAAAACTCACACAACTATCAGTTCAATTCAGTTCAATCGCTCAGTCATGTCTGACTCTTTGCGACCCATGAATCGCAGCATGCCAGGCCTCTCTGTCCATCACCAACTCTTGGAGTTCACTCAGACTCACGTCCATCGAGTCAGTGATGCCATCCAGCCATCTCATCCTCTGTTGTCCCCTTCTCCTCCTGCCCCCAATCCCTTCCAGCATCAGGGTCTTTTCCAATGAGTCAACTCTTCACATGAGGTGGCCAAAGTACTGGAGTTTCAGCTTCAGCATCATTCCTTCCAAAGAAATCCCAGGGCTGATCTCCTTCAGAATGGACTGGTTGGATCTCCTTGCAGTCCAAGGGACTCTCAAGAGTCTTCTCCAACACCACAGTTCAAACGCATTAATTCTTCGGCGATCAGCCTTCTTCACAGTCCAACTCTCACATCCATACATGACCACTGGAAAAACCATAGCCTTGACTAGATGGACCTTTGTTGGCAAAGTGATGTCTCTGCTTTTGAATATGCTATCTAAGTTGGTCATAACTTTCCTTCCAAGGAGTAAGCGTCTTTTAATTTCATGGCTGCAGTCACCATCTGCAGTGATTTTGGAGCCCAAAAAAATAAAGTCTGACACTGTTTCCACTGTTTCCCCATCTATTTCCCATGAAGTGATGGGACCAGATGCCATGATCTTCATTTTCTGAATGTTGAGCTTTAAGCTAACTTTTTCACTCTCCACTTTCACTTTCGTCAAGAGGCTTTTTAGTTCCTCTTCACTTTCTGCCATAAGGGTGGTGTCATCTGCATATCTGAGGTTATTGATTTTTCTCCCGGCAATCTTGATTCCAGTTTGTGTTTCAGTCACCTATAAAAAGCAACCTCTGATAAATTAAAGTCAGGTTACAAGTGAGAGTAATTGTACAATTACATTGTATTAGCTATCATATATATATATAAAATATATATATATATAGATCTATATATATATATATAGATCATCCCTGGTAGCTCAGACAGTAAAGTGTCTGCCTACTATGTGGGAGACCCTGGTTTGATCCCTGGGTCGGGAAGATCCGCTTGAGAAGGAAATGGCAACCCATACATATATATTTATATGGATGGATGTACATACACAGAGTCACATAGTCAAAGCTATGGTTTTTCCAGTAGTAATGTATGGATGTGAGAGTTGGACCATAAAGAATGCTGAGTGCCCATGAACTGATGCTTTTGAACTGTGGTGTTGGAGAAGACTCTTGAGAGTCCCTTGGACTTCAAGGAGATCAAATCAGTCCTGAATATTTGTTGGAAGGACTGATAATGAAGCTGAAGCTCCTTTACCTTGACCACCTGATGTGAAGAGCTGACTCCTTAGAAAAGATCCTGACGCTGGGAAAGATTGAGGGCAGGAGGAGAAGGGGGCAACAGAGGATGAGATGGTTGGATGGCATCATTGACTCAATGGACATGAGTTTGAGCAAACTCCAGAAGACAGTGAAGGACAGGGAAGGCTGGCGTGCTATAGTCCATAGGGTCATAAAGAGTTAAACATGGTTGAACAATTGAATAGCAACAACATATACAGAGTTTCAATGTAAGTTTAGTCAAATGGAACAATCAGGTCTGAGAAACATCCCTCTCCAATGAAGATGTTAGAAATGATACACCTATGGCTGATTCATATTGAAGTCTGGTAGAAACAAAAACAATACTGTAAAGCAATTACCCTTCAATTAAAAATAACATTTTAAAAATAAAATTAAAAAAAAGAAATGACCTGTGGAAGTACTCGGATAATTCATCCTTCAACTACCATGGTCTCTTCATTAATTTGAGATATTTTTGTTGGATTCTTCCTCACTTTCACTTTAGCCCAGCACCTCTGGATGGGATCAATCACTCTCCTCTCCTATCTTCACTATCCCCCACCCCAACCCAGGCAGCTGCCAGTTAAATTGCCACCAGGAAAAGCACTTCATCACCTAATCACAAGGAGAGTCACGTGGCAATGGATCATAAATAAAATTCATCTTCACTACTCAGCATTTCACTTCAGTTTCTTGTTTCTTATCCTCTGTCTCCTAACCCTCATCTCATCCTTACCCAGATCTCCCCTTCCCTGCTTCCGAGGAGTCTGCTGTCTTCTCTGCTGACTGACTTTCCCTGCCTCCTCTGAAGTCTCTCCACTTCCAAGACAATCACTGTTTTTTCTCCAGTTTTCTTTTCCATGAAACTCACATTCTGTCATATCTGCTGATCTCAAAGAAATGTAAACAGAAAAACCACCTAATCAAACTCGAAGTGTGAATCATTGCTTTTTCCTCACTGGGATTTTGCATTTTAAGCTTGTTAACCTATATTCATCTACAATTAGTGAAATACCATGAGAAACGCTGGTCTGGAAGAAACACAAGCTGGAATCAAGATTGCTGGGAGAAATATCAATAACCACAGATATGCAGATGACACCCTTATGGCAGAAAGTGAAGAGGAACTAAAAAGCCTCTTGATGAAAGTGAAAGTGGAGAGTGAAAAAGTTGGCTTAAAGCTCAACATTCAGAAAATGAAGATCATGGCATCTGGTCCCATCACTTCATGGGAAATAGATGGGGAAACAGTGGAAACAGTGTCAGACTTTATTTTTTGGAGCTCCAAAATCACTGCAGATGGTGACTGCAGCCATGAAATTAAAAGACACTTACTCCTTGGGAGGAAAGTTATGACCAACCTAGACAGCATATTGAAAAGCAGAGACATTACTTTGCCAACAAAGGTCTGTCTAGTCAAGGCTATGGTTTTTCCAGTGGTCATGTATGGTTGTGAGAGTTGGACTGTGAAGAAGGCTGAGCACCAAAGAATTGATGCTTTTGAACTGTGGTGTTGGAGAAGACTCTTGAGAGTCCCTTGGACTGCAAGGAGATCCAACCAATCCATTCAGAAGAGATCAGTCCTGGGTGTTCTTTGGAAGGAATGATGCTAAAGCTGAAACTCCAATACTTTGGACACCTCATGCGATGAGTTGACTCATTGGAAAAGACCCTGATGCTGGGAGGGATTGGGGCCAGGAGGAGAAGGGGATGACAGAGGATGAGATGGCTGGATGGCATCACCAACTCAATGGACATGAGTTTGGGTGAACTCCAGGAGTTGGTGATGGACAGGGGGGTCTGGCATGCTGCGATTCATGGGGTCACAAAGAGTCGGACACGACTGAGGGACTGAACTGAACTGATGAAATTTAGGGGGGCTTCCCAAGTGGCCTAGTGGTAAAGAATTTGCCTGCCAATGCAGGAGATGTAGGTTTGATCCCTTGGTCAGGAAAATCCCCTGGAGAAGAAAATGGCAACCCACTCTAGTGTTCTTGCCTGGAAAATTCCACGGACAAAGGAGCTTGGCAGGCTACAGTCCGTGGGGTGGCAAAGAGTCGGACATGACTGAGCACACAGTCCAGTTCACATGGAATTTAAAGGGGATTTTGGTTACAGGGTTGAGACATCTATGGGCAATAGACTTTTCTTCATTCCTCTAGCTTTCCACTCATATGGGATGCTTCCCCTGCACTTTGGCTTGGGTGAGTCCCTAGATACTCTGCATTTATTTCCAGAGAAGAGTTACTTCTGACTGGCCATCTAAGCTTGATGCTGAGAATGCAGCTTTGTTCATGGAGCATGAAAGCAGCTTGCAGAGTCCTGCTGATTGGTATAAACCCATTAGGAAATGAAGTTTTTCATTCATGTGTATATACACACACAAACACACACACAAAGCAGCACTTCTTCCCCATTCATGGGCAGAAACAGTTTCAATTGCATTGGACACTTTTTCATCTTTCTGGTTTTAAAACATAGAAAAATACAGGTGTGACTGGTGATTAATTACTGATTTGTCAGTTGACAAGTATAGATGCTACAAACTTCAGCTTTCTTGGCCTTTGTATGAACTTCCTCTCTGAAGGTGTTAGAGAGTCTTAGGAAGAATGAATGTTTTGTGTAAATTGTATTCTTTTGCTGAATATGTGAAGTTGCAGTGATTCTGTCTAGGGCAGTGTTCATAAACTGTTGCAATGCATTCTTTTTATTGATTGCTTTGCATAAACTTACATGTAATTGCTTGGTAGAAATAAATTATGCTTATTGTTTATTTGATATTTTTTGTTTGTACCCCTTGAACTGTAAGAAGCAGGAAAATCAAAATGTTTGAGGACCATAGAACCACATATTCCTTCAGTTTGAGCACAGACCCATGAAGGGAGCAAGAAATGTACACTGTGTTCTCAAAAGCTAATAGTGAGGTAGGAGTTACTAATTTGCTTCTGTGAAAAAAAACAATATTTATGAGGCTGGTCTTGAAAAATAGTCTCAATGTTCTTCAACATGTATAATCCAACTTTTACTTCCACTCTACTATTACAATAATTCACAGGCTAATTCACCAACTGACTTTCAATGGTCATATTTTATGACCTCATTTTAGACCTTACATCATGCAATTGACACCTTCTCATATTGACCCTTAAGTATTGGAGCTCCCAGAGTTTTATCCACTGTTAAAACTCTTCTTCACTCTTCACTCTTCTTCAGAGTTCTCAAAGTAGGAGCCTACAAACTGGATACAGTCCACAGATATATTCAATTTGGGCTCAACAGTATTTCAGGCAAATTTAAGAAACAGTATTTAAAAGTAGAACTTTTCATTTATTCATTTAGATTTTCCAGGTTCTTTTAAAACATAGAAAGATTTGACAACACTAGACCAACACTTCTGCATAGCTAATTAGTTGGAACTAAATAGAGGTTGCTGGACATTTGCTGTAGTTCTCACCACTCCCTGCTGCCTTGAATCTCTGGCCCATCCCCTTAACTCACTTCCATGACCCCTTGAACTCATCCTGTGGAGTCTTACCCACACTTGTGGTCCGAACTACCTCACTCTAAAGTTCTAATCTAGAACATATTCTCAAAAGCCCTACAGTATCTCCATTCCCACTAGACGGACTGTAGGTTCCTGAGTCTCAGCGTGTCCAAAACCAAACAGGTTTTTTTCTCATTAGCCACCAAATTTGCTTCTCCTATAGTCTCTATATAATTAATAATGTCACCATCCATAGTGGTCAGGTTTTTTAAAAAAAATATTTATGTATTTGGCCATGCTGGGTCCTTAGTTGCAGCATGCGAGAACTTGAGTTGCCATTTGCAAACCCTTAGTTGAGGCATATGGTATATAGTTCCCTGACCAGGGACAGAATCTGGGCCACCTGAACTGGGAGCACAGAGCCTTAGCAACTGAACCACAAGGGAAGTCCCTGTAATGTTTTAAATGTCAATTTGCCTAGGCTGTGCTGCTGCTAAGTCGCTTCAGTCGTGTCCGACTTTGTGCAACCCCATAGACGGCAGCCTACCGGGCTCCCCCATCCCTGGGATTCTCTAAGTGAGAATACTGGAGTGGGTTGCCATTTCCTTCTCCAATGCATGAAAGTGAAAAGTCAAAGTGAAGTTGCTCAGTCATGTCTGACTCTTAGCGACCCCATGCACTGCAGCCTACCAGGCTCCTCTGTCCATGGGGTACCCAGTTATCAAATAAACACTAATCTAGGTCTTGCTGAGAAAGTATTCTGTAAATGTGGTTAACATCTACAATCAGTTGACTTTAAGTAAAGGAGAATATCTTTATAATCTGAGTAGATCTCATCCAGTCAGTTGCAAAGCAAAACTGAGGCTTTCCTGGAGAAGAAGATATTAGGCCTGAAGACAGCAGCATCAGCTCAGCTGCTGCTTGAGAATGTCTAGCCTGCCAGTCTTCCCTATCGACTCCACACTAGCCAGCACCCCACCATCCGACTGTTTCTGTTTCTTTGAACAATCCGAAAGTGATGCCTCAGTCATCTAGACATCCGTACTAAGAACCTACCAGACTTCCTCAACACATTCTCCATACAGCTTTCATCCAGTCATACTCCTTTCCAACTATTTTTCAAAATTTCATACTTCTATAACTCAAATATTCTCCCTATTACTTAGACATTAAAGTCCAAACTCTTAAGTAGTGTATACCTGGCTATTTATTTTCTGGACCTGCATACTTCTCCGGACTAATGTTTACCTGTACCACCCACTTATCTTGTACTTATCAGCTGGATGGAAACACTTCCATATATTTGAAGGCACCCCATAATTTTCTGTTCTATGCTTAAGCTGCTCCTACAATTTCAAATATCCTAGCTTATAGAGCACCTGGCGAAAACATACTCAACTTCAAAGACTTTGTTAAAGCATCTTCTATAAAACCTCCCCATCATTTCCCTTTCGGGTAGAACTGATCAACTTTTCCTTTGTACCCCATCTTCCTCTTGTGTACTTCACCCAATTACAGCTGTAATATAAGAATTTATTACATTTGTTCATTTACATGTTTGTCTTTCTCCATTAAGCCATGAGGCCTAATTCATTCCCTAATGCAGTAGACTCTGGTGGCAACAATTGCTAATGCCTCATCAACATCCATTCTCTCCTCTTCCACAGTAATAGAACTACTAACTTGGCACATAGCCACCCAGAATAAAGTCTACATTTTCAGTCTCCCTTGCAACTTGCTGTGGTTAAGTGACTGAGTTGTGAACAAATGAAAATGGATCTAATGAAACTGTCCTGGGCCAGCATTCAAGAAGCTTCCACTGGGGGCAGGTGATCTATTTTCTTTTTTAATTGAAGTATAGTTGATTTACAATGTTGTGTTAATTTCTTCTGTTTTCTATTTACAGTAGTTTTTATCTGCTAACCCCAAACTCTCAGTCTATCCCTTCATCCTGTTCTCTATATCAGGGGCAGCTGTCTTGATGCACAGAAGGTAATAACCTGGCCAGCACCTTAGGCCAACATAAGGACGCCCTCTTTGACCCTTCTTCTTCTCTTTTTTCAGTCTACTTTTGGAACATGGATTTGATAACTAAAGTTCCATTTTGGTTCTTGAGGAAAAGGCATGGTCAAGTGGAAAGCTGCAAATTGTCTAGGTCCCTAAAGACTTTGTAAAACAAAGTCATGATACCAGCCTTAGAATACTACTTCTGCACATTCACTCAGGAAAAAAATGAATTTTCACTATATATTAATATATGATTATAGTAACACCTTCACTTGGCACTCATTTTCATTTTCATTTAAGCTTTGAAATCAGCACAAAGATTTCTTCCTAGGTCCAAGTCAGAGAGAGGCTGATAAGCTCAGCAGTGATCCGACTGTATCTGGGTTTTAAAGCTCAAGTCCAGTGTTTGCATTTGGTCCTCATTTTGCTTGTACAGAGTAACTTCTGCTTTTCAACCTCTGGACTTTGACTTGGTTCCAGCTCCAGTCCCCGGGAAACCCAGTCCTTGACACATTCTGCTCCACTTGGCCAGTATCTGACTTACCAGGCCAATTCCATCTCCTGCATGTAGGGATGAGTTAGCAAACCAAACAAGAGGGAGGAACAGCTCAGTTAGAGCCAAGATAGAGGTGAGATAGGAGGCTGTGAGCTGAGTGGAGAAAGTGCCAGCAGCAAAGCAAAGAATTTGAGCCCATAGTTGGTGCACTGGGAAAGCAAGACTAGGAGAGAAATATGACAAAAGACTGCTAGGATGGATCTTAATTTACTGCTGCAAGGACCATGTTCATTTCATGCCCAGATGAATTATGACACATTATGACTCTTCCAATATGGATATAGAAAGTAGACAGTCTTAGATACTTGAGTGGGAATATAAATTGAAAAAAATTTTAAGAGGGAAATCTGACAATTCTCTCAAATATTTTAAATGTGCATTCACTAGCGTGCATGTGTGCTTTGTTGCTCTTTTACAATCCCATGGACGGTAGCCCACCAGGCTCCTCTGTCTGTAGGATTTCCAGGTAAGAATACTGGAGAGGGTTGCCATTTCCTCCTCCAGGGGTTATTCCCAACCCAGGGATCGAACCCATGTCTCCTGCATTGGCAGATGAATTCTTTACCACTATGCCACCTGGGCATTCACTAGCAGCAAAAAAATTTAAAGAAAGAAGCTCTATTTTTTAATATTGTTCAAGATGTCTTACTTAATGCAATAAGACACACAGACACACATTCACCTATATAGTCTTTTCCCAACAGAAATAGGAACTAAATTTAGCACGAAATACCTAAAACTTCTATGAAGAAAGCTGTATAAATTCATTGGTGTTTACATGAGAACTAAAAATATTAAATCTCTCTTTGATGATTTTAGTATTCTTATATAGAAAACTCAAAGAAATAACTGATACTTTAACATTAGAATTCAGTAAGATAGTTAGAAATAAGAAAAATATGTAGAATTAACTATATACATAAGAAATAATAATCAGAAAATATAATGAAGAAAAGGAAGCAATTCAAATCAGTGAATAACTGACAGATTAATCAATAGTTTGGAAAAATTTGCTAGTCAAAATAGGAAAAAAATTATATTCTTTCTTCATACAACACACAATCCAGATGGTTTAAATATGAAAATAAAGAATATAAAGAATAAAATATGAGAGCACCTAAACAAAATATAGTACCAAAACAAAAATCTTTCATGGTGTAGAAAAAAGCCTATTGTGACCCTCATAAAAAAGTACAAAAACTGAAAAGGAAATTATTGACAGTTGATTATATAAAATTAGAGACTTAAATATCATAGAAAACTTGGCCAGTAAATAACACACTAAGAGGAAATACTTGTGATACATTTGAAGGTTGAATAGTTTTGTTATAAAGAGTGCCCACACATGGGAAAGTGAAAGTCTCTCAGTTGTGTCTGACTCTTTGTGACCCCATGGACTGTAGCCTGCCAGGCTCCTCTGTCTATGGAATTCTCCAGGCTGGAGAATACTGGAATGGGTAGCCATTCCCTTCTCTAGGGGATCTTCCCAACCCAGGGATCGAACCTAGGTCTCCTGCATTGCAGGCAGATTCTTTACAGTCGGAGTCACCACGGGAGCCCATGGGAAAAGAATCTAACAAAAAGAGTGGATATGTGTAGGTATAGAATTGATTTCCTTTGGTGTACATCTGAAACTGCCAGAGAATGCTCAGACTACTGCACAATTGCACTCATCTCACAGGCTAGTAAAGTAATGCTCAAAATTCTCCAAGCCAGGCTTCAGCAATACGTGAGCCGAGAACTTCCTGATGTTCAAGCTAGTTTTAGAAAAGGCAGAGGAGCCAGAGATCAAATTGCCAACATCCGCTGGATCATGGAAAAAGCAAGAGAGTTCTAGAAAAACATCTATTTCTGCTTTATTGACTATGCCAAAGCCTTTGACTGTGTCGATCACAATCAACTGTGGAAAATTCTGAAAGAGATAGGAATACCAGACCACCTAACCTGCCTCTTGAGAAATCTGTATGCAAGTCAGGAAGCAATAGTTAGAATTGGACATGGACTGGTTCCAAGTAGGAAAAGGAGTATGTCAAGGCTGTATATTGTCACCCTGCTTATTTAACTTCTATGCAGAGTACATCATGAGAAATGCTGGACTGGAAGAAACACAAGCTGGAATCAAGATTGCCGAGAGAAATATCAATCACTTCAGATATGCAGATGACACCACCCTTATGGCAGAAAGTGAAGAGGAACTAAAAAGCCTCCTGATGAAAGTGAAAGAGGAGAGTGAAAAAGTTGGCTTAAAGCTCAACATTCAGAAAACAAAGATCACAGCATCCGGTCCCATCACTTCATGGGAAATAGATGGGGAAACAGTGTCAGACTTTATTTTTTGGGGGCTCCAAAATCACTGCAGATGGTGACTACAGCCATGAAATTGAAAGAGGCTTACTCCTTGGAAGAAAAGTTATGACCAACCTAGATAGCATATTCAAAAGCAGAGACATTATTTTGCCAACAAAGGTCCGTCTAGTCAAGGCTATGGTTTTTCCAGTAGTCATGTATGGATGTGAGAGTTGGACTGTGAAGAAGGCTGAGCGCCAAAGAATTGATGCTTTTGAACTGTGGTGTTGGAGAAGACTCTTGAGAGTCCCTTGGACTGCAAGGAGATCCAACCAGTCCATTCTGAAGGAGATCAACCCTGGGATTTCTTTGGAAGGAGTGATGCTAAAGCTGAAACTGCAGTACTTTGGCCACCTCATGCAAAGAGTTGACTCATTGGAAAAGACTCTGATGCTGGGAAGGATTGGGGGCAGGAGGAGAAGGGGACGGCCGAGGATGAGACGGCTGGATGGCATCACTGACTCAATGGACGTGAGTCTGAGTGAACTCCGGGAGTTGGTGATGGACAGGGAGGCCTGGCGTGCTGCTATTCATGGGGTCGTAAAGAGTCGGACACAACTGAGCGACTGAACTGAACTGAACTGAACATCTGAAACTAGCATAACATTGTGAATCAACTTACTCCGATTCAGAAAAAAGGAATGCTTACACATCAATAAGAAAAAAATCATCCATTGGAAAATAAGCAAAGAAAATGAAAAAGTCATTCACAGAATAATAGACTTATAAATCACATGAAGAGAAACATGGGAGAAGGTGACCGATGTCACTAAATAAAATACAGAGATTCAAACAAAGTAAAATATAATCTAATACCTATTAGGTTCACAAAGATTAAAAAGATTTCTAATCAATGTGGAAGACAAGAAAAACCTCAAGAGAAAAATGAGCCAAGAAATGAATAATAATTTTTGTATATCAGATTAACAGAAGAAAAAGACACAGTGAAGTAGAATACAGCAGGTCTGTGTTTGTTCTTTCTGTAAGCATGTTCTACCTCCAGCCTTTCTGTTTTCTTACCTCATGGATTTTTCCAGCTTTGGCAGACAAAATCTGCCTGGCTTTGCCTATCATTTGTACACAACTGAACTCATTGACCAAATTGTCTGGTTTCATAGATAGGTGGGGAGAAGGTGGAAAGAGAGATAGAGACAGAGACAGAGGGTGACTTACAGGGGAAAAGAAAGTTGAGATTCAAAGGTCCTGAGGGCAGCAGGACTTATGCCATTCCCAGGGGCAGCAGCCTGGGAGTCTGGGGACCAGGTCTAGGTTTACAGCTTTTTAAAGATCCCCAAGTATGGCATGGAAACAGCAGAGTTATCAGATGCCAGGGGACATGAGCCTTGGAGGATAAGTATGCCTATTGTAGCCTCATGGACCAAAGGCTTCAGGGAGCTCTCTGCTGCACTGGAGTAGTTTTAAGAATCCCCAGGTTTTGCAAGACCTTGTGGCTTTAGTGGAAGAGAGGCTTGGAGGAGATCCGCAGTTAAGGTTGTAATTTAATCCCTTTTCTCACGTCAAGAGGATAGACCACCAAATCTAATTTAAAATTTTTTTAAGTAAATAACGGAATATGACATTTCTTGTGCACCAAGTTTCAGTGGCTTAGTTGCGACATGGTTAACCAGCATGTGGAAAAAGAGGCACTTCTGGAAAATAAGCATAAACTATTCAGGAGAGCCATTTGTTAATACATATTAAAATAAAAAATGAGCACTTTTTTGATGAGCAATCTTTTTTTTTAATTTTTATTTTTACTTTATTTTACTTTACAATATTGTATTGGTTTTGCCATACATTGACATGAATCCGCCACGGGTGTACATGAGTTCCCAAATATGCAATCTTAATCCTAGGACTTTACACTAAAGAACTTTATTAACTGGACAAAGTGAATAGATATATTGCAAAATTACTTATAATACTGAAAAGATTTTGGAAAATTCTGCATGCCTCTCAGTAGGAAACTGCTTGAATAAATTATGAAATAAACCAGGGTATATACATACAATAGACTATTCTGAAGCATTATAAGTGATTATGTGCTCAAAACATCATTTAGGAAATAGAAGCCAAAGCCACAATGAGATGCCACTTCATACCCACTAGGCTAGCTATCATTCAATCTTAATTATGTTGAATTGATTCACAGTGCTTATCAGGTCTACTATAGCCTTCTACTTTTCTGTCTATTCATTCTATTAATTTCTGAGTTTGATATTGAAACTACAACTAAAAATCTAGGTTTATCTACTTAAAAAATTATTGTAATATATAGTGAAATGACGTGTAACTTTGTTCTGTATTTTCCAAGTCTCCTATAAATGTGTTATCATACTTTCATAATTTAAAAAATAAATTTGTTTTCAAAAAGTGTTAGTAAGGATATAGAGAAATTGGAATCTTCATAAATTGCTAGTGGGAAGGTAAAATGGTGCAGCTGCTGTGGAAAACAGTTTGGCAGTTCTTCAAAAACTTAAACATAGGATAACCATATGACTCAGCAATTCCACGCTTACTTATATAGCCAAATGAATCGAAAACATATGTCTATACAATAACTAGTACATGTGTGTTTATAGCAGTATTATCCATAATAACCCCAAAATGGAAACAATCTGAGTATAGATGAATGGGTAAACAAAAGTGGTGTATTCATGCAATGAAGTATTATTCAACAATAAAAGGCAATGGAGGACTGATACAACCAGGAAAAGGAGCAAGGTACTGTGATGGTTAATATTTTGTGTCCACCTGACTGGGCTAAAGGGATGCCCAGATAGTTGGTAAACAGTACTTCTGGGCTTGTCTGTGGGAGTATTTCTGAAAGAGAATCAGTAGACTGGGAAACAAGACTTGCCTCCCCAGTGTGGATGGGCATCGTGCAATATAGTCAAACCCAGTCCAGTCCACTGAGGGCTCACATAGAACAAAAAGGCAGAGGAAGTGTGACAATTACCCTGTGTGGTCCTTGTGAAGATTGAGAAAATGTGCATTAGAAGATCCTGATTGAAAAAAAGAGAGAGAGGGGTTGATGGGACATTCACATCTCCTGCTACAACGCGGAGCTCCTGGTTCGCCAGCTTTCAGACCGAGTAATTCTGAGGCTGTGGGCCTTGGAGTAGGAGTTACATCATCAACTCTCTTGACTCTCAGGCCGACAGACTGTGACTGAATTATGCCACCAGCTTGGTGTTCCAGACTCTGGGACTCCCTGGACTCCATAACTGCAGGAGCCACTTCCTGTAAGTCTCCTCTTATCTACCTCCCTGTATACCCCACTAGGTCTGTTTCTCTGAGGAACTCTGACTCATACAAGTACTTCTATTGATATCTTTCTCCATATACTAATAAGTTACATTCACAAGGTCCTGGGGAACCTACCTTTGTGGGAGCACCTGTCAACACACTACAGATGTGTAGTGAAATATTTCATTGGCCACAAGTTCATTCCAGTTTTCCCATGAGATCTTATGCAACAAATGAACAAAAATTTTGGCCAACTCAGTATTTCAATAGAATTTCTTGAAGGGTGTGATTTCAAGGGTTATTAGCTTTTCATATACTTAACTGTATTTTTAAAATAAGGAACACACACTATTTCCCAAAACCGGTAGGAAAAAAAATTGTTAACAACTAGAGTTTGCCAGGGTGCAGAGAATTGAGATTTTTGTGTACCACTAGTATAATTGTAAATTGGTAGAGCCTTCTAGAGGGCAATTTGATAATTCAATTTCTAGGAATTTATCCTGTGGGAGTAGTTATACCCTTGTGCAAAGTTACATATGCTCAGTGATGCCCATTATAGCATTTTTCATGACAGCAGAAAAGTTTTAAAAATTACTTTTTTGTGGTCTATTTTCCCTCAGCAAAGATTCCTTATGGACTTAGTTCAAGAAAGAGTAAACAAGTCTATATTATGTAACCATTAAAAATAAGATATTGTTTCCTGCATATTGATAAGGACCACAATATTGTTAAATAAAAATAGTAAGTTAAAATATTATGTATGGTGTGATCTCATTTACAATTACTGTTTTTATACACTCCAGACAAAAAATTCTAAAAGATGTATACCATTTGGGTAGCAATTATCTCTGAGGGATGAGATTATAGAATTTTCGCTTCCTGTTTTATAGATTTCTGCATTGTAGAAATGTTTTACACTGAGCATCTATTATTTCTATTATAAGAAGGAAACAATGTAATTTAATCTTTTTTTTATTTTGAAAGAAAAAAAGGAAAATCTCACAGAGAGCAGCATTGTTCCAGGGCTGGGTCTTGGGCCAAGGTTTAGACTCTGCTGCACAGCGGTGGACAGGACCTTACTCAGCTGGAGCTTGTGCATAGTTTGATTGACATTCTCTTCCTGGCCTGGGCTTTCATGCATCTGGCATGGCTCAGCTGGGAACCCCGTTGAAATTTCCATGAAGGGGCCTCTCCTGCTGTGTGTGTGATATTGACCATTTCTTAGTTTTCTGCACAACCAGAGTGCCAAGAATGCTACCAGCATTGAAACCAAGCTCCATTTAGATCACTGCTTCTTAGCTGTGTGACTTTGAGTAAGTTATTTAACCTCTCTAGGATCCAGTCCATCCTAAAGGAGATCAGTCCTGGGTGTTCATTGGAAGGACTGATGCTAAAGCTGAAACTCCAATACTTTGGCCACCTCGTGCGAAGAGTTGACTCATTGGAAAAGACTCTGATGCTGGGAGGGATTGAGGGCAGGAGGAGAAGGGGACAACAGAGGATGAGATGGCCGGATGGCATCACCGACTCGATGGATGTGAGTTTGAGTGAACTCTGGGAGTTGGTGATCGGCAGGGAGGCCTGGCATACTGCGATTCGTGGGGTCGCAAAGAGTCAGACACGACTGAGTGACAGAACTGAACTGAACTGAGGGTGCCTACCTCAAAGATCGATTTTCAAGATAAAGTTTAAAATCATGTGAGATACTTTCATAGACATTGCGACATGGTAGATGTGTTGTTGCTGTTCATTGTTTTTCCATCACCAAGTCGTGTCCGACTCTTTGCAACATCATGAACTGCAGCACATCAAGCTTCCCTGTCCTTCACTATCTCCTGGAGTTTGCTCAAACTCATGTCCATTGAGTCGGTCAACCATCTCATCCTCTGTTGCTCTCTTCTCCTCCTGCTCTCAATCTTTCCCAGCATCAGAGTCTTTTCCAGTGAGTCAGCTCTTCGAATCAGGTGGCCAAAGTATTGGAGCATCAGCTTTAGCATCAGTCCTTCCAATGAACATTCAGGGTTGATTTCCTTTATGATTGACTGTTTCTATCTCCTTGCAGTCCAAGGAACTCTCAAGAGTCTTCTCTAGCAACACAATGTGAAAGCATCAATTCTTTGGTGCTCAGCCTTCTTTATGGTCTAACTCTCACATCCATTCATAACTACTGGAAAAAACATAGCTATGACTGTATGGACTTTCATCTGCAAAATGATGTTCGTGCTTTTTAATATGCTCTCTAGGTTTGTCATAGATTTTCTTCCAAGGAGCAAGCATCTTTTAATTTTATGGCTGCAGTCACCATCTGCAGTGATTTTTGAGCCCAAGAAAATAAAATCTGCTACCATTTCCACTTTTCCTCCATCTATTTGCCATGGAGTAATGCCCCTGGATGCTATGATCTTAGCTTTTGAATGTTGAGTTTTAAGCCAGTTTTTTCACTCTCCTCTTTCACCTTCATCAAGAAGCTCTTTAGTTCTTCTTTGCTTTCTGCCATTAGTAGGTGTGTGCATGTGTACATTCTAAGTTGCTTCAGTCATGTCCTACTCTGTGTGACCCTATGGACTATAGCCTGCAAGGCTCCTGTGTCCATGGGATTCTCCAAGTAAGAATACTAGAGTGGGTTGCCATAACCTCTTCCAGGGGCTCTTCCCAACTCAGGGATTGAACCCAGGTCTCCTGCATTGGCAAGAGGGTTCTTTACCACTAGCGCCACCTGGGAAGCCTTAGTAGGTGTTTAATGAACAGCTATCCATACCCCCATGAATGTTGACACACTCCTCCTTTCTCCCTGCTCACATTCACTGGCAGATGGATAACTTAAAGCAGTGATTATCAATGGGAACACTCTCATCTTCTTGGTGGCATTTCATAAATAGGGGCGAGGAACAATTTTGGGTTGTCCCCTCAGTGAAGATGCTACTGGTTTTCACTAGATCTGTAGGCAGGGTCCAGGAATACTAGGTGTCCTGGAATACATGAAATAATCCAGACAGTAAAATCTATTAATAGCATCATACATAACTTATCATTGTCCCACAAAGTATTCATAGAAGTTAAAACCCTGTGTAATATTATCTGAGTCTAGAAACTAATTCCATTTTATATAACAACACTATTATTTTTCAGGGGAAGGATTGTATTTTGTACTGTTTGGACTTTATCACTATTTCTGAAGATCACATTCTGACAGGAGCACCGCTTATGTATGCTATTTGAGTCTCCAAATAAACATACCTCTAACCATCTGCCTCTGTGTTTGTCACAAGTTGGTTTGGTACCTAGGTCCAATCACATGACTACACTATTCTATCTCTTAGAAGGCTCAGTCTTAATCATTTACATAATGAAGTTCATGCTGCTGCTGCTGCTAAGTCGCATCAGTCGTGTCCGACTCTGTGCGACCCCAGAGACGGCAGCCCACCAGGCTCCCCCGTCCCTGGGATTCTCTAGGCAAGAACACTGGAGTGGGTTGCCATTTCCTTCTCCAACGCAGGCAAGAGTACTGGAGTGGGGTGTCATTGCCTTCTCCGGAAGTTCATGCTAATCTATTATAAATTATTTTTCTCTTACCTCTCTCCTGTATTGGTTTGTGCATTTTATTGATTTTTTTTGAACCTTGGTGTATGTAGCTTACATTATTCATGACTTTTGCTTTGGAATCATAAAGGTAGCATCACAAAATAGGTGTCACAAAAAGAAGACATGGCAGAGTCTAAAAGATCATAAACTTTTTCAATTGCAGCCAAAAACCTGGAAGAGAAGATCTCTCCTGTGAAGTAGGGTGGGTTCACAATTAAATGCTTTCAACTGAAGAATAGTGACATTGACAAAAATTCAAGTGTCTCACTGTCCCCACTTCCACGGGGCTTATAAGCCTTCAGGATAATAGCCAACACATTTCTGGGTACGTCTGTGAGGTGTCTCTGGTAAGGACTACCATGTGATTTAGAATACTGAATAGAGATGCATCCTCGCCAGCGCTGGAGGCAGGCATCTTTCAATTCATCGAGAGTGTGAATGGAGCAAAAAGGCAAAGGTAGGGTGAATTCTTTGACTCTTCTTGAACTGGGACACCCATTTTTTCCTGCCCATGGACATTGGAGCTCCTGGTTCTCGGGCCTTCAGACTTCAGGATTTACAGCAGCAGCCTCCCTGCTTCTCAGACTTTCAGACTCAGATTGATCACACCCCCAGCTTTCCTGGTACCTCTGCCTACAGATGGTGGATTGGGAGCCTCGTCAGCCTCCATAATCACGTAAGTCAAATCCTATAATAAATCTCTTGTATCTGTCTGTCTATCTATCTATCCTGTTGGCACTGTTTCTCTGGAGATCCCTAACAATCATCATGGCAAATAAAATGGAAAATAGGCAGACTTTCAGTTCTTTTTAGTGCCTGGAAAAGGGGAAAAGAAAAAGTGGTTATAACGGTATTTTAGATAAGGAGGTGCTATTATCTGAAGCTACACCACGTGTGAAAATGAGGAACTATGCGAGAAATGTGAGGAAATCAGTGCTACTACAGAAGAACAGATGAAATAGCAAGATGAGTTATTAGCATTAAGGCCAGTCATTACTGTTAAGGCCAGTACAGGGCAACAAAATCAGAGATGCAAGGCCACTGGATTTAACCAGAAGAAATCACTGTTCCTCTCAAGTGGATTCCCAATTAAATGATAGTGCAAAAGGAGGGGGAAATGTTAACAGAAAGAAAAACAATGGTCAAATTACCAAGAGAGATAGAGGGTGGGAGGAAAAAAAGCAACAAAATTTGTCTGGACCTCAGAAGTATGGAGGTGAGAGAGAAATTTGAAAAGCGTGAGTAAAAGCCAGAACTGTTCTGGTCATTTTAGAACTCCCGCTACTTTTTATTCCTCTTTGAAGTATGAATTGTGGAGCCTTAAAATTGTTTTTGACATAGCATAATAGATGGGGAGAGAGCATGGCTTCAGCCCACAGTGCCTCCGTCTTGTCAGTCATCCCTGAGAAAGCCAAAAGTGGTGCCATGAACACAGAGGAGTAGGGGAATCTGGTGGATAAAAGACAGATACAGTAGTGGAATACTGGTTAAAGAGATGGAAGGCATAAGTGTGAGGAGGGAATAAACATTTATTTCCTGATATGAACCAGATGCTCTAAATACATTATCTCATTCAGCCTTCACCACAGTCCTGAGGAGTCACCATGGCCCTTTTAGGATCCAAAAAGCAGGAGGTTAAATAACTTGTCCAAGAACATACAGCTCCACTGAAGCTGAGACTGTGTTCAGAGTCTCCTGTCACAACACGTGTCTCCTCAAGACAGAAAAAATGGCATTTGTAGAATAGAAGAAACAAAGTTGAAGCTGAAAATTCTTAAGTAGAAAAAAATCCCAGGGAGATGACATTAAAAATATTCTAATAAGTCATGGTCAAAGTCGAGCCAAGGGTCACAGTCATTGAACTGTTGTGGAAAATGCTCCTGAACTCTTAAGGAAACAGGAGCTATTTAATAAAATGTAATTTTCACATATGGAGAGGTGGGAAGAGACTTTGTAATCAACTGAGACATAGTATGAAAATTGTAAATAATGAAGAGACGGTCATGTTTCCTCTGGCAGAAGAAGATGGCCAGATTGTGGCAACAGTTCAAGAATTTTATAAAGGAGAGACCCACCCCCCAACTCCTGGAGAAGAGTCATCTTTCCTCTCCCTTCCCCCCAATTCTTTCTTCCAGCCAGACCTTTCTCAGAAACTCTGATTTGGGGAAATAAAAACGGCAGGAAATTCAGCGTTTGCTCTTGGCAGCACTGCCTCTCTCTTCAGGCCACCCCCCACATTTCCTATTTGATCTATCTGTTCTAATCTGTATCCACATCTCGCACTCTCCATAACTAAAAGAACTCGTAGCTATTAGCAAAAAAGTACCTCCTTCACAAGTGATCTTCTTACACGCCCCTACGTTAAGTCCACGTGGAATAAATTGATCCATGAAATGTAAAATGTCTCTTTCCTGGACAAAACATTTCTGAAAATTGTTTATTTCATGACAAATGCATGACAGATGGTGTGAGGAGTAGTGAGGCATTCAAAACAGTACAAAGTTTCCTACTGTTCTATCAGATGTTTCCACTGTCTGTTCCATCCATTAAATGCTGCCTGATTTTTTCCTCCACAAACTTCACTTTGACTTTTTAAAAACAAATAATGCCTTTGGTGTTCATTTAAAATCTTCTTACACTATTACTGGAAACCTCCACCTGCAATGGAGCCCTCCCATGACTTAGAACAAGCTGTGGGAAGCAGTCATTGTCACATCCGTGTCCCAACGTAGAGAATATGGAGCTCGTTGATCAAGGAGCGTTGATTAAATTACCTGTGATTGCTGAAATCCTTAAATTCAAGGTGTCACTTGATACATAAGTAATTTTAAAATGTGTTTAGTTACAGAAAATTAGTACTACAATTTTAAATGTCCCAATCTGTCAGTAACTGATTTGTTATAACAATACCAAATTATGTTACCTCGAGGATAGTTCTTTTCGGCTCTATTTGGGTAAATGATGACTAGTATTCCCCTGGAGGCCCACTCTACTTTATGACTGTGAATTAATAAACACACGAAACTGGAGTATTTGCATACCCACAGGCACACGTGTGCACACAAACACGACTTCCACCAAGATGCTTTTTAAAAACGCTCCTACACGATCCAGATGTTCCAAGCCTACTGCATGTTGCTCCTTCATTCAGTTTGTTTTGTTCATTTTCCCTTTGTGAATCTTTTGAAGAACAATTTTGGATCGAAAGTAACAATGAGCTTCTGGAAGAAAACTTGTAGAGATGTGGATGATGTTGTTTTCAGTGGGCCTTCCAGATGACACTGTGTTGTATTTTTGTTCTTCCTGCTGAGTCAGATCCTTTATAGAATCAAGTGGCTGTGTATATGCTGATCTCTGGTAGAAACTGAGATTTTTATCACATTTTTATAAAAAGACCATACTCTCTAACATGAAACAGGAAAAAAGCAAAGATATTTGATGAAAGACCCCAATTAAAAGCCAAAATCTTTTCAGCAAAATCATATTTGCTGAAAAGCAGAAGGATGTTTTCGAAGTTATTCTGAAAATAAGTTGACTCTACTTGGCATCCTTCACAAAATGGAAAGTACTGCAGTGTCTGCTCCCGGTTTTCTTGTGCACAACTGACCCATGCTAAATAAGAAACAAACCCCAAACTCCTTTGACTTAATTTTTTGTCTGACCAGCAAACTAACTTAACAAATTATTTTATTTCTACTGAAGAGATTTGCCAAGTAGATTGCCATCTGTAATTGTTTTTTAAAAATACATCACTCAGTAGCATAATTGGCTAAAATTTTGTTGTTGATAGAATCCTAATGGTAATTGCAAACCGAAGAGAAAATGAAGATATTGAAATGTGAGTAATTTGAAGCAGCGTTTTTAAAGCAGCAGTGAAATAAGTCTGCTATGGAGTGTTACCTTCCAGGTTTCTTGTCTCCAGAATTCAAATCTGTGACAAGCACAGGTTGGCATTTCAGCTTTATAAGGCTCAGTTTCACTGAAGGACTAATAGAGAAGGCGACTAGGGGAGAGAGGGAGAGAGAGAGAGATGCTAGCAGTTTAAGTATATTGCATGTGGTCACCAGTTCAGAGCAGACGTCTAAGTCACTTAGTCTTGACTTTCATGGTACGTTCCCACCATCTTAGTAGAATAAAGTGTGATTCCTTCTTGCAAGGTTAGCTAACTACTTTCATGTATCCATTTAAGAAGTATGTATAGAATATTTATTTGCCAGTAATTACAAAGTGAATGTTAGCCACATTACCAATGGTAAATATCACCACTAAAGAATGGAACTTTAAGTCTGGTTCTTTGTTATGATTAGAAAATTAAAATAAGATTCTGCTGAAATTAATTTCTCTGCTGGATAAAGGGAGACTGAACTATCATCAGTTCTCTGGGAACTACCATCAGTTCTCTCTCATGACTTTTTTTGATTAGGCATCCTAGTTAGCAGTACGATCTAGTTCAACCCCTCTATTCCCCATTTCAACCAGATATTCTGCTCAAGTTGCAAAATGTCAATAAAGTAACATACATTCCTTATACATTTTGCATTAGATCATGGCTTACATTGCCCTGAGAATAAACACAAGCACTTTTCCAGAACATAACAAAGCCTCCTGCGTGTGTCTACTACCGTGTGGTGTTCATGTCCTCCTACCTTGGTGCTTCCACTTAACATGTGTCCTGTGGCCAACTCTAGTATTCTCCCTGCCCAATGGCCCTACCTTGACCCAAATGCACATTTCGTTTCTTGCTGTGGCTTCTCATGCTCGAGGGAGCTGTGGAATAAATGGGAAAATTCTGGATTTAAGTCCAATTCTCCTGCCACTCAGATATGCAGATGACACCACCTTAATGGCAGAAAGTGAAGAGGAACTAAAGAACCTCTTGATGAAGGTGAAAGGGGAGAGTGAAAAAGCTGGCTTAAAACTCAACATCCAAAAAACTAAGATCATGGCATCTGATCCCATTCTTGGGCTCCAAAGTCATTGCAGATGGTGACTGCAGCCATAAAATTAAAAGATGCTTGCTCCTTGGAAGAAAAGCTATGACAAACATAGACAGAGTATTAAAAAGCAGAGACATCATTTTGCCAACAGAAGTCCATAAAGACAAAACTATGGTTTTCCCAGTAGTCATATATGGATATGACAGTTCAGTTCAGTTCAGTTCAGTCACTCAGTCATGTCCGACTCTTTGCGACCCCATGAATCGCAGCACGCCAGGCCTCCCTGTCCATCACCAACTCCCGGAGTTCACTCAGACTCACGTCCATCAGGTCAGTGATGCCATCCAGCCATCTTATCCTCTGTCGTCCCCTTCTCCTCCTGCCCCCAATCCCTCCCAGCATCAGAGTCTTTTCCAATGAGTCAACTCTTCGCACGAGGTGGCCAAAGTACTGGAGTTTTAGCTTTAGCATCATTCCTTCCAAAGAAATCCCAGGGTTGATCTCCTTCAGAATGGACTGGTTGGATCTCCTTGCAGTCCAAGGGACTCTCAAGAGTCTTCTCCCAACACCACAGTTCAAAAGCATCAGTTCTTCGGCGCTCAGCCTTCTTCACAGTCCAACTCTCACATCCATACATGACTACTGGAAAAACCATAGCCTTGACTAGACGGACCTTTGTTGGCAAAGTAATGTCTCTGCTTTTGAATATGCTGTCTAGGTTGGTCATAACTTTTCTTCCAAGGAGTAAGCGTCTTTTAATTTCATGGCTGCAGTCACCATCTGCAGTGATTTTGGAGCCTAGAAAAATAAAGTCTGACACTGTTTCCACTATTCCCCCATCTATTTCCCATGAAATGATGGGACCAGATGCCATGATCTTTGTTTTCTGAAAGTTGAGCTTTAAGCCAACTTTTTCACTCTCCTCTTTCACTTTCATCAGGAGGCTTTTTAGTTCCTCTTCACTTTCTGCCATAAGGGTGTGTCGTCTGCATATCTGAAGTTATTGATATTTCTCCCGGCAATCTTGATTCCAGCTTGTGTTTCTGCCAGTCCAGCATTTCTCATGATGTACTCTGCATAGAAGTTAAATAAGCAGGGTGACAACATACAGCCTTGACATACTCCTTTTCCTATTTGGAACCAGTCTGTTGTTCCATGTCCAGTTCTAACTGTTGCTTCCTGACCTGCATACAGATTTCTCAAGAGGCAGGTCAGGTGGTCTGGTATTCCTATCTCTTTCAGAATTTTCCACAGTTGATTGGGATCCACACAGTCAAAGGCTTTGGCTTAGTCAATAAAGCAGAAATAGATGTTTTTCTGGAACTCTCTTGCTTTTTCCATGATTCAGCAGATGTTGGCAGTTTGATCTCTGGTTCCTCTGCCTTTTCTAAAACCAGCTTGAACATCTGGACATGACAGTTGGACCATAAAGAAGGCTGAGTGGCAAAAAGTTGGTGCTTTTAAACTGTGGTGTTGGAGAAGACTCTTGAGTGTCCCTTGGACTGAAAGGAGATCAAACCAGTCAATTCTAAAGGGAATCAACCCTGAATGTTCATGGGAAGGACTGATGCTGAAGCTGAAGCTCCAGCACCACCTGATGTGAAGAGCCAACTCATTGGAAAAGACCCTGATGCTGGGAAAGATTGACGGTAAGAGGAGACGGGGATGACAGGATGAGATGGTTGGATGACATCACTCACTCAGTGGACATGAATCTGAGTGAACTCCAGGAGACAGTGAAGGACAGGGAAGCCTGGTGTGTTGCAGTCCATGGGATCACAAAGAGCTGGACACAGCTTAGCAACTGAACAACAACAACTCCTGCCACTCTGTGACTTTTGGGAAAATCATTAAAGGCATTAAATGCGATGTGCTTTCTGAGAGGCTCTGTGTGGGCTGTAAAAGAAAGGAAAAAAGAGATTCTCAAGTATTTGATTTGAGTAAACACAGCTATGTTTATTGAGATGACATGAACATTGGACTCTTTGCCACTCCATGGACTATACAGTCCATGGAATTCTCCAGGCTGGAATACTAGAGTGGGTAGTCTTTCCCTTCTCCAGGGGATCTTCCCAACCCAGGGATTAAACCCAGGTCTCCCACATTGCAGGCAGATTCTTTACCAGCTGAGCCGCAAAGGAAGCCCGAATATTGGAGTAGTAGGTATGAAATGGGGAGAAGGTTGGCAGCTACATGTTGGATGTGTTAATTTCATGATTCAGATCAGACATGCAAAGTTAGAGGCCAGCAATGCATTTGAGTATAGAGGTCTAGATACTAGGAGAGTAGTCTGGGCTAAAGGTACAATTTTGGAACCCTTAGCATATTGGGAGCATTTAATGCCTCAGGACTAGATGAGATGACCTACCTGTCAGCTAAGCATAGACAAAAAACAGAGAAATGGCCCAAAGTCTGAGATCTGGGCAGGCAATCATTTAGAAGTGGGTAAGTGGAGAGACAACTGGCAAATGAAGGGGCAACAAGGGTGAAGAAAATCCAGGAATGTGAAGAAATGATATATCCTCAATTACACATTTTATATATAATTAATATATATTTACTAAGCATATGATTAGTGCAAATCATTTCAGGGTAACAAAATGAAACAGACTTGCCATGAATCCTGCCTTCAAGGTGATTCCACTCTAGTAGGTAGATAAATGTCTGCTAATGCTAAGTCACTTTAGTCGTGTCCAACTCTGTGCGACCCCATAGACGGCAGCCCACCAGGCTCCGCCATCCCTGGGATTCTCCAGGCAAGAACACTGGAGTGGGTTGCCATTTCCTTCTCCAATGCATGAAAGTGAAAAGTGAAAGGGAAGTCGCTCAGTCGTGTCCACCCTTAGCATAGACTGCAGCCTACCAGGCTCCTCCATCCATGGGATTTTCCAGGCAAGAGTACTGGAGTGAGGTGGCATGTCTACACATCACTGAAATGCAAGGTAAAGAGTGAAAAATGAGTCAGAGACAATAGTATAAGATTTTAAAGATGTAGTAACTAAGTGCAGTGTGGTATTCTGGTTTGAATCCTGAAATAGAAATGCACATTAGTGGAAAAGCCAGTGAAATTTGAATAAAGTCTGTGATTTAGCTGGTAGTATTATTGTACCCTTGTTATTTTACCAGTTTGGACAAATAATGCTATTGTTATTTAAGAGTTAACAGCTGAGTGGGCAGCCTATTAGGCATCCTCTGTAATATCTTTGCAATTTTTCTTAAAATCTAAAATCATTTTTAAAAAATTAGATAGTCTGGAGAGGGCTTTCCTGGTGGCTCAGTGGTAAAGAATCTGCCTGCCAGTGCAGGAGGCATGGGCTTGATCCCTGATCCAGGAAGATCCCACATGCCACAGAGCAACTAAGACCATGGGCCATAGTTATTGAGCCTATGCTCTAGAGCCCTGGAGCTGCAACTGCTGAAGCAACTACCCTAGAGCCTGTGCTCTGCAACAAGAGGAGCCACCACAATGAGAAACCTGCACAGCACCAGAGAGTCGTCCTCACTCACTGCAACTAGAGGAAAGCTGCACAGCGACAAAAACCCAGCAGAGTCAACAGATAATAATAATAATAATAATAAATGAAAAGTCTGGAGATTGAGATGAGAAAGACCTGGGGTGAGGAAGTACATAGGAAAAAACTCCATGGTTATATCAGGTGGGTAATGTGAAGTCAAGTGGGCCTTAAAAGCATCACTATGAACAAAGCTAGTGGAGGTGATGGAATTCCAGTTGAGCTCTTTCAAATCCTGAGAGATGATGCTGTGAAAGTGCTGCCCTCAATATGCCAGCACATTTGGAAAACTCAGCAGTGGCCACAGGACTGGAAAAGGTCAGTTTTCATTCCAGTCCCTAAGAAAGGCAATGCCAAAGAATGCTCAAACTGCCACACAATTGCACTCATCTCAGACGCTAGTAAAGTAATGCTCAAAATTCTGCAAGCCAGGCTTCAGCAATACGTGAACCGTGAAACTCCAGATGTTCAAGCTGGTTTTAGAAAAGGCAGAGGAACCAGAGATCAAATTGCCAACCTTTGCTGGATCATGGAAAAAGCAAGAGAGTTCCAGAAGAACATCTATTTCTGTTTTAATGACTATGCCAAAGCCTTTGACTATGTGGATCACAATAAACTGTGGAAAATTCTGAAAGAGATGGGAATACTAGACCACCTGACCTGCCTCTTGAGAAACCTATAGGCAGGTCGGGAAGCAACAGTTAGAACTGGACATGGAACAACAGACTGGTTCCAAATAGGAAAAGGAATACGTCAAGGCTGTATATTGTCACCCTGCTTATTTAACTTCTATGCAGAGTACATCATGAGAAATGCTGGACTGGAAGAAACACAAGCTGGAATCAAGATTGCCAGGAGAAATATCAATAACCTCAGATATGCAGACGACACCACCCTTATGACAGAAAGTGAATAGGAACTAAAAAGCCTCTTGGTGAAAGTGAAAGAGGAGAGTGAAAAAGTTGGCTTAAAGCTCAACATTCAGAAAATGAAGATCATGGCATCTGGTCCCATCACTTTATGGGAAATAGATGGGGAAACAGTGGAAACATTGTCAGACTTTATTTTTTGGGCTCCAAAATTACAGCAGATGGTGACTGCAGCCATAAAATTAAAAGACGCTTACTCCTTGGAAGAAAAGTTATGACCAACCTAGATAGCATATTCAAAAGCAGAGACTTTTATTTTGCCAACAAAGGTCCATCTAGTCAAGGCTATGGTTTTTCCAGTGGTCATGAATGGGTGTGAGTTGGACTGTGAAGAAAGCTGAGTGCCGAAGAATTGATGCTTTTGAACTGTGGTGTTGGAGAAGACTCTTGAGAGTCCCTTGGACTGCAAGGAGATTCAACCAGTCCATCCTAAAGGAGATCAGTCCTGGGTGTTCATTGGAAGGACTGATGCTGAAGCTGAAACTCCAGTACTTTGGCCACCTCATGCAAAGAGTTGACTCATTGGAAAAGACCCTGATGCTGGGAGGGATTGGGGGCAGGAGGAGAAGGGGATGACCGAGGATGAGATGGCTGGATGGCATCACCGACTTGATGGACATGAGTTTGGGTAAACTCTGGGAGTTGGTGATGGACAGGGAGGCCTGTCATGCTTCGATTCATGGGGTCATAAAGAGTCAGACACGACTGAGTGACTGAACTGAACTAAGGATTAACAACAGCAAAAAAGGAAGTGCATTCCAAGCAGAGGCAAAAAATTTTCAAAAGCAAGGAGGTACAGTTCTGACTCACCATAAAATGTTAAACAGCAAGAGCTCCCTGGCTAAGTGGTTCTAAGTGTGGTTTAGAACCATTTCCCTGCTAGCCTCAGAAATGGGGGATCAATCACTAGACCTAGGGTTTTGCATCATGTCCCAAACTTTTGTCTATGAAACACTCAACCTGGTTCCCCTAGAGACTATCTGTCCCCACTGAACGGATCTGGTTTTCTTCCTGGGCCAGTAATGGCAGATATACAACATATTGTCACAGTCACTCTGATCAAGCTGTTTGGAAATGGAACATTTTTGACATCACTACTCATGTTACAACTCCAAATCTAGTGCTACTTTAAAATGAAAGAAGTCTTCCTTTCTTTATCATGGACTCGAGCATTTTTCTAGAGGAACAGCTTAGTAATGATCACTTTCTGCCTTAAACCAGTGCCTGAGAAAAAGACACTGCTGCACTGGTGAAGTACTCGTGGTCTGTATTAGTTGGTTACATAAGGGATGACCATAGTCATCTTTAACTTTTCTGAATGGATTCTTTACTGTTGTGATGCTAGTAACTTTAGCACTGGCTTGTTGTAAAAATGTAATGAAATAAGATAATGTTGTCCAGGGCCTGGAATTACAGAAGTGCTTAATAAATTTGATCTTATTCTCAAGAAGTTTCTCTATAAGAGGAGAGATTGTGTCCTATTCAACTTGAAACCCCTGTAACACAGTGCTTTATGACTATCAAGTTGAATTCTCAAAGGAAAACGCAAACAGCCTATTTAGATATCTTTCAATCACGCTTGAGGATTGTACTTCACTGCTCATCTGTAGTGTTTAGAAAGAGTAGTGCTTTGTATTGTAGATATCTTAGCATTAAAGGGCTCTCATTGTATAAATTTTACATAAAAAATTAAAGATCAAAGGCTTTAAGTGACTTGCTCAAGAAAATACAAGCTGGCAAGTGGCCATGTTACTCTTATGAGAGTTCTTATCTCCCAAAAGTTGAGCCAACACATATTAAATATCTACTCTGTATCAATCGCTATCATAAGTACTTTCAATAAAGATTTTATTCTTAAATATGATCTTGGCATTTGGATGCTACTCCCTGCATTTCCCAGTTTCGGCCCTGACTACTGAATTGCATTTTGACTGTGAGCAGTTGTAGCTGGATGTGCTGACCGAAGAGTCCATTTTAGTTTGCTGTCTAATCCTATAAAGTTCCTGATGTCATGTGAGAAGTTTCAGATTACTAACAGAGACTCCTTTCCTTACTCGAGCTCTTTCCTCTACTCACACCTGCTGTCTCTGCTATTCTATGTCCAAGAAACTCACCAACTCCTGTCACAGTCAATGAATGGTAATCATTCAGCTAAAAAATAGCCACTTCTTCATTCTAGGTGAAAACTGTACCTAATTCAGACAAGATATAAAGTCACAATGTGTGATAACTCTATAATGTTTGATCAGAGAACAGCAAATTTCCCTAGTGCTTCTAATGCAAAATTGTGTGATGCTGTGCTTTGTTTATATAATTAGAGGTGGATATTTGTCATATATATATTTACATATGTATGTAACTGAGTTTCCATAACTGAGTTTCTTCTCTTTTAGAAACATTAAAAAGTATTTTAAAAACTCAACATGTTAGCCACAATATTGAAATCATTGGGATGTGTGTTTTATTTTTTTTCTATCATATTTATAAATTAATATTCTAGAAAACCTATATTTCTATTTAGACTTAACATGAAAAAGTATTTGGGGTCATTGTATATTAATGCATATATATGGAATCTATAAAAATGGTACCAGTGAACCTAGTAGGGAACTTGTAGACACAGTGGGGGACGGTGAGGGTGGGGCGAATTGAGAAAGTTGCATTGACATATATGCGCTCTCATGTGTGGACTTCCCAGGTGGCACTAGTGGTAAAGAAACCGCCTGCCAATGCAAAAGGTGTAAGAAATGCAGGTTCGATCCCTGGGCGGGGAAGATCCCCAGGAGGAGGGCATGGCAACCCACTCCAGTATTCGTGCCTGGAGAATTCCCTGAGTGGAGGAGCCTGGCAGACTGTAGTTCATGGGGTCACACAGAGTTGGACACAACTGAAGTGACCTAGCACACAAGCATGTGTAAAATAGTGGGAAGCTGCTATAATACACAGGGAGCCGAGCCCGGTGCTCTGTGATGATGTAGACAAATGGGATTGGAGGAAGGATTTCCACTCAGGAGGGAAGGGAAACCAACACAAAATCGTGAAGCAGTTTTTCGCCAATTAAAAAATGAATAAAATTTAACCCCACCCCCCAAATATGAAAAGGTATTTGGGCTTGAGACAGAGTAGAAATCTGAATATGGTAGAAAGCTATATTAAGATACTTTAAAATTGTTTTTGCTAAATTTTTAAAGAATTTAAAGCTTGTCAGTGTGCTCATCAAGGTAACTATTAATACATAGTAATATAACAATTACAGATGTTCCTTTTTACATTCTAAGAAATACATGACTAGTTTGGTGTAAAAGATGTATTGATAGAACAGATATCTTTCCTTTCTGTGTCAGCACATGTGGGTCAAAGGGTGCAAACTCCCAGCTCTAAGATGAGTAAGTTCCACAGATGTAATACACAGTGTAGTAACAATCATTATCGATACCATATTGTATACTGGAAAGTTGTCAAGAGAGTGAATCTTAAATATTATTATCACCAAAAAATGATAATGATATGTGAGGATACAGGTGTTAATTAACTTTATTATGATAATTGTTTCATAATATATATATGTATCAAATCATCACATTTTGTATCTTAAACATACATGTTATATGTCAATAATATCTCAGTAAAGCTGGAAAATAAGAGGAGTCTAGAAAAATAGAACTCAGATACTAAAGAGTCTACATTCTAATCATCTTGAGGAACTGGGGGAATTATAGAAGATTATCAATCATATACTGAAATAACCACACAAAGTCATAATTGTCTCTACATTATCTATGCGTTATTTTTATCTGGCATAGAATGTTAGGATATTATTTAATCTGGCTATTATCTTTAGGTATGACTTTATTGATACTGAAACACTTGGCAGTTAAACATGATTCAGAGCCGTTTCTTGTTTAGTTTACTGTCCCCCACCAAATGCCTAATGAGCACTCATAAAATTTTCTTGATGAAAGGAAAGCATTCCCTTGTAGGAAAAGATCCTGCTGTTGGGCTATCTAGGTGCAGCCCATCTTTATGCTTACTTAACGTTACCTGGACCTTGAAAGCATTTAAATGTTTTATTCATTATTTCATGAGCTTGATATGATCTCAGTGCTTGTTTTACGTCCTGCTCTAAAGAACTGAAACATAAACGTGAAGCAGTAAGCCCTTTGCAGCCTTTGAAATACAGGTCAATCTGGGGGAAACTGGGTTTAGAAAACAGTGACTCTGTGAGATGTAACAGCAAATCAAAAGAAAAATATAAGACCTCTGTGTTCTGTCTTAATGGAGTAACAGAACTCAGATTCACTTTCCCACCATAAACTGGTAGAACACTGGACAAACAAATGTTTGTCAAGCAAATGAAACAAATGTTTCTAGATGTCTGCATGCCTGTGATCTCTAATAAAAACAACTTTTTAAAAACTGTGTATCAAGCATCAGTGACCTGTGGAACAATATCAGCTGGTTTAACATATTTGAGTATTGGGGAAAAGGTAAGATTATTTGAGGAAATAATGAACTAAGCTGCTGTAAATTTGATGAAAATTTCAAAAATGTCTTCAGAGAAAAGTTAACAGTGTAAGATAAAAATAATTTAGATTAAATTCCAGATTACATCAATCAAAATTGTGACGTGGGGGAGAAACAGCAAGGACAGCAAAAGCCTGAAAGATTTCTCATTTTAAACAGATGATAATTATTAGATACCATTACATTCTTAGGCTTGATAAATATTTCAAACTGCTCTTAACCACAAAAAGATAATCACTAATAGTAAAACTGTAATTGTACCTTCCAAACTACTAGAGAAATAAAAGCTAAGAAAATATAGTTGGTGGAAATATAATGGATATAAAGACTTTTATACAATATGATCCTGTTTTATTATATGTATATATAACATATATAGAAAAATTAAAACCTGAAAATCCCGATTATAAAAGTAGTTGTGTCCAACAGGTTGGGATCAAGGGGTTTTGGCTGTTTTTGTTATTTACATATTTCAACTTTTTCTAAATGTTCTATGATTAGAACACTATTTTGTGATTTTAAAAAATTAATAAACATTAAAATTTTTAATTTAAAAACACAATATATATATACATCCAGATAGATTACATTCCATGTTGGTGAGGGTGTGGACTAGTAACTGGAACTTCCATTCATTGCAGATAGAATGCAAACTTGTACACCTTTGTGGAAAAACACTTGACAGTTTCTTGTAAAGTTAACATATGCTTACTATACAACCAAGCAGTCCCATTTCTAGATATTTACACAAAGAAATGAAAACACATGTCCACAAAAGACTTGTATATTAATGTCACAGAAACTTTATTTATAATAGCCAGAGTTGTAAATAATTCAAATGTTCATCAATAGTGGTGACTGGATAAACACGTTATTTACACACAGATGTGCATAAAGGACTACAACAATTAAAAAATAACAAATTACTGACATCGTCAACAACATGAATGAGTTTCAAAACATGATCCTAAGCAAGAGAAGTCAGACGCAAAAGAATTTACAGCAAATTATTTCATTTATATGAGATCCTAAAATGACAAATTCAGTTTAAATGGACAGAGAACAGGTATGACTCTTTGGGATGGGGAGAATGGTAGCAAATGACTAGAAAGGTACATAAGGGAATTTGGAAGGTTGACAGAAAGTTCTATATCTTGATTGTGGTGGTGGTTGCATGGCTATCTATATCTTTCAAAGCTCACCAAACTATACCTTTAAAGCGTATGCAGTGTGCTCAGTCATTCAGTCGTGTCGAATTCTTCGTGATCCCATGGACTGTAGCCTGCCAGGCTTCTCTGTCCATGGGATTTTCCAGGGAAGAATACTGCAAGGGGTTGCCATATCCTCCTCCAAGAGATCCTCCTAACACAGGGATTAAACCCACGTCTCTTGTATCTCCTGCATTAGCAGGTGGGTTCTTTACCACTGCACCACCTGGGAAGCCCATCCTTAAATTAGGTACATAATGAAGATCATGGCATCTGGTCCCGTCACTTTATGGGAAATAGATGGGGAAACAGTGGAAACAGTGTCAGACTTTATTTTTGGGGGCTCCAAAATCACTGCAGATGGTGACTGCAGCCATGAAATTAAAAGACGCTTACTCCTTGGAAGAAAAGTTATGACCAACCTAGATAGCATATTCAAAAGCAGAGACATCACTTTGCCACCTAAGGTACATCTAGTCAAGGCTATGGTTATTCCTGTGGTCCTGTATGGATGTGAGAGTTGGACTGTGAAGAAGGCTGAGCGCCGAAGAATTAATGCGTTTGAACTGTGGTGTTGGAGAAGACTCTTGAGAGTCCCTTGGACTGCAAGGAGATCCAACCAGTCCATTCTGAAGGAGATCAGCCCTGGGATTTCTTTGGAAGGAATGATGCTAAAGCTGAAACTCCAGTACTTTGGCCACCTCATGCGAAGAGTTGACTCTTTGGAAAAGACCCTGATGCTGGGAGGGATTGGGGGCAGGAGGAGAAGGGGACGACAGAGGATGAGAGGGCTGGATGGCATCACTGACTCGATGGACGTGAGTCTGAGTGAACTCCAGGAGTTGGTGATGGACAGGGAGGCCTGGTGTGCTGCGATTCATGGGGTTGCAAAGAGTTGGACACGACTGAGCGACTGAACTGAACTGAATTGTATGTAAACTATTTCTCAATAAAGATGATTTTTAAAGCAAATTAACACTGGCATAATTATATGATGAACTTGAAAATGCCACTTATCTTTTAAGGCTTTATTTATTTTTTCTTTTAAGGCTTAAAGTCAGGTCTTAAGGTTCATATTCACTAATCCTGTGATCTTACAGCAAATGACCTCAACTTCCTTAACTTTTTCCTTAAAAGGTGGATAATTCCTCATAGGATTGTTACTCCAAAAGTACTCTGAATTGTTTGTGAGATTGTATTTCAATCAATTTTTAATGTTTTTTGAAAAATTTTTACTTGATTTTCATGTAACTTCAGATTTATATATGATCACATTCTCCATATCACTTCACCCAAATTCCCCAAAAGTTAACAATCTTGCATAACCAAATAATCAAAATAAAGAGATTAATCTTGTTCAGCACAATCACTGGATCTTATTCACATTTTTATGAATTATCCACTGATGGTCGTTTTTCTAATCCAGCATCCAATTCACGATCACGTTCCATTTAGTTCCACATATTTTTAGTTTCCTTTAATCGGGAACTATCCCTCAGTCTTTCTTCATCTTTCACATCCTTGATACTTTTGAAGAGTGTTGGTCAGGTATTTTTAGAAATGTTCCTAAATTTAAGGTTATCTGATATTTTCTCCTGATTAAACTCTGGTTACTCATTTTGGGTAAAAATTCCACAAAAATGAGATTGTGTCCTCATCAGTGTAGCACAGCCTGCTGTTGACCATCATCTCATTACCGGTAATGTTAATTTTAATTGGTTAAGGTGATATCTTCTAGGTTTCTTTACTGTAGTTACTATTTTCCATGTTTTAATCAATACGTAACATACAGAGGGATACTTTAAGACTACATAAATATACCATTCCTCATGGTATTTTTCATCCAGTAATTTTTGCATCTGTTGGTGATTCTTGCCTGGAACAATTGCTACCGTGTTTGTTATCAAGTGATGATTTTCTGTTTTCACCCCTTCTTCTCTATTTGTTAGAACTCTATCAGGAGGCCGAGCTTTCCACTTTCCACTTATTTGTTTCAATTATCTATTTACGTCAGTATGCACTCATGGCTTGTTGTTCTAGCCTCTGGATTTTAATTCATTATTATCATGATTAATTCATTTGCTTTTTGCTCACATTGTTCAGGCGTGGCCATTGGAATTCCACTCAAATTGACTCCTGTGTATTTTTGACACTTTTCCATCACTTTTTTTGTTGTTTAGTCACTAAGTAGTGTCCGACTCTTTTGCAACCCCATGGACAGTAGTCTGCCAGGCTCCTCTGTTCATAGGATTTTCCAGGCAAGAATATTGGAATGAGTTGTAATTTCCTTCTCTAGGGGATCTTTCCGACCCAGAAATTGAACCCATGTCTCCTGCTCAGCAGGCAGATTCTTTACCACTGGGCCACCTGAGAAGCTCATTCTTATTACTTTTAGTTCAGTTCAGTTCAGTTGCTCAGTCGTGTCTGACTCTTTGTGACCCCATGAACTGCAGCATGCCAGGCCTCCCTGTACATCACCAACTCCCGGAGTCCACCCAAACCCATGTCCAGTGAGTAGATGATGCCATCCAACCATCTCATCCTCTGTTGTCCCCTTCTCCTCCTGCCCTCAATCTTTCCAGCATCAGGGTCTTTTCCAATGAGTCAGCTCTTTGCATCAGGTGGCCAAAATATTGGAGTTTCAGCTTCAACATCAGTCCTTCCAGTGAACACCCAGGACTGATCTCATTTAGAATGGACTGGTAGGATCTCCTTGCAGCCCAAGGGACTCTCAAGAGTCTTCTCCAATACCACACACCTCTTTTATTATCTGGTACCACAAAATATTATCTAGCACTTTTTTTGGTCTCCGTTCTGGAGTCAGACATTTTTCTATGAAGCTCTGCCTTCTTAGTAATGAAAATGAAGGCTCATATCCCACCTCTTTAATCAGTCTTAAAATATAAGTCTGGGAAACAGTGTGAGTAGTGGATGATAATAGAAAAAAGACATGCAGAAGCTTGTGTTTTCATCAAGTGATTGGCTTTAAATTCAAAATTGTTGCTGGCTTTCAGTTTTGCCAGCTGAAACATACCTTGGGATTTTACATACTATTAAACTGATACTGGAATCAGAAGGTGATAATGGCATGGGGAGGGTGTGAAATTGCCATTCAAGATCTTTCTCGTGCTGCACAGAACACGACAAACATGGGTCATAACCAGGACTGTGAAGCTAATATTTAATGAGTCATCATAAAATTCTGAGCCCAGAGTATGGCAAAGAGGAACTAAGCTTAAAGCGTCAATGAATGAGCCACTTGATGTCCCAAATGACTTACTAGTTAGGGAATAACTCACAGAAAGACAGTCTGGCTGAGCTCTGAGTGAAGTTCAATAAGCAGTCTATGCAGGAATCCAAAATAGTAACTTCAGTCTCTTCTGAGAAATGGGATTGAGGCACCAAAAGACATTTTCCATTGGGATTTCTGTGAAAAGGCGAAATTCAAACACAATTTTAAAGAAATGATTATCAACTGAGCCATTTCACTTGGTAAACTCAGTTTTCAAAATGACACTTCTGAATTTTTCACAACAAGTAGAAAATTGATATGATTAGCATGGAACTATTATCACAATACTTGAAGAGTAGCCCACATCTTGAACCCACACAGGTAGAATTCCAGGCTTTTATAAAAAGGGAAAAAAGGCTCAGAAAGTGTATACTGCCACAGTTTACCCCCCAGTTGGCATAAATAGAGAGGAAACGGAGTCCTGACATTTTTTTCAGGGTATGTGGGATCCCTTTCTACATTTCCATATTTTTCCTCTAGTCAAATGTTTTTCTTGAAATACTTTAATTTTTTTTTAAAGTAGAGATAGAAGGAATCTTCTCTATCCCCTTGACAGTCAGACTGGAGTTAACTTAGTCATGCCGAGTATAAAGAACTCACTCAGTTCAGTTCAGTTCAGTTCAGTCCCTCAGTCGTGTCCGACTCTTTGCAACCCCACGAATCGCAGCACGCCAGGCCTCCCTGTCCATCATCATCTCCCAGAGTTCACTCAGACTCACATCCATCAAGTCAGTGATGCCATCCAGCCATCTCATCCTCGGTCGTCCCCTTCTCCTCCTACCTCCAATCCCTCCCAGCATCGGGGTCTTTTCCAAAGAGTCAACTCTTCGCATGAGGTGGCCAAAGTACTGGAGTTTCAGCTTTAGCATCATTCCTTCCAAAGAAATCCCAGGGCTGATCTCCTTCAGAATGGACTGGTTGGATCTCCTTGTAGTCCAAGGGACTCTCAAGAGTCTTCTCCAACACCACAGTTCAAACGCATTAATTCTTCAGCGATCAGCCTTCTTCACAGTCCAACTCTCACATCCATACAGGACCACAGGAATAACCATAGCCTTGACTAGATGTACCTTATGTGGCAAAGTGATGTCTCTGCTTTTGAATATACTATCTAGGTTGGTCATAACTTTTCTTCCAAGGAGTAAGCGTCTTTTAATTTCATGGCTGCAGTCACCATCTGCAGTGATTTTGGAGCCCAAAAAAATAAAGTCTGACACTGTTTCCACTGTTTCCCCATCTATTTCCCATTAAGTGATGGGACCGGATGCCATGATCTTCATTTTCTGAATGTTGAGCTTTAAGCCAACTTTTTCGCTCTCCTCTTTCACTTTCATCAAGAGGCTTTTTAGCTCCTCTTCACTTTCTCCCATAATGGTGGTGTCATCTGCATATCTGAAGTGATTGATATTTCTCCTGGCAATCTTGATTCCAGCTTGTGTTTCTTCCAGTCCAGCGTTTCTCATGATGTACTCTGCATAGAAGTTAAATAAGCAGGGTGACAATATACAGCCTTGATGTATTCCTTTTCCTATTTGGAACCAGTATGTTGTTCTATGTCCAGTTCTAACTGTTGCTTCCTGACCTGCATACAGATTTCTCAAGAGGCAGGTTAGGTGGTCTGGTATTTCCATCTCTTTCAGAATTTTCCACAGTTGATTGTGATCCACACAGTCAAAGGCTTTGGCATAGTCAATAAAGCAGAAATAGATGTTTTTCTGGAACTCTCTTGCTTTTTCCATGATCCAGCGGATGTTGGCAATTTGATCTCTGGTTCCTCTGCCTTTTCTAAAACTAGCTTGAACATCTGGAAGTTCACAGTTCACGTATTGCTGAAGCCTGGCTTGGAGAATTTTGAGCATTACTTTACTAGCATGTGAGATGAGTACAATTGTGCGGTAGTTTGAGCATTCTTTGGCATTGCCTTTCTTTGGGATTGGAATGAAAACTGACCTTTTCCCGTCCTGTGGCCACTGCTGAGTTTTCCAAATTTGCTGGCGTATTGAGTGGAGCACTTTCACAGCATCATCTCTCAGGATTTGAAACAGCTCAACTGAAATTCCATCACCTCCACTAGCTTTGTTTGTAGTGATGCTCTCTAAGGCCCCCTTGACTTCACATTCCAAGATGTCTGGCTCACTAGGCCCCTGAATTGTATGGATAGCAACTGTTTTTATGTGGGAACGCCTAAGAAATCTATAAGGGAACCGAGAACGTGCTAATGTGGGTCTTTTCCTCGGTTTTCCTCTGTGTAGCATGCCATTTTCTACTCCATAAGGTAGTTATGTGAGCTGCTGCCCCTCATTACACCCCAGAAGTTGGCCTTGAATAGCCTGAAGAAGTCAGGCAGCTCTAGAGCACCTCCCTCTCTGGAATGTTAAACAAGTACACTTTTACCTGACACTGTAACCCTGGATTCATCCTTGGCTCTGAAAGCTTCTCCTCACATGTGGTCTGCAAATCAACTTATCCTCCCCTCACTATGCCTGTCTGCAACTTCATCTGATGATCCTTTTATTGGTAACATCTGTGGCTTCTCGGCCTTTTAGGAGTTTGTGGAGATGAGTGAGGTCATGTGTGTTAAACCGAAAGGGAAGCACTTCAGCTCACTGTTTGCCAGGAATAGAGTGCCTGAACATGTCATTTTCCCAGAATGCTTCCTGATTTAATAACAGAAGGTGTCCTTTTACATGTAGGAAGGTATAATTCCCAAGGAATGGAGAGACTTAATGGAAACTCAATTGAAGATATAAATAATTCAAATTTAGAACTCAAATTTCCAGATTTTCCAAGGGCTATGTTTAAAACTCTACTGTCTCTCTACTTCATGGAACACGTAAGAAAGGTGTATTAACACATGCAAGATTCAGCTTCATAGTTACACCAAATTGCAGCTTCCTAGACTATAAATTTCAAGGCACAGTAATTCCTCTCATGAGGAATGCATTTAATGAGTAAGGCTAAGTTAACTGTTTGAAATTACTTTATTGAATTTACATTCATACCACAGCCTATTTTAAAGCATGCTTTAATTTTTAAAAAATCATATGCATTTTTTCTGATTTAAAAAGTAATATAGGAACAATGTAAACATTGAAAATGTAGGAAAAATGTAATGTAAAAAATGTGAAGTGTAATGTAATAAAAATAAAAATCATTGTTAAAGACACCATTATTATTTCAATTAGTAAATCCCCCCAATTTTTTTCTTTCTTTTTTTAATTGAAGTATAATTGACATATGCCATTGTGTAAGTTTAAAGAATATAACATAGTGATTTGATGCATTTAAGTATTGCAAAATGATTTCCACCCAAAAGTTTTCTGTTCATGTAAATATAATTATACTTTTATATATTTTATATTATATAAGTACATTTATTTTTACAATTACATAGATTATATATAATAATAATACACATGTGGTACATATCAACATATTCTAGAATATATATTAGTATCTATTATTATTTGTTGTTGTTTAGAAGCTAAGTCATGTCCATATCTTTTGCAACCCTGTGGACTGTAGCCTGCCAAGATCCTCTGTCCATGGGGTTTTCCAGACAAGAATACTAGAATGGGTTGTCATTTCCTTCTCCAGGGGATCTTCCCAACCAAGGGATTGAACTCATGTCTCTTGTGTCTCCTTCATTAGCAATCAGATTCTTTACCACTGCACCACCTGGGAAGCCCCATCTACCCCATCTATTATTATACACTATTAATATTAATTAAATAAAATTTATTATTTTATTTTGGAGAAGAGAATGGGCACCCACTCTAGTATTCTTGCCTGAAGAATCCCCATGGACAGAGGAGCCTGGTGGGCTACAGTCTATGGGGTCGCAAAGAGTCGGACACGACTGAGACTAACACATAACACAATATTAATTAAATAATAATAATTATTTTATTTAAAAATCAGTTGGTTCCTGCTTCTTAAAAAAAAAAAAAAACTCCTTCTTACATTTATTATGAAGCTTTACCTGTGAACTTTACCTGTGTTCTTTTGGATAATTATACCATAATTTATGTAAATATTTTATAATACTAAGGTAGATAACACATTGTTAGGACATAGAGCCTTTTTTTATACTATTGACAGTGGTCAAATAATGTTCCTATATTTGAATCTTTGTGCATACTCATATTTTTCCTATAGAATAAATACAAATAGGTAAAATACATAATAAAGTTTAAAAGATTTTGTCACACATCTCTACATTGCCTGTAAAAAGTCAGCTTTAAGTTATACCCTTCAAGCACTGTCTGTTTCCCTATCTCTTTGTTGTAACTATTACATCTGGTGACAGGCAACTGAAAAGTCTGATCACAGTGGTTTTCAAAAGTAGGAAGAGTTGTCTCAGGCCACAAAAAACCAGGAGTCAAGGTCAGCCTAATACAGATGCTCAAGGATATCATCAGAAAGCTTGTCTTTTTCAGATTTTCAGCTTTGCCATATTTGGCATTTGGCTTGCATCCCTGTATTGCAAAATAGCTGTTGCACTTACAGGCATGTATTAGTAATGCTGATTCAAAGAAGGAAAAGCAGAGGATTTCTCCATGTGGACCTTCGTCATTTGTTTGGGAAGGACCTCCTTGGGGACATCTACCTGTATTCCATCATAGCATATCCCTTGTTACCCGGAGAGGTGACTGTTTTTACTTTTCCAATTCCTGATTCTGTGATAGGGAAAGGCAGGAACAAAGACCTTGAATATTTGGAGTCAGGCTCAGGATTTGTAATTGATGGCATGCCTATTTGAAGTTTTTAAAAACAATGTTAAAACCCACTGCCCCACAACCCCACCAAAGGCTTAGACCAAAATACCTTCTCACCAACAATGCTACAGTGTATCAGTTGCCCTTTATATAGTTGCCCTATATTTTTTGTCTTTTTAATTTTTAAAAATAGTTTTAGAGAGTAGCACTGATACATTTACACTACCATGTGTAAAATAGATAACTAGTGGGAAGTACCTGTATAGCACAGGGAACTCAGTCTGGTGCTCTGTGATGACCTGGAGGAGTGGGATGGAGGAGGGATGGGAGGGAGGCTCAAGAGAGAGGGGATATATGTATACATATCACTGATTCATCTTTTTGAACAGCAAATACTAACATATTACTGTAAAGCAATTATCTCCCAATTTAAAATAAATTAAAATAATTTTAAATTAATTGGAAAGATATTTTTAAATGTATCTCCTTTATCATTACAATTTTTTTGCCCAACTGTATTCTATTTTTCTAACTGAGTAATTTTGTTATATGTGTTGCTCCTATTATATATATAATTTTACATTGTTTTTCATTTAAAATTATTTCATATACATTTTCCAATGCCATTATTACTTTAAAAAAATTGACACCAAATGGCTGCCTAATATGATGATTTTATTCTTATCTTCCCCAATTTCCCCTTTTTGCTATCTCAATTAATTTTTTTTGAACAGCTTTAGGTGTAATTTTTAGTCTGAATCTTGGATTATTATTCTATGAATGAGGACTTCTATCTACTTTGATGTTGCAGTCTAATACTTTTTTAAGTTAAAAACTTTTATTTTTAAATGAACTTTTTATTCTAGAATAGTTTTAGTTTTATAGGAAAATTACAAAGATTATAAAAAGGCTCCCCATAAACCTTGCACCCAGTTTCTCCAATTGTCAACATCTGACACTAGTAGAGAACATCTGTCACAACTAATGAGTCAATATCAATACATTATTATTTACTAAAGTCCATACATTATTCATATATTCTTAGGTTTTTACCTATTGTCTTTTTTCTGTTCCAGGATCCTATATAGAATATCATGTATTAACATGTCTCCTAAGGATCCTTTTAAGAAAGACTGTGGTACTTTCTCAGACTTGCCTTGTTTTTCATGGTCTTAATGGTTCTGAAGAATACTGGTCATGTACTTTGTAAAATATTCTGCAGTTTCTACTTGTATGATTTTTTTCCACATGATTAGACAGGGGTTAAGAATTTGGGGGAAGAAGAACACAGAGGTGGAATATTATTTTCATCACCTCATATTCAAAGAAAGATGCTATCAACAGAAGTTATAACTGATAATGTTAAGTTTGATCACTTGTCCAATAGTGTCCTTAAGCCTTCTCCACTCTGGAGTCACTCTTTTCCCCACTTCCCATTCTACTCTTTGGAAGGGTGTCACTATGAGTAGCCCATACTTTTAAGAAGTGAATGTTATTCTCACTTCCTTGAGGGGGCAGTATCTGTATAAACTCACCTTCATGAATCACAGCCTTGTCATGGCAAATGGGCTTGCATAACTCAGTGAAGCTATGAGCCATGCCATGCAGGGCCACCCAAGACAGACAGGTCATAGTGAAGAGTTCTGACAAAATGTTGTCCACTTGAGGAGGGAATGGCAAGCCACTCCAGTATTCTTGCTGCAAGAACTCCACGAGCAGTATGAAAAGTCAAAAAGATATGACAACAGAAAACAAGCCCCCAGCTTGGTAGGTGTCCAATATGCACTCAATATGCCAGCAAATGTGGAAAGCTCAGCAGTGGCCACAGGACGGGAAAAGGTCAGTTTTCATTCCAATCCCAAAGAAAGGCAATGCCAAAGAATACTCAAACTACTGCATAATTGCACTCATCTCACATGCTAGTAATGTAATGCTCAAAATTCTCCAAGCCAGGCTTCAGCAATACATGAATGGTGAACTTCCAAAATGTTCAACCTGGATTTAGAAAAGGCAGAGGAACCAGAGATCAAATTGCCAACATCTGCTGGATCATGGAAAAAGCAAGAGAGTTCCAGAAAAACATCTATTTCTGCTTTATTGACTATGCCAAAGCCTTTGACTGAGTGGATCACAATAAACTGGAAAATTCTGTCAGAGGCCTTCTCTGCATCTATTGAGATACGCAGCACTGTTTATAATAGCCAGGACATGGAAACAACCTAGATGTCCATCAGCAGATAAATGGATAAGAAAGCTGTGGTACATATACACAATGGAGTATTACTCAGCCATTAAAAAGAATACATTTGAATCAGTTCTAATGAGGTGGATGAAACTAGAGCCTATTATACAGAGTGAAGTAAGCCAGAAAGAAAAACACCAATACAGTATACTAACACATATATATGGAATTTAGAAAGATGGTAATGATAACTCTGTATGCGAGACAGTAAAAGAGACACAGATGTATAGAACGGACTTTTGGACTCTGTGGGAGAGGGAGAGGGTGGGATGATTTGGGAGAATGGCATTGAAACATGTATACTATCATGTAAGAAACAAATCACCAGTCTATGTTTGATACAGGATACAGGATGCTTGGGGCTGGTGCACAGGGAAGATCCAGAGAGATGATATGGGGTGAGAGGTGGGAGGCGGGTTCAGGATTGGGAACTCATGTACACCCATAGCAGATTCATGTCAATGTATGGCAAAACCAATACAGTATTGTAAAACAAAATAAAGCAAAAATAAAAATTAAAAAAAAAATAAAAAAAATAAACTGGAAAATTCTGAAAGATATGGGAATGCCAGACCACCTGATCTGCCTTTTGAGAAATCTGTATGCAGGTCAAGAAGCAACAGTTAGAACTGGATATGGAACAACAGAATGCTTCCAAATAGGAAAAGGAGTATGTCAAGGCTGTATATTGTTACCCTGTTTATTTAACTTATTAGCAGAGTACATCATGAGAAATGCTGGATTGGATGAAGCACAAGCTGGAATCAAGATTGCCGGGAGAAATATCAATAACCTCAGATATGCAGATGACACCACCCTCGTGGCAGAAAGTGAAGAAAACTTAAAGAGCCTCTTGAAAGTGAAAGAGGAGAATGAAAATTTTGGCTTAAAGCTCAACATTTAGAAAACGAAGATCATGGCATATGGTCCCATCACTTCATGGCAAATATATGGAGAAACAGTGGAAACAGTGGCAGACTTTTATTTTGAGGGGCTCCAAAGTCACTGTGGATGGTGACTGCAGCCATAAAATTAAAAGACACTTACTCTTTGGTAGAAAAGTTATGACCAACCTAGACAGCATATCAAAAAACAGAGACATTACTTTGTCAACAAAGGTCTGTCTAGTCAAGGCTATGGTTTTCCCAGTAGTCATGTATGGATGTGATATTTGGACTATAAAGAAAGCTGAGTGCCAAAGAATTGATGCTTTCACACTATGGTTTTGGAGAAGACTCTCAAGAGTCCCTTAGACTGCAAGGAGATCCAACCAGTCCATCCTAAAGGAGATCAGTCCTTAGTGTTCATTGGAAGGACTGATGTTGAAGCTGACACTCCTATACTTTGGCCACCTGATGTGAAGAGCTGACTCATTTGAAAAGACCCTGATGCTGAGAAAGACTGAAGGCAGGAGGAGAAGGGGACAACAGAGGATGAGATGGTTGGATGACATCACTGACTCAATGGACATGAACTTGAGTAAACTCTTGGAGTTGGTGATGGATAGGGAGGCCTGGCGTGCCTCCCTGAGGTCACAAAGAGTCAGATACAACAGAGTGACTGAACTGAACTGAACTGAATTGAACTGGGTGCTGTCTCAAAAACACAGCATGATCTTGGTTTGTTTTCAAGGCAAACCATTCAATATCACAGTATCCAAGTCTATGACCCACCCACCAATGCTGAAGAAGCTGAAGTTGCATGGTTCTTGAAGACCAACAAGATCTTCTAAAACTAACACCAAAAAAGATGTCAGAAATAGATGTCCTTTTCATCTCAGGGGATTAGACTGCAAAAGTAGGAAATCAAGAGACACTTGGAGTAACAGGCAAGTTTGGCCTTGGAGTACAAAATGAAGCAGGGCAAAGGCTAACAGTTTTGTCAAGCAAACACATTGGTCACAGCAAAACCCTTTCCCAACAACACAAGAGACAACTCTACATGTGGACATCACCAAATGGTCAATACCAAAATCAGATTGATTATATTCTTTGCAGCTGAAGCTGGAGAAACTCTTTACTGTCAGCACAAACAAGACCTGGAGCTGACTGTGGCTCTGATCATCAGCTTCTTATTGAAAAATGCAGGCTTAAATTGAAGAAAGTAGAGAAAACCACTAGGCCATCCAGTTCAGTTCATTTCAGTCATTCAGTCATGTCTGACTCTCTGTGACCCCTTAGACTACAGCATGCCAGGTTTCCCTGTCCATCAGAAACTCTTGGAGCTTGCTCAAACTCATGTCCATTGAGTCGATGATGCCATCCAACCATCTCATCCTCTGTTGTCCATTCAGTTCAGTTCAGTTCAGTTCAGTCGCTCAGTCGTGTCCGACTCTTCGTGACCCCATGAATTGCAGCACGCCAGGCCTCCCTGTCCATCACCAACTCCTGGAGTTTACCCAAACTCATGTTCATCAAGTTGGTGATGCCATCCAGCCATCTCATCCTCTGTCGTCCCCTTCTCCTCCTGCCCCCAATCCCTCCCACAATCAGGGTCTTTTCCAATAAGTCAACTGTTCGCATGAGGTGGCCAAAGTATTGGAGTTTCAGCTTCAGCATCAGTCCTTCCAGTGAACACCCAGGACTGATCTCCTTTAGGATGGACTGGTTGGATCTCCTTGCAGTCCAAGGGACTCTTAAGAGTCTTCTCCAACACCACAGTTCAAAAGCATCAATTCTTTGGCACTCAGCTTTCTTCACAGTCCAATTCTCACATCCATACATGATCACTGGAAAAACCATAGCCTTGATTAGACGGACCTTTGTTGGCAAAGTAATGTCTCTGCTTTTAAATATGCTATCTAGGTTGGTCATAACTTTCCTTCCAAGGAGTAAGCGTCTTTTAATTTCACGGCTTCAGTCACCATCTGTAGTGATTTTGGAGCCCGCAAAAATAGTCTGACACTGTTTCTACTGTTTTCCTATCTATTTCCCATGAAGTGATGGGACCAGATGCCATGATCTTCGTTTTCTGAATGTTGAGCTTTAAGCCAACTTTTTCACTCTCCACTTTCACTTTCATCAAGAAGCTTTTTAGTTCCTCTTCACTTTTCTGCCATGAGGGTGTTGTCATCTGCATATCTGAGGTTATTGATATTCCTCCCGGCAATCTTGATTCCAGCTTGTGCTTCTTCCAGTCCAGTGTTTCTCATGATGTACTCTGCATAGAAGTTAAATAAGCAGGGTGACAATATACAGCCTTGACGTACTCCTTTTCCTATTTGGAACCAGTCTGTTGTTCCATGTCCAGTTCTAACTATTGCTTCCTGACCTGCATATAGGTTTCTCAAGAGGCAGGTTAGGTGATCTGGTATTCCCATCTCTTTCAGAATTTTCCAGTTTATTGTGATCCACACAGTCAAAGGCTTTGGCATAGTCAGTAAAGCAGAAATAGATGTTTTTCTGGAACTCTCTTTCTTTTTCCATGATCCAGTGGATGTTGGCAATTTCAAGTATGACCTAAATCAAATATCTTATGATTATACAATGGTGGTGACAAATAGATTCAAGGGATTAGATCTGATAGTCAGAGTGCCTGAAGAAGTATGGACAGAGGTTCATAACATTGTACAGGAGGCAGTGACCATAACCATCCCAAAGAAAAAGAAATGCAAGAAGGCAAAGTGGTGATCTGAGAGGACTTTGCAAATAACTGAGGAAAGAACAGAGAAAGGCAAAGGAAAAAGGGAAAGATATACCCACCTGAATGCAGAGTTATGGAGAATACCAAGGAGAGATAAGAAGGGTTTCTTAAATGAGCAATGCAAAGAAGTAGAGGAAAACAATAGAATGGGAAAGAATAGAGGGCTCTTCAAGAAAAATGGAAATATCAAGGGAACATTTCATGCAAGGAAGGGCATGATAAAGGGCAGAAATGGTACAGACTTAACAGAAGCAGAACAGAAGAAGAGGTGGCAAGAATACACAGAAAAACTATACAAAAAGGTCTTAATGACCAGGATAACCTACGATGGTGTGCTCACCCACCTAGAGCCAGACATCCTGGAGTGTGAAGTCAAATGGGCCTTAGGAAGCATTACTGCAAACAAACCTAGTGGAGGTGATGGAATTCCAGTGGGGCTATTTAAAACACTAAAGATGATGCTGAAAATGCTGCACTCAATATGTCAACAAATTTGGAAAACTCAGCAGTGGCCACAGGACTGGAAAAGGTCAGTTTTCATTCCAATCACAAAGAAGGGCAGTGATAAAGAATGGTCAAACCACCGTAGCTGCATTCATTTCACATGCTAGTAAGGTTATGCTCAAGATCAAATTGTGGTGCTAGGGAAGACTCTTGAGCGTCCCTTGGACTACAAGATCAAACAAGTCAATCCTAAAGGAAATCAACCCTGAATATGCATTGGAAGGACTGATGCTGAAGGTCCAATACTTTGGCCACCTGATGCAAAGAGCCAAAGCATTGGAAAAGACCCTGATGCTGGGAAAGATTGAGGGCAAGAGAAGGGGGTGACAGAGGATGAGATAGTTGAATGGCATCAGCAACTCAATGGACATGAGTCTGAGCAAGCTCCAACAGACAGTGAAGGACAGGGTGTGCTACAGTCCATGGGCTTGTAGAGTCGGACACGACTGAGTGACGGAACAACAACAATCTACATAAACTGTTTTGGGTCCTTCCACGTGGCTTAGTTATTAATTCATTCATTCATTTATGCTAGTGAGAAACTCACGGATGTTTGTTAAACACTTTGGGTTATAACGCAATACTACATTATATCTTTTCTTTTTCAAATGGTTCCAGTTTTGGCCACTGGGAGCTCTTTCTGTTGGCTCCTGTTTCCTTTGGCATATTTCCATCTTTGGTTTTGTTGTCACTGAACATCCTTACTTCGTGATACCACAAAAGGCTTCAGGCTTATTTGTATGTTGCCTGCCTCAGTCATGGAATCAACCTATTCTCCAAAAAGTCTGGTTTCTTCTTTTGGAGAATTGGAAACCTGGTTCCGGACACTGGGTTTGTTTAGGACGTAACATCTTATAATCAATGAATATATTTTATTGAGTTTTAATTTTCTTCTCATTATATATATATGTTCAATTTAAGCTAATTCTTTGTGTCCTATTCTTGATAGAAAGAAAGGATTTTTCCAAACATGCATTAGCTTTTTTCTAATTTTAACATGAATAGGGGTGGTATAGGGCTTCCCAGGAGGCTCAGTGGTAAAATATCGGCCTTCCAATGCAGGAAATGGAGCTTGATATCTCCGTCAGGAAGATCCCTTGGAACAGGAAATGGCAGCCCACTCCAGTACTCTTGCCTGGGAATCTGTGAACTGAGGAACCTGGTGGGCTACAGTCCATGGGGTCAGAAAGAGTCAGACACAACTGAGCATGCACACAAGGGGGATACATGGGCAGAGGCCTCTTCAGCCTTACTGAGGCCCATCTGAAGTTTACAAGGCTTGTGAACTTGCAGAGGAGGAAGGGAACCGTCCGCTCTGCCATTCTTCATCAGCTCAGTAAACCCAGCCATGAAAAGGCACTTATGCCCTTTCTTCACACCTCCCACTACAGAGACCCAAGATTCTGCCTCTGAAAAAGAAATATTATATAGCAAAGTGACAACTGAGCAAAATTCGAAATCCCATTTTGTACCATTCCATTTTTAACACCATGTTTGTGGAATGACAAAACAAAAAGAACAGATTTAAGAAACATGAGTAGCCCCATTCATTTTTATGCAGGCATTATAGGCATTGTACAGTGACAGAGGCCCCTGGCACCAGAGCTAAAATAAGAACAGACAAGTAGTGTAATGGGGAATCCATCAATCACAGTAACAGTAAAATGGCACACTAATCATTTATCTATTATTTATCATACAGATAAGTGTATCCTGTCTAGACTGCAGAAGCACTCAAATACAATGGTGTCAATAAGTACAAATAGAGAATAACTTTGTTGAATAATAAGACATTAATTATAAATTAAAATGAATGGAATATAAGGAAAAACACCTTCTAGACTGTGCTTATTGACACAGCCTATTCTGTGAAACTGTTCAAGGGATTAAGGTTTCTGTTACCTGCTGAATCTGATTTTGTAAATTAGGTGAAAAGAATACTTGTTCAGATTTTTCAAATAAACATATTTGCTAGAAAAAGGATCCCTCAAATAAGTAGAATTCTTAATTTATATAATGCGTGGTTTTTGTGTTTCCAGGTATTTTTATTTGATTTTCAATTTTTTCTTACATCAATTTCATGTCTGAAAAAAGAACTAAAGCAAATAGTTTACTTTGATCAAATCTACCGATCATAACTTGTGTAGACTTAAATAAGGAAAGATCACTGTTAAAGACAATACCTATTATAACAATCTTGATTAGTAAAAATCACAAAATGCAGTGTAGAATTTAACACATAATTGCTTCCAAATAGGAAAAGGAGTATGTCAAAGCTGTATATTCTTACCCTGCTTATTTAACTTATATGCAGAGTACATCATGAGAAATGCTGGGCTGGATGAAGCACAAGCTGGAATCAAGATTGCCAGGAGAAATATCAATAACCTCAGATATGCAGATGACACCACCTTTATGACAGAAAATGAAGAAGACTTAAAGAACCTCTTGATGAAAGCAAAAGAAGAGAGTGAAAAAGTTGGCTTAATGCTCAACATTCAGAAAACTAAGATCATGGCATCCAGTCCCATCACTTCATGGGAAATAGATGGGGAAACAGTGGAAACAGTGGCTGACTTTATTTGGGGGGCTCCAAAATCACTGCAGATGACTACAGCCATGAAATTAAAACACACTTACTCCTTGGAAGGAAACTTATGACCAACCTAGACAGTATATTCAAAGCAGAGACATTACTTTGCCAACAAAGGTCTGTCTAGTCAAGGCTATGGTTTTTCCAGTAGTCATGTATGGATGTGAGAGTTGGACTATAAAGAAAGCCGAGTGCCAAAGAATTGATGCTTTTGAAGTAAGATGTTGGAGAAGACTCTTGAGAGTCCCTTGGACTACAAGGAGAACCAACCGGTCCATCCTAAAGGAGATCAGTCCCGGGTGTTCATTAGAAGGACTGTTGTTGAAGCTGGAACTCCAATACTTGGCCACCTGATGCGAAGAGCTGACTCATTTGAAAAGACCCTGATGCTGGTAAAGATTGAGGGCAGGAGGAGAAGGGGATGACAGAGGATAAGATGGTTGGATGGCATCACTGACTCAATGAACATGAGTTTGAGTAAACTCTGGGAGTTGGTGACTGACAGGGAGGCCTGGCGTGCTGCAGTTCATGGGGCTGCAAAGAGTTGGACATGACTGAGCAACTGAACTGAACTGAATTGTGTTAACACAATTTAACACAAAAAACTGAGTTTCCCCTTTTTGCTGAGTTGTTCAGTCAAAAGAAAATTTCATTTGGATAGTGTGAAAAATGGCTTACAGTGGGACAAGGCAAGCAGTGAGGAGCCCGGCATGACAGAGGGGCCCATTCTTTCCACTGGGAAAGCTGACCAGCATCTAAGACTTACATCCTTGGGTTTAAGCTCATAGGCACTTACTCAGAGAGAATTGAGTACATTACCAGTATCAGGAGCCATGGGGACCCCCTCACATTCATTAGTTTCATTTAGGGAGTCCTTGGCTTACGTGTTACAGGCTAAAGCTGAGAGTGGAGATCCATGACACAATACCCGTGTCTCAATGAAAGTGGGGAGTCCCACTTGCAGGAGATTCAGGTGTTGTGGGGGCACTGGGCTTCAGGAACAAGATGCCAACATCTGGTAGAGCATCTGCCTGGAATGAAACAGGTCACTCATTTTCTGCAAGTACCCAGGTAGATCATTTAACAAAGGTCTTGAACTGGATTAAAGCAGAAGCCGTTGGGCTACAGTTGTGTAGAATCAGAGGCACCTAGCCAGAGTGGGTAGGGGTACAAGACCACCTTTGAAGAACATGGCACTCAAGGGAGATTGTGACTAGGGCATGGATGCAGAAGTCAAAATTCAGCTGGAGACACTACACCAGATTGAATAAATGCCAAAATGTCCTGGTCTCAGCAAATCAGATGCTGGAACAGAGCACCATGAAGAGCTTTAGGGCTGATCTGGTACCTTATCAGGAGCTGTTTGTATGGGGTTAATTTGATGATGATGGGATTTTAGGAGAAGGCTTCTTTATGATGGACCAGAGCAGATTAATTGTCACCTGACATAGGGCTGGGGTTGCTCTACAAAATGGGAAGGCAAGAGACTGGCTGTGGGGAACCAGGAAACACAGGAGGCTCAGATCTGCAGATGTGACTAAACATAACTTGGAAACCTGAATGGGATCTTGGGACCAAAAAAGATCCTTGGGTAAAAATGAAGACAATCTGAATATTCATTGGAAGGACTGATACTGAAGCTGAAGCTCCAATCTTTTGGCCACCTGATGCAAAGAGCCGACTCACTGGAAAAGACTCTGATGCTGGGAAAGATTGAAGGCAGGAGGAGAAGGGGACAACAAAAGATGAGATGGTTGGATGGCATCACCAACTCAATGGACATGAGTTTGAGTAAACTTTGGGAAATAGTGAAGGACAGGGAAGCCTGGTGTGCTGCAGACCATGGAGTCGAAAAGAGTTGGACATGACTTGGCAACCTAACAACAACAATCTGAATAACTTATGGACTTAATTATAATGTATCAATAGTACATATTTGTTACAAAAGTGTGGAGGTCAACCATAAGAGAACCTGGGTCCAGGGTATCTAGCAAACTTTGTACTATCTTTGAACCTTCTCTTAAAATCTGAAACAATTAAAAAATAAAAGTAAAAGTTTCATTTAAAAAAATCAGGCTTCTCATCATCTTCCTCTTCTTTTTTCTCTTTTTCTCATAAACATTTTTCCTGTTCAGTGAGAAAACAGCATTTGATTGGGATGTTTTTGTTATTTTACAACTCAAAATATCTTCCCAGTAATATGATATTTATGTACATATTTTGTGTATTTCATATACAAAAGCTAGCCAATTTGCCTACATACTACTTTGTGTATCATTTTAAGAACAAACATACTGTGACTTCAAGTGTAATAATTCATCTGAAAAAATACATTTGGAAGAAACACATTTTAAGAACACTATCGTTGAAAAACAGAATCAACATCTGTCAACAAAGATGAATTTTTAGATTAAAACTTGAAATCTTTCTAAATTTACTTCTTCACCTCTTTCCTTCTTTCCTCATCTCTCACTTTCTTTTTTCTTCCCCCTCTCCCTCCTTCTGTTCCTTCTTTCCCTCATGCCTAGTTTATTTTTCATTTAATAGGCTTGAAATCCTTATTTAGATAAGTCTTCTTTGGATCTCTCCATGTTCTAACATTATTTAGCAACTCCCTGGGAATTAGTAACCTGGATATATATACCCTAAAGTATTTTGTTAAAATCTGCAATTATATTTGATAACTATAAACATCTAGTTCAATCCCGTCTTTTGATTAAAAACTTGAGGTTTAGGGTTTGGAGAGGTTGGCCAAGCTGAGCTATGTAATTCCACAGATTAATAAGTAGCAGTGTGTGTCAGCAGCTCAGTCGTGTCCAACTCTTTGCAGCCCCATGGACTAGCTCACCAGGCTCTTCTGTCCATGGGATTCTCCAGGCAAGAATACTTAAGTGGATAGCCATTCCTTTCTCCATGGGATCTTCCCGGCCCAGAGATTGAACCTGGGTCTTCTGCATTGCAAGCATATTCTTTACCATCTGAGCCACTAGGGAAACCCAATAAGTAGCAGAACTGGGCCTAAATCCAGCAATCTACCTTCCAGTCAAATGCACATGTTATTGCACAGTATTGCCTTCACTCTATAAAAATTACTTTGTTTGCAGAGTACTCTTGAAATTTCCCTCCCTGTAAGAAAAGGACAAGCTTGGGCCACTAACTATTTGCCTGGACTTTGTCATTTATTGTTCCAGCAGGATGCTGTGAATCCTTTTACAGCCTAACTTTATTATTTCTCTAAAAGGAAATGCTGAGAAAAATTCATGATTCTCTTACTTAGATGAAACTATCAGCTAGTTAATGATTTATAAAATTAATTTACAACCATACGGATTTCCCTCTTATCTAAACCTTTCTTACAAGTACAAATATGGGCTAAAAGAGTGGTATTGTATTTTAAAGTGTCTTGCCAAAGAGTTATCTAGATGTAAAGTAGATGAAAGTTATTAGCCTTGAAGATGATGCTGTAAAAATATATAGTTTCTTGTTCAGAAAGGCACACTCATTTATGTATTGTGGGCTGTTCTCTATTTTGTAGCTATGGTCTATTTGCTGTAAGCTTATCTGAGGGAATTTCTGCTTCTGTAACAAATGGTCTGTGTTCAAGAAGAGCTACCCGAGTTAATTTCTAATATTCTTTTTATTTCCTAAAAGTAAAGTCCTGCTTCATGAGATATGTTTTCATGTCCTCAGGGCACTTTTGCCCAAATAGCAGTTGTCTCAGGTGGTTTTACCTGAGAGCGATTGCTATCTTCCTACTTGGCTTTCAGTGATGGTGCGTGGAACAATGGAAGAGTATTTCAGTTCAGTTCAGTTCAGTCACTCAGTCGTGTCCGACTCTTTGCGACCCCATGAATCGCAGCACACCAGGCCTCCCTGTCCATCACCAACTCCCAGAGTTCACTCAGATTCACGTCCATCAGGTCAGTGATGCCATCCAGTCATCTCATCCTCTGTCGTCCCCTTCTCCTCCTGCCCCCAATCCCTCCCAGCATCAGAGTCTTTTCCAATGAGTCAACTCTTCCCATGAGGTGGCCAAAGTACTGCAGTTTCAGCTTTAGCATCATTCCTTCCAAAGAAATCTCAGGGCTGATCTCCTTCAGAATGGACTGGTTGGATCTCCCTGTAGTCCAAGGCACTTTCAAGAGTCTTCTCCAACACCACAGTTCAAAAGCATCAATTCTTCGGCGCTCAGCCTTCTTCACAGTCCAACTCTCACATCCATACATGACTACTGGAAAAACCATAGCCTTGACTAGCTGGACCTTAGTCGGCAAAGCAATGTCTCTGCTTTTGAATATGCTATCTAGGTTGGTCATAACTTTTCTTCCAAGGAGTAAGCGTCTTTTAATTTCATGGCTGCAGTCACCATCTGCAGTGATTTTGGAGCCCCCCTAAAATAAAATCTGACACTGTTTCCACTGTTTCCCCATCTATTTGCCATGAAGTGATGGGACCAGATGCCATGATCTTCGTTTTCTGAATGTTGAGCTTTAAGCCAACTTTTTCACTCTCCACTTTCACTTTCATCAAGAGACTTTTTAGCTCCTCTTCACTTTCTGCCATAAGGGTGGTGTCATCTGCATATCTGAAGTGATTGATATTTCTCCCGGCAATCTTGATTCCAGCTTGTGCTTCTTCCAGTCCAGCGTTTCTCATGATGTACTCTGCATAGAAGTTAAATAAGCAGGGTGACAATATACAGCCTTGACGTACTCCTTTTCCTATTTGGAACCAGTCTGTTGTTCCATATCCAGTTCTAACTGTTGCTTCCTGACCTGCATACAGATTTCTCAAGAGGCAGGTTAGGTGGTCTGGTATTCCCATCTCTTTCAGAATTTTCCACAGTTTATTGTGATCCACACAATAAAGTTAGTTAATAAAGCAGAAATAGATGTTAGTTAATAAAGCAGTTAATAGAAGTTAGTTAATAAAGCAGAAATAGATGTTTTTCTGGAACTCTCTTGCTTTTTCCATGATCCAGCAGATGTTGGCAATTTGATCTCTAGTTCCTCTGCCTTTTCTAAAACCAGCTTGAACATCAGGAAGTTCACAGTTCACGTATTGCTGAAGCCTGGCTTGGAGAATTTTGAGCATTACTTTACTAGCATGTAAGATGAGCACAATTGCGTGGTAGTTTGAGCATTCTTTGGCATTGCCTTTCTTTGGGATTGGAATGAAAACTGATCTTTTCCAGTCCTGTGGCCACTGCTGAGTTTTCCAAATGTGCTGGCATATTGAGTGCAGCACTTTCACAGCAACATCTCTCAGGATTTGAAACAGCTCAACTGGAATTCCATCACCTCCACTAGCTTTGTTTGTAGTGATGCTTTCTAAGGCCCCCTTGACTTCACATTCCAGGATGTCTGGCTCTAGATGAGTGATCACACCATCGTGATTATCTTGGTCATGAAGATCTTTTTTGTACAGTTCTTCCATGTATTCTTGTCACCTCTTCTTAATATCTTCTGCTTCTGTTAGGTCCATACCATTTCTGTCCTTTATCAAGCCCATCTTTGCATGAAATGTTCCCTTGGTATCTCTAATTTTCTTGAGGACGCTAGTCTTTCCTATTCTGTAGTTTTGCTCTAAAAGAATGGCTGGATAGGTCAGATTAGTGGTTCAGCAGGAGTGGGTTTCCGGTTTTGTTGATGGGAGACCCTACCCTGCTCTAGTGCTTGAGTTTGGTGTAGGGCTAGGTGACTCTCTGGCGCCACACACTGGTGTCCTGCTCGCAGGCAAATCCCTTTGGACTCTCCATCAGTAAGTACAGCAGATCATACCCAGAGAAATTGGAAAAGGCAAGGTAAACACTTTTACAAAACCAATCTGATTCCAGAAATGTAGGACTAGTATAAGTAATTTTCCTCCAAAATTTCTTCCCTTCAGGTATTTACAGCTAAAGCACAAATTTATCTTTGCATTCCCATTTGTACCATAGATTCCTTAATTTTCATGTTCTCTTTTCTATTTTCTAATTAAAAATAACATGAGTGAGTGAGTGCTTAGTCACTCAGTTGTGTCTGACTCTTTGCCACCCCATGGACTGTAGCCCACCAGGCTCCTCTCTCCATGGTATTTCAAGGCAAGAATACTGGAGGGGGTTGCCATTCCCTTCCGCAGGGGATCTTCCCGATCAAGGGATTGAATCTGCGTCTCATGCATTGCAGGCAGATTCTTTACTGTTTGAGCTACCAGGGAAGCTTCAAATAATATAGGTATCATTTTAAAAAATCATTTAAAATGAAGAAAATAGTGAAAATCTCTACCTTACCGCTTAGAAAAAACTACTAATGGCATATATCCTTCCAGCTTTTTAACTGTTTATGCTACCCAAAATACATCATACTGTGTGTGACTTGCACTTACGTTTTAACTTATCAATACACATTGGGCATCTTTCTATACAATACACATTGAATCATCCCATTCTTTTCAATTGCTACATAGTATTCTATTTTTGTTATGTGAAGTTATCTCATAACTTATTTAACCACTCCCTCAATGATGTACATTAAGATTATATTTTTGCTGAAGGTAACAGCATTATTCATATACCTGTGATTACTTTGGACAATATTTCTTCAGGATAAATTCCTAGAAGAGAAATTACTAAGGTGAAATATTATAGCTTTTCATGTATACTTCGACACAGCAGATGGTGACTGCAGGCATGAAATTAAAAGACACTTGCTCCTTGGAAGAAAAGCTATGGCAAACTTAGACTGTATATTAAAAAGCAGAGACATTACTTTGCCAACAAATGTCCATATAGTCAAAGCTATGGTTTTCCAGTAGTTATGTATGGATGTGAGAGTTAGACCATAAAGAAGGCTGAGTGTCAAAGAATTGATCATTTTGAACTGTGGTGCTGGAGAAGACTCTGGAGAGTCCCTTGGACTGCAAGGAGAACAAACCAGTCAATCCTAAAGGAAATCAATCTTGAATATTCATTGGAAGAACTGATGCTGAAGCTCCAATACTTTGGCCACCTGATGCAAAAAGCCAACACATTAGAAAAGACCCTGATGCTGGGAAAGATTGAAGGCAGGAGGAGAAGGGGACAACAGAAGACGAGATGGTTGGATGGCATTACCAACTCAATGGAGATGAGTTTGAGCAAGCTCCAGGAGATAGTGAAGGACAGGGAAACCTGGCGTGCTTCGGTCCATGGGGTCGCAAAGGATTGGACATGACTGATCAACTGAACAACAAATCAAGAATGTATGAAAACTTTTATTTTCTTATGGTCATACCTAATACTGTGAGTTTTTAATCTTTTTTATTCTTTGCCAGCCTAATTGAAATTTACTCATAGAAGTGAGCATGGGTAGCTTTTTCAGTTTAGTTCAGTCGCTCAGTCGTGTCCGACTCTTTGCCACCCCATGAATCACAGCACGCCAGGCCTCCCTGTCCATCACCAACTCCCGGAGTTCACTCAAACACACGTCCATCGAGTCCGTGATGCCATCCAGCCATCTCATCCTCGGTCGTCCCTGCCTCTTCCTGCCCCCAGTCCCTCCCAGCATCAGAGTCTTTTCCAATGAGTCAACTCTTCCCATGAGGTGGCCAAAGTACTGCAGTTTCAGCTTCAGCATCAGTCCTTCCAAAGAAATCCCAGGGTTGATCTCCTTCAGAATGGACTGGTTAGATCTCCTTGCAGTCCAAGGGACTCTCAAGAGTCTTCTCCAACACCACAGTTCAAAAGCATCAATTCTTCGGTGCTCAGCCTTCTTCACAGTCCAACTCTCAACTCTCACATCCATACATGACCACAGGAAAAACCATAGCCTTGACTAGACGGATCTTAGTTGGCAAAGTAATATCTCTGCTTTTGAATATGCCATCTAGGTTGGTCATAACTTTTCTTCCAAGGAGTAAGCGTCTTTTAATTTCAAGGCTGTGGTCACCATCTGCAGTGATTTTGGAGCCCAAAAAAATAAAGTCTGACACTGTTTCCACTGTTTCCCCATCTATTTCCCATGAAATGATGGGACCAGATGCCATGATCTTCGTTTTCTGAATGTTGAGCTTTAAGCCAACTTTTTCACTCTCCTCTTTCACTTTCATCAAGAGGCTTTTTAGCTCCTCTTCACTTTCTGCCATAAGGGTGGTGTCATCTGCATATCTGAAGTGATTGATATTTCTCCCGGCAATCTTGATTCCAGCTTGTGCTTCTTCCAGTCCAGCGTTTCTCATGATGTACTCTGCATAGAAGTTAAATAAGCAGGGTGACAATATACAGCCTTGACGTACTCCTTTTCCTATTTGGAACCAGTCTATTGTTCCATGTCCAGTTCTAACTGTTGCTTCTTGACCTGCATACAGATTTCTCAAGAGGCAGGTCAGGTGGTCTGGTATTCCCATCTCTTTCAGAATTCCCCACAGTTTATTGTGATCGACACAGTCAAAGGCTTTGGCATAGTCAATAAAGCGGAAATAGATGTTCTTCTGGAACTCTCTTGCTTTTTCCATGATCCAGCAGATGTTGGCAATTTGATCTCTGGTTCCTCTGCCTTTTCTAAAACCAGCTTGAACATCAGGGAGTTCACAGTTCACGTATTGCTGAAGCCTGGCTTGGAGAATTTTGAGCATTACTTTACTAGTGTGTGAGATGAGTGCAACTGTGTGGTAGTTTGAGCATTCTTTGGCATTGCCTTTCTTTGGGATTGGAATGAAAACTGACCTTTCCAGTCCTGTGGCCACTGCTGAGTTTTCCAACTGTGCTGGCATATTGAGTGCAGCACTTTCACAGCATCATCTTTCAGGATTTGAAACAGCTCAACTGGAATTCTATCACCTTCACTAGCTCATAGGAATTCCATCACCTTCACTAGTTCATAGTGATGCTTTCTAAGGCCCACTTGACTTCACATTCCAAGATGTCTGGCTCTAGATTAGTGATCACATCATCATGATTATCTGGGTCATGAAGATCTTTTTTGTATAGTTCTTCTGTGTATTCTTGCCACCTCTTCTTAATATCTTCTGCTTCTGTTAGGTCCATACCATTTCTGTCCTTTATTGAGCCCATCTTTGCATGAAATGTTCCCTTGGTATCTCTAATTTTCTTGAAGAGATCTCTAGTCGTTCCCATTCTGTTGTTTTGCTTGATTTCTTTGCATTGATTGCTGAAGAAGGCTTTCTTTCCTCTTCTTGCTATTCTTTGGAACTCTGCATTCAGATGCTTATATCTTTCCTTTTCTCCTTTGCTTTTTGCCTCTCTCCTTTTCACAGCTATTTGTAAGGCCTCCCCAGACAGCCATTTTGCTTTTTTGCATTTCTTTTCCATGGGGATGGTCTTGATCCCTGTCTCCTGTACAATGTCACGAACCTCATTCCATAGTTCATCAGGCACTCTATCTATCAGATCTAGGCCCTTAAATCTAGTTCTCACTTCCACTGTATAATCATAAGGGATTTGATTTAGGTCATACCTGAATGGTCTAGCGATTTTCCCTACTTTCTTCAATTTGAGTGAATTTGGTAATAAGGAGTTCATGATCTGAGCCACAGTCAGCTCCTGGTCTTGTTTTTGTTGACTGTATAGAGCTTCTCCATCTTTTAAAAAATGGGTAGCTTTTTAAAAATGTTCAATCACCATCTGAGTTCTTTTTTTAAAACATAATTTCATTTTTGTCTGTGCTGGGTCTTCCTTGCTGCACTCGGGCATTCTCTAGTTGTAGCAAGCAGAGGTTACTCTCCAGTTGTGGGTGCATGGGCTTTTCACTGTGGTGGCTTTTCTTGCTGCAGAGCTGAGCTCTAGGGCATGCAGAGTTCAGTAGTTGCAGCACGTGGGTTCAGTAGTTGCAGTTCCTGGGCTCTAGAGCACAGACTCAACAGTTGTTGTGCATGGGCTTAGTTACTCTGCTGTGTGTGGGATCTTCCCAGACCAGGGATTGAACCCACGTCCCCTGCATTGGCAAGCAGATTCTTTACCACTGAGCCACCAAGGAAGCCCCATCTGAGTTCATGTATTTTATGTTCATATTTTTTGAATATTTTCCATAGTGGTGTTTTCCTTTATCTCATGGATTTGTGACTGCTATATTTCCCTCCTTTGTCATTTGTCTTTTATCTTTGTTTATATAGTCCTTTCTGTTCATCTTTTTCTTTATGGTTTCTATCATGATGTTATTTAGCAAGGTGTTCCTCACATAAAAATTATTTTCTCCTTGGACATTTATTACTTTTGTAATACGTTCTAATAAACTACAGGTCTAGACTTCATTAATCCTTTGTGTATTTTTCTTGGCTCTTTTAATTTACTTATTCTTTTCCAAATGAAATTTTAAAATAATTTTTCAAGGTTCTGAAAATGCTACAGTTAGTTTTCAATTGCAGTTGCAGAAACTTTATTAAAATTTATCACCTTATACTCTTTCCCCAATATGGTTATGTTTATTCTTTATTTTAGTCTGCTTTTTGTATTTCATTAAAGCCTTGTGTCTTTCTTGTTGAATTTATTTCCAAGTATGTTTATTAGTGTTATTAAGGTGTCTTCTTTCTCAGTCCATTTTCTAACTTATTATTAATTTTTGGTATATTTCTCTTGAATTGACTGTTTTCCTGTTCTTACTTTCTCTTGCTACTAATGCATCAAATAATTTTCTTGGTTTTGCTCCAAGGAGGTTATACAATTTTTGTTAAGTGATGGTACACTTTCACCAAATATGCTTACCTCATTTCTTTTTCTTATATTCTTTCATTGGTTAAAAGTTCCAAAATATTGTTGACCAATGGTGGTGTTATCAGAAAGATTAATTTATGATTTCAATGTAATTATTTTTGATATTTAATTACTAAGTATCATATTTGTTCTGGAATTCTGAAAAATACTCCTTATCAAATTAAGAAGGCTTGTTTCTTTCATAGCTCACTAAGAATTTTAATCAGAAATAATGTTGAGGGACTTCTCTGGTCCAGTGGCTAAGACTCCATGCTCCCAACGCAAGGGGGACTGGATTCAACTCCTGGTCAGGGAACTAGATCCCACTTGATGCAACTAAGACCTGGCATACAATAAATAAATATTAGCCAAATAAATAAATTATAAGCCAAATAAATAAATATTAAAAAAAGAAAGAATGTTGAGATTTTGGACTTGTCCTTTTAGCATCTACTAATATTAAATTTACATATTTTCAACACTGGATATACGACATCATACATTTGTCAAACCCATAAAACTAGACAACACAAAAAGTGATTTCTAATGTAGCTATGGACTTTTATTAGTAATAGTGATCAATTGTAACAAATATACCTAGCTAATGCAAGATATTAGTAATAGGAGAAACTGTGGTAGAAGAGAGGGAGTATATGAGAATTCTCTGTTTCCTGCTCCATTTTTCTGTAAATCTAAAACTGCTCTAAGAAATAAAATCTATTCAGTTAAACAAAATAAAAAGGAAAAAAAAATTACATTAAAAAAGTCATTTAACCCTCCTCAGCCTCTGTTCCCTCATCTATGAAATAAGGGGCTTAGACTAGTTGATCTCTACCTTTTCCTCCAAATAGAAGATTCCATCATTCTGACTGTCTATATAAAGATGTCTGTCTGCCACTATACATATTTTTTTCTTTCAGTTTTACTGAGATATAATTGACATGTAGCACTCTGTAAGTTTAGGACGTACAGTACCATTATTTGATTTACATACATCACAAAATGATTATCACAATAAGTTTAGTGAACATCCATCATCTCATAAAGATACAAAAATAAAGAATTGGAGAAAAATTTTTTTCTTCTAATGAGAACTCTTAGACTTTACTCTTTTCACAACTTATATGTATAACATACAGCAATATTAATTATATTTATCACATTGTATATCATATCCTCAGTGATTAGTCCTCTTATTACTGGAAACTTATACTTTTTGACCACCTTCATTCAATTTCCCTCCCCTAAACCCCCATCTCTACTAACTATAAATCTGACCTCTTTTGCTATAAATGAGTTTGTTTTTGAAGAATAATTGACCTACAACCCTATGTTGGTTTCTATCTCACAACACAGTGATTCAACATTTCTATACATTTCAAAATGACCACCATAATGTCTAGTTATGATGTCTAATTATGACATCATACAAAGATATTACATAATTATTGACTATATTTCCCAGTGTACATTTCATATCTGTGACCAATTTATTTGATAAGCAGAATTTTGTACTTCCTAATCTCTCTCACCTATTTCTTTCCTCCCCCTGATTTCACTCCTGTCTGGCAATCATCTCTTTGTTTGTTGTATCTATAACTATTTCTGTTTTGTTATACTTGTTCACTTGATTCGTTTTTTCCTTTAGATTCTACATATAATATCATATGATATTTGCCTTTGTCTGATTTACTTGGCTTAGTATGATAATTTCCAGGTCCATTCATGTTATCACAAATGGAAAAGTTTTATTCTTTATTCTTTTCTATTGCTGAGTAGTATTCTACCCTCTTTATTCACTCATCTGCTGATGGATACTTAGGTTGGTTCCATATCTTGACTATTGTAAATAATGCTGTAGTGAACACAGAGGTGCATAAATCTTTTGCAATTAATGTTTCTGTTTTCTTCAGAGAAATATTCAGCAGTGCAGTTTCTGGATCATATGGTATTCTTTTTTCTTTTTTTGAGGAATCTCTATACTATTTTCCACAGTGTATATTTTCCAATACATATTAAGGTGGAAGAAAAGAGTAAGTTGAAAAAGATAATCTATCAGTTTAAGTAAAAGGTAAAGGGATATCATTATGCAATTCTGAAAAATAAAAGAAAATATAATTATTGGATGAATCTGGTGATGAAATGTAGTTTATAGGAAAGGGATAATGGAAAAATGCATTCATTTAAATAAAATAACTCAAGTTTTTAAAGGATAACTTCAAATGACTCAGGTGCCATGAAGTGATAACTAAAAGACTGTCAGTAATGGAACCTATGAAAATTATTATAAAATGATTTGTGGCTCAGGAAATTCTTACCTAAAAATTTCTCATCATCATGAATCAGACAATAATGTCCACAAAGATACAGATGAGATACAGATGTTGTTTCTGCCTCATATGATATGTTCTCCATCAGATGTTAGTGTGGGTGGAGCAGGCAGCTGCCTGTGAGGGGTGGTGGGAACTGTAACATGAGAAAACACAACCCAAAGCACGTGGCTCATCGGAACCAGAAGAGGAATTACACCTGGGGTCTGAGGTGCACCGACTGGCAGCATCGGTGTGGTGTTGTGATTCAAAACCCCAAACACCTGTTTTTAATTCCCAGCTCTGCCATTCTCTGGTTGTGTGACTTTGGGCAGTTTACCTAATTTTCTCTATGTCTCCATTTCCTTTTATGTAAAATGCAGATAATAATAGTAACCCTTCTCAATGAGGATAAGAAGAGTTAATGTTTACAAAGTTCTTAGATCAGAGCCTGGCCCACAGTGTTATGTGAGTGTTTATTAAATAAAAAATAGATGCATTAGAACCCCGGTCTCCTTGGTGCTAGCTTACTATCCTATGACTCAGCACTTTTTGAAGCCTGCCAGGAAATCACAAGTATCTCCTGGTATCATCATTTAGCTGCATATAACAGAACACTTTTCTACATTGCTTTAAACAAATACAGGGAGTTATTTTTCTCCCATCACAAGAAGTCTGCAAGGAGGCCACAGCTGGCATAGGTTCAGCAGGTTAAAGATGTCAGGGCAAAGAGCTCTGAGAGTCTCTGCTTCTTTTCTTTGAGCTTACCAAGTGGTTACTGAAGCTTTAATCATCCTATATACAGTGAAACAGGAAAAATAGGGATGGCGGTGGTAGGGGCTGTACTATTGCAGCATTTCTCAAAAGTCCTTTCAGCAGATTCTGACTTTCCATAGAATTATGGCTTGGTCCAGATACATCATTGTATTCCCAGGTGAATTTCCAAACACCCTTTTGGGTGTGTCCTTCTGTGTTCAGAGTCCAGCTGTCAGTGAAGTGAGTAATTCACCAGCTTTTTTTGACAAATGAAACTTTTTCATTAAAGTTTTTTTTTAATGTGGACCATTTAAAAAAGTATTTTCTTGAATTTATTACAATATTGCTTCTGTTTTATGTTTTGGCTTTTTGGCCCCAGGGCATGTGGAATCATAGCTCCCCAACCAGGGATAGAACCCACACCCACTGGTGAAGTCTTAACCACACCCCTGGTGAAGTCTTAACCACGGGACTGCCAGGGAAGTCTGGACACATGAAGTTTTGAGAGGAAGGCAAAGTGGATGCTCAGCTCTTGGGATGGGAGATGAGGTATCCAAACTAGCCTGGGTTCCAGCATGTCTGCTTGGCTACCAGTCTTCCCTTGGGACAAGGGAAGCTGGGGTTCTCTCTGCTCTCAATTGGCCAGTTTCACAGATAATTTAAACTGGCTTCTGGCACTTGGCAGGACTGCTTGACACTGCCATCTCTCATGGTAAATCATATGCTTCCTGAAAACAAAATGAAAACAAAATTGTTTAATTTTGTCTAACTCCTCTTTAGTGTTGGATGTTTATTACACTAGGTTCTAAAATGAACTTTTAACTAGCTCTGAGGATAACTAACACAGAGAGCTAGTAAATGGACTGCAAACATTTAACTTCCCTTAACTATGGGGGAAAGTTCCTTAATATGGTAAGAAGAATGATCCATCCCACCATCCCTGCATTCCACATTTCTGTGATATTGCCCTCCTGCAGATGCTACCAGCTTGCCCAATGTCTTACCTTCTATGGACAAAGAGTTTGGGACCCAAGTTTATAGTTTAATTATCTGCTTCACATAATTTCAAACTACTGGGAAATACATTTTCCATCTTACAAAAGACAGGGAGTGTTTTTTGGCAACTACACCCCCTTCAAGTTGCTTACTTCCACCTGAAAGGCATCTCAAGGCAACCCCTTATGAGGGTAATGGTGGTTGTTTTGGAGGCTCATAGGCTGCCCCATAGGGAAAAGATGACCTTTAATGTGAAAGTGCTCCCTAGCTGGCAAAATATTTGCAAATATAGGCATTATTAGAGAATTTTTGCCAGAGATGAGCCTTGAGAGATGAGTAGAAGTTTGAGAGATGGAGAAAATGACATGAATCATTAGTGCTTAAGGGGCATGGAAGAGCCAATGTTGAGTTTTGGGGGGTGTTCCTATGATAACAAAATACATAATTATTTTAAAAGGTGCAGTAACAGAAGTTGAAACACTGCGTTAAGGTCAGATAAATGGAAGAGACTGAACACCAAGTCAAGGGGGTTGGTTGGTTGTAGGCCATGGGGAGCCACTGACTATTTCTGAGGCAAGGAATGACATAATTGAAGCTATCGTTCCAAGAAGATAATTCTAGTGGCCATGATAAGGGGTAGTGAAGGTGCAAGGATGGTGGTAGAAGAGCGATCACAGAGTTTATGCACTAAGGCAAAAGCAGTAGAAGTAAAAACAAAGGCTTAGAATTGAGAAATGTGGCAGATAATGGATTCCTGTAATTTGACTACTGGTTGGACTACAAGGAGATCCAACCAGTCCATTCTAAAGGAGATCAGTCCTGGGTGTTCTTTGGAAGGGATGATGCTAAAGCTGAAACTCCAGTTCTTTGGCCACCTCATGGGAAGAGTTGACTCATTGGAAAAGACTCTGATGCTGGGAGGGATTGGGGGCAGGAGGAGAAGGGGACGATAGAGGATGAGATGGCTGGACAGCATCACTGACTCTATGGGCGTGTGTTTGAGTGAACTCCGGGAGTTGGTGATGGACAGGGAGGCCTGGCGTGCTGCGATTCATGGAGTCACAAAGAGTTGGATACGACTGAGCGATTGAACTGAACTGAACTGGATGTTGGGAGGGGGAGGAACCATTAGTGGTCTCCCAATATGTCTGTTTTCACCTTATATTAGTGTTCTGGAGGTGTCATTGACAAAGTACTGCAAACTGGATGGCTTAAAACAGTTAACAAATTTCCTGTCTCAGAATCTGGAGGCTAGAAATGGAGGTGTCAGCAGGGCTGGTTCCTTCTGAGATCTGTGGGCAGAATTGGTTCAGAGCCTCTCCCACTTTCTGGTGACAATCTGCAGTCCCTGGTATTCCCTGGCTTGTCACGACTCCAATCTCTGCCTCCATCTTCCGGTGGCATTCTCTGTGTGTCTCTGTCTCCTTATAAGGACACCATGTGGGATTAAGGATCCACTGGGATGATGTCACCTTAACTAATGACATCTGCAATGACTCTGTTTCCAAAGAAGGCCACTTTCCAAGGTCCAGGAAATTAGAGCTTTCACATATTTTCTTGGAGGACATATTTCAACCTGTAACATTCCCCCACCCCTTCCTTACAAATGGAGCCCTGATGTGGGGCCTGACCTAGATGGAGGCTGCTTTTCTGGGTGGAGAGTTTTGTATCTCGTTTCATCAGGCGGCCAGCCCAAGTAAGTTGGTGGAGCCATTCCTAACCTTGAGACCAGATCAGCAATTCTAATCTCACCTGACTGACAAGGGGAGGCTAACAGCTGCCACAGAGGATAAGCGGGGGCCACTCAGGGGCAGGAAAGCCAGGAAGGGCTGAGTGAGGGGCAGGGCTCCAGGGCAAGGCAAGCCCAGCTGGGATGAAGACAAGGTCTCAACTCACTGTCTTTTCTTTTTAAACAGTGTTTTTCATTTGTGAATTTAATAAAATCTGTGTAAAAATTTTTTTAAGTAGTTATAAAAAGGCCCATACCGGAGGCTGCTTTTCCGAGCTTTGGCCACACGGAAGTGCACTGGCCAGTGACGTGAAGGTGGAAATCATTCTTTAACGGACAGCGTCCATATGTCCTTTTGACCTGACTTTGCGTTTCCCTTCAAGGAATAGGGATACCAAAGTAATCTCAACCCTTACTGAGGAGGAGGCAGATGGGGTATGATTCTAAAGCAGGCTTGAGAGAGTTCTTTGGATATCCTGCTTAAGATGTGAACACGACCTTCTTTCAAAGTCCCAACCTGCAGGCTTCTAGCTGACTCCAGCTGAGTGACCCTAGCAAACGGTCACCATACCAGTGTGGTGATGGTGGTGTTGTTTTGGCTGACTTAACTTTCAAAAAGTTGAACTAAAATGCACCCATGTAGGCCATTTACTCATTCTTCATACATACAATTTTACCCTATTATCTTATATCTAGCTTTACTTATATATATGCCTGGTCTCTGAATGATTTGGGTTAAGACCTCTGAAATATTCTTAAAATATCTGTTGAACATTTATTTAGACTAGAGGCTGAAGACTGTGGCGGGAAAAAAGACCCCTTGGTGATGGAGGTCTGCCTCTTTTCTACTGCCCAGAGCAAGAGATTTCGAGTTCCAAACTCCTGTATATGGTCTACTCAGCAAAACAAAAGCTCTGCAATTACCCTGACACACACTGGGGAGAGGAAATTTAGCAATGATTTACTGTCATTCTAAAATGTGTTTAGCAAGTTCTCTTACCATTCATTCACCCATCCATCAAAGCAGTTTATAAGAACGTTTCTTCTAACAACACAGTTTCCTCTGCGAGAACAATTCTGGTAAGTGGATTACCTTCAATGCGCCACACTTCCGGGGATATTTTGGCACCATTAAGAGACTGTGGGCTTCCCTGATGACTCAGTGGTAAAGAATCTGCCTGCAATGAAGGAGATGGGGTTCCATCCCTGAGTTGGGAAGGTCCCCTGGAGAAGGAAGTGACAATCCACTCTAGTATTCTTGCCTGGAGAATTCCATGGACAGAGGAGCCTGGCGGGCTACAGGCCATAGGGTCACAAAAGAGTTGAATATGACTTAGCAACTGAACAACAGCAAAGAGACTGGCACCCCCAGGCCATCTGGTTCTTCTAACACAGTACACCGGTGATGCTTCCAGACAGTGGGGACACTGCAGAGCGGGCAGTTGTTGAGAATAATGAGCACAGGTAGAATGTGAATCGCCACTGAGCCATCCGCATGGATTGCTGACAGCAGGAAAATGACATCTTACATGATGAAGAGGGACTGGGAAGGTGATGTGCTGCCAGATGTGCTGGTCTGGATACATTCACATCAAGAGCATTCCTGGCAAGATGAGTAGCTTTGGCAAACTTACCGACAGATCTCCGGGAGTGGGGGTGCTTCAGATCTGTGTGAGATTTAGCCAGTGACTTGCGCCTAGTCTCAACACTACCCTTTCGGAAGCTTTTCAGTGACTCCCTTTGATGTTCAGAAATCTCATAACTTAGTAGAGCTCTCTATAGCAAATAGAGTCCATTTTTAAACCTGAAACTAACTGTTTCCATCAGCTACATCAGCACAGCTGCTAGTTGCTGTTGCTCTTTTGGCCTGTAAGTAACAACCCTTCCTGATTAATAGTGAAAAAACAGTCTGGCCAATGAATGGCACTGGCGCTATATTTCATATCTAAAGCAAGAATGGCAGGACATACTTAAAGTGAAGCAAGAATATAACCTACAGCCCAGATTACTGTACCCAGCAAGGATCTCATTCAAATATAAAGGAGAAATCAAAAGCTTTACAGACAAGCAAAAGCTGAGAGAATTCAGCACCACCAAACCAGCTTTCCAACAAATGCTAAAGGATCTTCTCTAGACATGAAACACAGAAAGGGTGTATAAACCGGAACCCCAAACAACAAAGTAAATGGCAACAGGATCATACTTATCAATAATTACCATAAAGGTAAATGGGTTGAATGCCCCGACCAAAAGACAAAGACTGGCTGAATGGATACAAAAACAAGACCCTTATATATGTTGTCTACAAGAGACCCACCTCGAAACAAGGGACACATAGAGACTGAAAGTGAAGGGCTGGAAAAAGACATTCCACACAAATGGAGACCAAAAGAAAGCAGGAGTAGCAATACTCATATCAGATAAAATAGACTTTAAAACAAATTCTGTGAAAAGAAACAAAGAAGGACACTACATAATGATCAAAGGATCAATCCAAGAAGAAGATATAACAATTATAAATATATATGCACCCAACATAGGAGCACCGCAATATGTAAGACAAATGCTAACAAGTATGAAAGGGGAAATTAACAATAACACAATAATAGTGGGAGACTTTAATACCCCACTCACACCTATGGATAGATCAACTAAACAGAAAATTAACAAGGAAACACAAACTTTAAATGATACAATAGACCAGTTAGATCTAATTGATATCTATAGGACATTTCACCCCAATACAATGAATTTCACCTTTTTCTCAAGCTCACACGGAACCTTCTCCAGGATAGATCACATCCTGGGCCATAAATCTAGCCTTGGTAAATTCAAAAAAATTGAAATCATTCCAAGCATCTTTTCTGACCACAATGCAGTAACATTAGATCTCAATTACAGGAGAAAAACTATTAAAAATTCCAACATATGGAGGCTGAACAACATGCTGCTGAATAACCAACAAATCACAGAAGAAATCAAAAAAGAAATCAAAATATGCATAGAAACGAATAAAAATGAAAACATTGCCTTCTCCGAAGAATGAAAACACAACAACCCAAAACATGTGGGACACTGAAAAAGCAGTGCTAAGGGGAAGGTTCATAGCAATACAGGCATACCTCAAGAAACAAGAAAAAAGTCAAATAAATAACCTAACTCTACACCTAAAGCAACTAGAAAAGGAAGAAATGAAGAACCCCAGGGTTAGTAGAAGGAAAGAAATCTTAAAAATTAGGGCAGAAATAAATGCAAAAGAAACAAAAGAGACCATAGCAAAAATCAACAAAGCCAAAAGCTGGTTCTTTGAGAGGATAAATAAAACTGACAAACCATTAGCCAGACTCATCAAGAAACAAAGGGAGAAAAATCAAATCAATAAAATTAGAAATGAAAATGGAGAGATCACAATAAACAACACAGAAATACAAAGGATTATAAAAGACTATTATCAGCAATTATATGCCAATAAAATGGACAACTTGGAAGAAATGGACAAATTCTTAGAAAAGTACACAGGCAATAAATGCTGGAGAGGGTGTGGAGAGAAGGGAACCCTACTACACTGTTGGTGGGAATGCAAACTAGTACAGCCACTATGGAGAACAGTGTGGAGATTCCTTAAAAAACTGGAAATAGAACTACCTTATGACCCAGCAATCCCACTGCTGGGCATACACACCGAGGAAACCAGAATTGAAAGAGACACGTGTACCCCAGTGTTCATCGCAGCGCTGTTTATAATAGCCAGGACATGGAAACAACCTAGATGTCCATCAGCAGATGAATGGATAAGAAAGCTGTGGTACATATACACAATGGAGTATTACTCAGCCATTAAGAATACATTTGAATCAGTTCTAATAAGGTGGATGAAACTGGAGCCTATTATACAGAGTGAAGTAAGCCAGAAAGAAAAACACCAATACAGTATACTGACACATATATATGGAATTTAGAAAGATGGTAACGATAGCCCTGTATGCGAGACAGCAAAAGAGACACAGATGTATAGAACAGTCTTTTGGACTCTGTGGGATAGGGCGAGGGTGGCATGATTTGGGAGAATGGCTTTGAAACATGTATATTATCATATGTGAAACGGATCACCAGTCCAGGTTCGATGCAGGATATAGGATACTTGGGGCTGGTGCACTGGGATGACCCAGAGGGATGGTATGGGGAGGGAGGTGGGACGGGGTTCAGGATTGGGAACTCATGTACACCTGTGGCGGATTCATGTTGATGTATGGCAAAACCAGTACAATATTGTAAAGTAATTAGCCTCCAATTAAAATAAATAAATTTATATATTTAAAAAAATCTGTAATGAGCATCAAATATACGGAAAAAGAGTGATTTTTTAACCTGCTTCTTAAGCTTCCCACTTGCCCTCTAGAGCAAAAGAGCTCTCTTTGGAAACTCAGTCCATAATAAACACATGTCTGTGAACAAATACACACATTATTTTGCCAAAGGGTGATTTCTTTGGTTTTTGAGCTACAAATAATCCCTGAAAGTGGCTTTCTCAACTAAATATGCAGTCATTACAGTGTATTTATAGTGATTAAAAATCTTTATTAGGGACTTACTTAGATTTTCAGTAGATCTGCTTTTAATTTTGCAATTTTATGACCATGGAGCATGGACATACAATTTTTTAAAAATGCACGCAACTTCTACATGAAGATAAAATCAGGCTTTGTCAATAATTAATAGTTTTATGCTAGTGGAATCTTCTTGGAATTATCTTGATTTGGGGAACACTATAATTTCTATTAGCATAATTATAAGGCCAATTAGAAAATATATACTGGTTTTCTCTGGGTTAAGAGCTCGGGTGAAAAAATTCAGGAAGTTGAGTTGCTCCTTTACCTCCGGCACTCTGCTCATCCTGCTCCGACTCCACATTCTCTGACTCAGAGACTATTTGCAGAGGACACCTGTTTTAAATGTACCAACAGGAAATACCTATGTTGTCTTTTCATAATCTGATGCTGCATCTGGTTAGCTGAAATGTGACGCTGCCCACGGACTGAAGCAACTTCAGTGTGACAGCATTTACTGGAAGGCAGAGGGAATCCAGTTTATATTTATTTTCCTTCTATTAAGACCTGGCATTGTAGCATAAAAAAAAAAAAAAAAAAAAGGAAAAGGGCAAAACCAGTTTAACTCTCAAAAGATTAGTATTAAGTTACATACAGGAATTTTACATCCAGACTCAGTATAATTTGCCCTTAATGCATAAAACTGTTGTCTGACAATGCTTGCTTTATAACATTTTATTTATAAACTTTTTGTCCAGTCTGTCTTGTTATATATCGACAGGATATTTATTAATATAAACCTTCAGTGGAAAAGTGCAGGGCAGTCTGCCCGCTGGAATAGAATTAACAAGGGAATATCATAATGATTAACGGTAGTCTAACACTAAAATTCCAACTGGGTCCAAACGCAAGCAAATCACAGGAGGCGGGTGGGATGCGCGGTGCGCGAGGGTTTACACCCCACGTGCACGCCTCCGACGGTGCCACTCGGCCAGCAAGTCCCCGAGCTGGACTGTTGGTCCACACTGGGGTCCCCTCCTTCCGAGTCGGTTTCCAGGCCCCGGTGCCCGGCCCCGCGCCCGCCCAGCCCCGGCCGCGCTCCGTCTTCGCACGGCAGACGCCGCGGGCCGCGGTTTCCCGAGCCCCGGCCGCCCTCGGAGGCCGCCCACGGGCTCCTGGGACTCCGAGGGGGTGTCCCCGGCCAGGTCTCCAGGGCTGGCGAAGGCAGCAGCAGAATGACGGAGATGACGAAAGAGCTGACGCCACGCCGCCCACCCGGCCGCCGCCGGAGCCCGCACACGCCGCCCCGCCCGGGCGGTCGCCCGCGCGCTCGCGCTCGCGCCGGTCCCGCGGGGCGCGCCCCGCCTCCTCCCG